>NC_051440.1:19193566-19382712 GCF_001649575.2 Kryptolebias marmoratus | reverse complement strand
TATATATATATATATATATATATATATATATATATATATTTGTGTTTGTCATTAATGACATATACACTAGTATTACTACTAATAAGAATATTTATAATACTAATGAGATTTATTGAATTCTGTGCTTATTTTTTAGATGTCACACAAATCTCAAACTGTATTTTGTTTTTGCTGAATCTAGATCACTTTAGTTTACATTTTCATAAACCTATATTTTTAATGTGTTTGGCTCAACACAAAAGACATCTTTCTGCATTTTAAAAACGTCCTCTTGACACACACAATCATGTTTAATCACTCCAGCTGGCAGTGTAATGACTTGCACTGAACATTTAACAGTATGCACAAAATCTGCAACAAATAGCTGTTTTTTGTTGTTGTTGTTGTTTTTTCTTTGCTTTTAAGTGAGTAACTATGCTAATAGTGTACTGAGTTTGCAGTTAGATGTATACCGACAAAAAAAACACAGCTACAGCTATAATACACAAATGTGCTTCTCTCCATGCATTTATTTGTTTAATGCACACAGCAAAGCACTGTTGATCATTTCTCAACTGATCATCTACATGATCTCACCTTCGGTGTGTGTGTATATATATATATATATATATATATATATATATATATATATATATATATATATATATATGTGTGTGTGTGTGTGTGTGTGTGTAGATAGATAGATAGATAGATAGATAGATAGATAGATAGATAGATAGATAGATAGATAGATAGATAGATAGAAAGAAAGCCTTTTTTATGAGTTTGTTGTTTTCCCTACAATCTCATCATGTCCGTTTATTTGCTAGTTTAGTTTAGTTTATCACAAGTTTACTTTAGTTCAATTTATATTCTGCAACCTCCCTAAGTTAAAAAAAAAAACCATCAATGTTTTTCTATTTTTATTCCCATTGCTTAATTTCCTTGCATTTGGGTCTTTACTTCCATGCCAACATGGCTCATTACAAACCCATCCCATCAAAGCAATTCGAACTATTTTCTATTGACCAAATTCTAGTTGACTATTTATAAATGTATTATAAAAACTAACTTGGTTATCGATGTAATTTCCAAAGTGTTTGAGGTCCAGAACTTACACTGATATTAGAAATGTGAGGGTTTTTTTTTACAAGAAAATGTAATTAAACATTCTAAAAAGCAAATTAAATAAAATAAAAACTACAAAAGCAAAAGAAGAAGGAAAGCTAAAGTTTTTCCTCACAGTGTATTAAAAAACAAATGCCACATAAGTAAACACAGCTTCAATAGATTTTTGAATCTCACACTGCTATGAGTCTGGTACATGTAAAATACTGATGGGAAATGCAACAATACAACATTGAAATAAGGTTGGCAATGTCAAAGGCTACTGAAGAAGGTGAATGGCATTGTTTTCATTCTCCCTGCAGTGACTGGTCTGGTGGTACGTATAGTACCTTGAGTGAGCGAGTATAATGCCCTAAGGGCAGAGCTTTGCCAAGAATTCATTGCCAAGGACGCTGAGAGCCAAACAATTTAGATCCTGGGTGCTGAGGACACAAAGCACTGCAATAGAGACTGGCTGGAATAGTTCTGGTGTTGGTGCTTAATCAGCTTAGCCTGTTTGTACAACCGAGTTTCTGTTCTTTTGTTGTGATGAGCATAGGTGCAACCATGCTAAGGAGGTGCAGTAGTAGATCCAAAATATCAACTTGACATGAAGCCATACAAGCTTGATTTAGTGTGTTTTGCAGGTGAGAATTGTACATTTGAAAAAAAATTAACTTATATGTAGTAAAACACATGAGAGTATCAACACATTAAGCAGGCTGAATCACCTTGAATCTCCAAATAAAGCAGAAGCTAACAGTTTTAAAAAATATATATTTTGTGAAAGTCTACTGTGGCACAGTGGTTAGAGCTGTCCCTATCCAGCAAGAAGGCTGCAGGACTGCTTCCCAACATGTACAGTCATGTACGAGGTTTTATAAATGTAAGGTTGGACCAGTTGCAAGGATTTGGTATACACATGGTGTCCACATGGATGTAAAAGAGAAATATTCTCTTGTCAAATTACTTTTATGTACATATATGATTGTTTGTTCTTTCAAAGCAGAAATAGTTCCTTACAGGGATGGATCCTGTCTGACTGCTAGAGTCCTGTCAGAGCCAGATGTAACATTTAAAACAGCTTGCAATGTGCAGGGTATGCAGCTAGATGCCACTGCATCCTGCACACTGTAACTTTAAAGTTAAAATAAAATAAATAAATAGAAAAAAAGCAAAAAAAACCCCAACATGACAGAGAGAAGAATGTGTTTTCCCCCTCCTGAGACCAATGTGAAACAAATTCACATCTACTGTCATAGAGGCTATAAGTTGTATGAGGTCTGTATCTATTGCCTTTGGGATGCTGAAAAGACATTTCTGTAAACTCAGTGTGGCAGCCCAGACAGATGTTGATTTATGGTGCCCCTTTTGCCCTTTGCGACCCTATCTGTCCTCAACATCAGAACACATTTGCAATGTATGCATCCAGTATGCGGACTGTGCCACACACTTTTTTTTTGTTTGTTTGTTTCCTTTTTTATTAATTCTGATGTAAATGCAGAACTGGTTATTCAGATAATAGGATAATTTAGTTAAAAAAAGTGACTAGAAAATCATATTTTGGGAAGCTTTTTTATAGTCCTCAAAGTATTTACCTTGTACTACTCAGTTGTAATGGTCGCTGACCAATAGTGACAGTGCTTGAGGTGTTTTTCTTGTTTTTTGTTTTCCTTCTCAGCTTCTCTATTCTATAACATTGTCTGTGCTGTGATGTGAACAATTATTATTAATTATTGTCCCTTGCTAGGTAACATTTATGTGTTCTGGTCAAATGTTTAGGCTGGGTTTTGTTTTGTGTATATATATACAAGAAAAATAAATAAATAAATACAACTTTGGGGTGACATGGGGGAAGAAGGAAAGAAAGAAGAAGGAAGTGATATGTTATTTTTTTTTTAGATCAAGGAAGTCGGGCGCACCGGTGGAAGGTTGATTGGCACGAGGCTGTTGTCCTGGATTATACTGGAGGAGTTGTTCCTCACCTCGAACTGGATCGCAGTGGATTTTTATTTTTCTTACCTGGGATTGTAGGGGAGGCATGCAAAAAAAAAAAAAAAAAAACAGCGGATATTTGAGATCCAGTGAGATCATTTCCTTTCATTTCTGTGTGTTGACACTTTTAGAGATAGGGTACGTTTTCCCCTCATCCTCCCTCAACATGAACTTTCCTGCAAGAAAGATAGCTGGAGTGAAAGTATGAACTTATTGCCCTTTGATTTATGTGATTTAAGTGTTAATTTGAAAATGTGTATGGGATGAAGGGGTTTGGTTTGTTGGTGGGAGTATAAGTAGTGTTTGATTTAATTTTGTTAACTGCATTAATTGTTATCCTTGGTTGTCAGTCTAGGTTTGGTGCATTTATAAGGGATTTTTTGGGGGAGGGGTGAATAACTTCTTGGTTTGCTTGGGATATCCTTCACATAAACCAATAAAAGTGTACTATGCTGCCGGCTCTAAGCACTGCCCACGACATAATTAGTGTTTTATGTAATTAATCCCCCATAAAACCTTAGCTTTGGGTTTGGTTGTTAAACAGTAAATACAGGAAATTAATGATTAACTGAAAAACTGCAGTTCAGATTTCACCTGATTACTCCGTATTTACCCATAAAGTAAATTAGTACTTATTGACCAAAGCTCAGATTGGAAACAGACATGTCTCAAACTTGTAATATTTAAAAAAAATAAAATAAAGACTACACCCCTAGACAAAGGGTTGATAGAGTTGTAACGGGTATAGCTATGAGATTTTTACATTCAAGCAGAATGTATAAACTTAAGATTTAGGATTTTGTATGTATTCACAAAAAAATAGTTTTTATATTTTTGTGGTACTTTTGGATTTACGACACCCAGCGCCTAAGCGGATAGGTTACAACTTCACTAAAACAAAATGTGACACAAATAGGAATGAGCCTTGGCAAACAGTAAATTGGTTCATCTTGTCGAATTGAAACCTAAGTTATATATATATATATATATATATATATATATATATATATATATATATATATATATTGTTTGCTGGTATATTATTTGCTAATTGGCATTGCGAGGAAGTGGTTTAGAATGAAATTATTTATGAGTCCAAGATATTTTAAATGATAAATTAAATACAAAAATGAGCAATTATTGCTGTGTCCTTTTGTCAAAACTGACTGCACAAACACTACAGCTGTTCTGCTATTACAACAATAAAATTAGATCTTGGGGTGTTACAGTATGTTGCGGTAATTAACTTCCATGCTGTGAATGTGTTCCATGTTTCTTGAGGTCTGTTCAATCTTCAGTGAAGCACTGTGGCTTGTGTGTGCCCTCCCAGCAGGTGGGCACATGTACTGCCTCTGTTATCTCAGTAGTTATTCATGGCAGCAGGTGCTCTTTCTGACATTTGTGGGGCGGGTCTTCAGCCTTTGTCTTCCAAGCCCTGGGGGTGTGCAGCAACCATGACTTCACTGCACCTGATTCCCTGTACGGTATATGCATTGGTCCATTAGTCTTCCACCCTCCCTTTGGTATCACTGCACCATTGCAGGACACTTATTATGCAAATGGTGTAACGATTAGGATGCAGGGAGGCATAAGAACTTTGTCTGCATTTTCATATGAAAGAAAGTTTCTGGAACAACAGTTCAACATCAGAGTGCTGGATTAATGTACTTTCTGCTTTGATGTTTATGCCCAAAATTCCTTGGAGACAAAATGGGCGGAGGAGGAGGAAGGGACTCTGGACACAAATGCAGTCAGTCTTATCTTACCACTTAACACTGTATTTCATCAAGACACCAAAACTGACTCGGTGAAGTAGATTTTATGAAGTTACATTTAAATTTTTTAGTAATACAATCACTTAAAGTCTTTCAGACAGACTTCATAGTCTTATGCACATGTTTTTTGTAAGCTAAAAGACAAATTGTAAGCGACATAAGAAGTCGACACCAATGGTGACCATCTATGTCACTAAACAATGCCTAACTATTAACAGTCTCACAACTCTAAAAACTTTAATTAAAATTGATCTGTTGAGCTTTTTCAGCATACCAGATATAAAGATCTTGAGATCAGGTTGATCAGGGTCAAGCTTTTGTACTTGCTTAAGGTTGTTGTGTCACTTGCAATCATTCAGTTTAAAAGGCACCTTCTAAGAGCTGTCCTTCTGAGTAAACATATTATAGGAATGATATATCTAGACTCCTCTTGCTTCTGCATTTATTGTTTGTAATGTGAATTAGACACTGACAAAGTTTATTTTGGTGGCATTTTTTGTTGCACAGAGCTGAAATTGAGATATGCAAACAGAATAAGTAAAAAAAATGTATTTGCAGATCAGTTTTGTCATGTTTTCCAATACTGTAATAAACATATATTAGATCTTTTCTGACAATGTTTGTTTCTATTGTGTATCATTCTTTCGTGGTTAAATAGCGTAGGAATTGTATAAGAGATTTCAACTGGCCAGCTTCCCCTGCAGTTTTGAAAGTAAATTGTAACAGCTTCCATAACAAGATTGTGATGCCTGTAAAAAAAGTTTAGTCTTCATCCTAAATTTCAACTTGATAAAAGAAAAGGCAGGTAGCCCGTAATTTTTACTGAGATACTCAGTTCCAATTATAACTTCTTGTCCCTTTCTTCTGCTGATTCAGCATTTCAACATTCCCTCCACTTTTGTCTATTCACTTTTCTTTTCTCTATACTCTGTTCTTCCATCCATGCCAGCTCCTCTGACATCCTGCATTACTCTAGCAGCAACGTCCGCTGCTGTTGGACTGGTTCCCAGTGCCGGACGTCCTCCAAGGGGGGAGTCTATCTGTCACAGCAGATTAATGCTTTTCTCGCTGACTGATCAACTCCCACTGGTCTGGAACCTAAGTGTACCATAGCATGGCCCAGATAGGGAGGTGATGCTATTTCAGCTCATTGCCACTCAGGTGGTCCAGCCCTGAGAAACCGTGATCCATACATTTAATCTTCATGACAGTGCCACAGTGAAGAAGCAGGAGGCTGTTGTGCAAGACTTTGACAGGTCTGTGAGCAGTGGAGAGTAGTGAGTGGGAGGTAATCAAACTAAGTGGCAATTTATGAAGAAAGAAAACGTTGAGGTCACTACTTGTTCAGATTTAACTGCAAATGCAATGTAGACATTATGTCTTTAGTGGATGTATATATATGAGCACATTCTTCAGGGAAATATATCCTGCTTTTAAAGTCTATTCCACTTTTATGTGCATGCTTGTTTCACAATATGAGCACCCTATATCTGAATATTCAAAGCTATTTCCTATTTTATGCTGGTGCTGAGGAATTCCAGGAGGGAAAAGAGGGGAAAGACATGCTAAGAAACCATATATGGAAGTTTCACCAGTCATTAACTCATTACCTATATAATAGTATCCACTAGTCTGTCCCATTCAATGTCTGGATATTATGTGTTTTGAGATACAGAAAATGAACACCTGTGCAAGTTAGAATCAGTTGTGAAATTACGACCTCAGCGGTATCTGCCTCTTCAAGCCCCTCATTATCAGTAAAGGGAAGTGACATGGAAAACATGAAAATTCTCATAACTTGAAGGCTGCAGCAATAATAAAATAATAGGGGGTCATCTATAATCGTCTCGCTCCTCAAGATGATGATGTCTTTTCAAACTCAATTACACATTAGCGGGACAATTTCTTCCTTTATCTATCACACTTCATCAACTAGGGCTTGGCTGCCTACCCTATCCTCCTCATTAGCAATCACTCCATCACTCACTAATAATAGCCTATCAACACTGTCTCAATGACCAAAGTTGAGGCAGGGGAGAATGAAATATTAACTTATGATATTAACCCAGGGTCATGTTTTAACATTGTGGAATTAGATCAGATTTATTCAAATATACCCATAAATTAAAAAGAGAAGAGCATTTTGAACAGACAAAAGGGGTCAGAGGAAAATTACAAAAACTGAATTTGAAGGCACAAAGTCATTAAAAGTCGCAGAAACGACTCAAATCTAACTAAAAACTTCAATTGGTGAAAGCAGAAGAATAACACTAAAAGGGATTATTTAGGGATGTTTTACCACATAAAAAAGACTGCAGTGAGAGAGAAAAAATGGGAAATAAGGAAGATCTGACGCAGGCACCTTGGTTTATGTAGCCCACAATTACCATAAATGGATGCTGACTGCCTGCAGTCAGGACCAATACACTATCTATAAGGGTTCATTTATCTCAAATTTACTTTGCTGCTGGTGTGACGGACGGTCGCTAGTCTTAGCAGCCTAAATCAGTTCACTTTCACATAGCTCTTCAGGCTTTGGCCGCCACAGCCAGAGGTGCATGCAATGAGTGTCACATCCCAACCTCTCTTGTCCACTCTGATTACCTACACAGACGCCATTGCAAATGACTGGCTTGAGGTTACAGACGAGGGTCTGCTGTTTTATATTCATGTCAGGATGGTGGGGTATTGGGAGCATTTGTTCAATAGAACTGCCATGTGAGAAACATTACCTTAGGCTTCTTTAATGACAATTATAAAATGAGGTGAGAACTATTATCTGACCCTCCTGCACACTGAAATACAGACATGCACACTCATGCACATGTAGTAAATCTCCACATGCGCCAAAAAAGCATTTAAGGAGGACAGGCAAGAAAATTCTGACACTACTTGATTAGTACTTTGCCTTAGGCTTGTGTTTTATTCCACAAGAAATGCCAAATAGTCACTTGAGAATAAACTTTCATGACCATGTCTTTTCACATAAACCAACTATTTACCTTCACAGGATTGTACTGATTAGAGCAACTGTGCCCTCAATACATTTTAAAGTACACTGACAAATGTGACACCACCTTGTTGTGCAGTTTCTTCAACTGAGTCATTATTGCTCTGACGAAGCCCATATTTTCTAGCAGAGTGGTCTGATGCTCAATAATGCAAATGAGCTTTTTAATTTAAGCTTCTCTTAAACTGGTAATTAAATGAATGATTTATGGTTTTATGAGAGGCAATAACACTTTCTATGCAAACTATAACCTGACTGGCATGAAATGATGCTTCTATTTTATACAAAAAGATCATATTTCAAACTAAGGTTTACAATTGGCTTTAACTCTTCAGTGCACAGCAGTAGAGCTTTCCTGATAAAGATAACACCTGAAATGTTCTCCTAATTTTATTTTTATTAATGCTCTAGTTTGAACACAATTACAGAGAGTTGTCAACTATTTGAGCACATCTTGTACTCTGATACGAGGTCAAGCCCCAGCACCTGTTTCACCAGGTGTGAAAGAAGACCCTGACAATGCTCTCCTAATTAGCTGCCATACGGAGTGGGCTATCCATACCACTTTATACTTTAGAACCTCATCAAGTCTGGTCATTACCATCCTTGTGTTTGTTATCCACTTTTTGCTTATGCTGAAAATTTTAAATTATCCTTGCTGATAGGCTTTTTTTGTTAGAAAAAGCAAAATGTGAACATAACAAGTGTGTTGATCCCTAAACATGAGTAATGATGCAAATTCTAATGCCCTGAACTCCACTGAGGCATTACATTTTAATAAAAGAGCTATTGATGAGGGAAATGGGTTTATGTTTAGCTTAAATTAATATGTTTCGCAATACTAAAAGATTAATTAATGGAAGTGTACCTTACTTTAGAAAACCCTATTTTGTAAAGTATTTTGTGGATTAAAAGGAAACTTGTCAACACATGTGCCTCGCCTCAACATCTGCTCAGTCTGCTTTTTAGTTTAATCAGTCTGGCTGCGTTTAACATCCTCTGACCTCAGTGTCCTTTCTTTATTCAACTTATCAGTGAACAAATTTTGCCCCAGATCGTGACACTACAGCTTTTCAAGAAGACTGCAGCTATACTAATCCCAAGCAGAAAATCAATTCCTAAATTAATTGTCAAGCATGTCCTGCAGATCAATCGCTCAGTCTTACCACAGAAAGTGGGCATTGGAGGCAGCAAGTCTTCTCATATCAGCCAGCAGCTAAACCGAAATAGTTTTAAACTGTCACTCAGGTAGGGACTAATTTTATTGCCGATATTTTTAGGTAGGATTGATGTGATATATATTTTTTTTTCAATTTTGGTGTTTATTTATTTATATTTTAATTATATGTTTGGTTTACAATATGGTGTTAATATGGTGTTCTATATCTCTGACATTTATATTTAAATTATGTGGATTTTTTTTAAGATAAATTCAAATGCATCAGTGTCATTTTGTAAATTTATTATCCAATGTAAACTCAGACATGTACAAAAAAAAATAATGTTGCCTTGTAGTTTCAAAAGAACTTTGAAAACACTATTTTTTTTAACTTCTGTGGGCTCATTCTGATCTATGTTTTGGTTTCAGGATTTGGCAGAAGAAGACAAAAAACCCTTCACAAACACTTGACTTCATTTTGAGAAAACCCATGTATATTATCTGCCCTATACATCATAGAGGTGTAAGGAACAACTTGACTATGACATTTCAGATGCTTCTGAAGTAGTTGGTTTGCCAAATCTATTTTCTCTGTTATGTTACAAAACAACATAATTTACCCATCAAAATGGAGGTCAATATTTAGCCAGTACTGAGCTCTTATCATTACAACAGCAGGAGTTTTATAGTTATAATCCATCTGAAGCATCTTACCAACCACATGTTTATTTTATTTTGGATTTCCACAAGGTCAAAATACAATGGACCATACATATCTCCCTTCCTCTACTTTGACCCTCAACCCTCCTTTTTCTGTATCACTGTTCTCTTGTCTACCTCTTTGACCCTGCAGTCCCCTTACAATGCTCATCACTTCATTTGCACCCTGACCCATTCTTTTCAGTCCACGATCACCTCTGGTGACAGCACCTGATTGACAATAATGATACCACAGAATAGAAAGGTTAATTAAGAGTAGCTGCTCTTTGCCCATTCTTTAACACTGTCTGCTCAGCATCAGAAATCAGAACAGACTAAGTACAGGATTGATGTAAAAATATAAGTGTGAAAATCTATTTTCCTTTTTTCATCTCCAAGTCCCTTGTAATAAAATACTTTATGCTTTTCCTAAAAATCCAGTGAGTCTTGCTTTATTATTTGCACTTCACAAATTTGTACAAGCTTTTTCTGCAAGGTATAAAAAACTATTCAATGCATCTGACTGTTGAAAATAGAATACAACATTTCAAAACATGCCTCAAAATATGTAGTACAATGAGATTATACTCAGATAGCATAGTGTTACTTAATCATTTTGCTTGCACACAATATCATCTGTTAGTAGTAATAGTATCTGATGGCATTTTAATTGACTTTGTAAGTAACCTGGTTTTTACTGGTATGCAAATTCCAGAAATCTGCACACTAGTGATAACCCTGAGAAAAGAATGGGGTGAAACTATTAACTTCAACAAAAATCTCACAGGGATATCTGAGGTATGCCTTTTCAAATAATTACCATTTGTATTCTCGGATGTTTTGATCATTCTGAACATTTTTTACCTGCTGTGTAGAGGGAGGTTTTTAATTTGTAACAAAAAGGAGAAATTGTAGTGAAATGCAGGTAAATATTTGTTGTCACTCTGTCATGTAGCTGCCGGGTTACTTAAGTAGTCTAAACAAGGAGGCTGAGTACAAAACCCTGGCAAGCTGAGGAGCAACTGGGTTGCAGTAAAATACATAAACAAAGTGATGACAAACATCTAAATATGGAGACTGAAGGGGATTTCAAACTCTCTTTATCTTCACTTTCATTTTCTCTCTGTCTTTATCTCCACTGACATTTTCAGCTTTGATCTCTGAACCTGTAAAATTCACATGCAGAGGCACACTTGACAGTAAAAGAAGAGAGAAGTGTTGTGAAAAGGCAAAGTGAGGGGGTGAGTAGAGGATTAGATATGCAGAACATGGACGTCAAGGGCAGAGGAGGCAGATACAGCTGGAGGCAGCCTATCTGGATATGGGTGGCTTTGGAACTGCTCCTAAACTAAACAACCATGTTCTAAATGATGAAATGATAGAGTGAACACTTGTTAATGCATCAGGAACAATTTTAATTTACTGTTCATCAAGGCTGAAGAAATGCAATAGTGTAGGAAGTTATTTTCCTTTCATCTGTACGGTGGGGTGGGCAGATGTAAGACAACAAAATCAAATAGTAAACATTTAAAAAAATATATTAAAATACTTTATACAATGACTTTATTTTAAAAGCAAACCTTCAACAGCTAAAAATGTGTGGTTGTCTGCCAGTCAACCCTCTCTGTAGGTGGTTTACAGTTGTCAGTGGAATGTCAATGTGTTTAAGGAGAAAACTGGAATAAATTGAATCACAATTGTGGAATGAGATAAACAGCATAGATCAATACTCTTGATTGGATTACTAACCCCAAAACACTAACTTTGTTTTCCAAAGGTTGTGTTTGTAAAGGTTTGCAGAAGGACTATGTCACAGCTTTACTGTTAAAGGAAATTCTTTAGCAGTTGAATAGCTCAATCAAGTAAAAAAAATAATATCCCTAATTACTTTTAACAAAAAAACAAATAATAATAACAATTAAAGTATCACAGTCAGGCAACTAATACATTTTGATTCTGTTTTAGTTGCTAGGTACCTGGTGGGATAAAATCACTGGACTTTTGTTAAACTATTCACTGTGTTTAAATGGTTGGTTAACATAAGTCAAAGGCATGAAGTAGCCGACTAAAATTTGATGGTGAAAACTGAAAAAAAGACAACCATGAGAAAAAAAGAATCCTGTTTAACATCCCGCTTCAGTGTAACCACTTAAAAAATAGGTGTCTTTCTAGAATAACAGAAGTCTGTCGAAAAGGTCATATGTGAATGAAACACATTGTCATTTCAGCTGGTTGATTTTTGGCAATAACTGAGGCATACAGTTTAACTAGAAAATCCATTGAGCATGCTGTGCCAGAGAATGCTGCAATGATCACCACTGAGAAGCATCATTGCTTGCCTATTCTGCCATGCTTTCACATTGTTTCTTATCCTTTCTTTCTTACTGCCAGGGGATTAAGTGATGCTTCATACCCCATGCCAAGGCCTTTTTCAAAACAAACCATTCACAAACAGAAAAAGCAATCAGGCAAATGCAGTTAGCACAAAAAGTGTGTGAATGCATGTCTATTGACTGTGAAAAGACATTTTAAGACTCAGTGTGCTTGTTAGAGCAATCCAGGACATGAATATTCATTTACACAAATTTATCTACTGTGTGTGTTTTATTAATTTTTCATATTATATGTGTTTTGCAGACACAATGGGAAAACAGCATCACTCAAAATCTCATTCAGTCATTTTTTTTGTCATGATTCTATTCATATTTATTTACAACATTTAGTTGAATGACGCACAAGCACAACCTCTATGGAAAATAGATTTCCATAGCAATAGGGTCCAGTCAGATGTTCCTCATCTTGTTGTTCTTTTAATTGGTCATATCCAGCTCTGAGCTCAAACAAAATATGTGCACACATCCACAGCTGGGATATGATGCACTGTTTCTACTGTCTCCGAATGCCAGTTAGTTTAATGAGTGAGGATATTTTGTAGACACCATTGTTGAGCTCATTCATGCTTCCTTTAGCAGCCTTCTGATATTTCCCAGAAAGTCTCCTTAGGTAACAAACAGATTAAATGGAAATATGTCTTTCTTGTTGTTTATAAATATGGTGTGTGTGTCTCTCTGTGTGATTAACATTTCTGTTAATCAGTGCTTAATATATTTTTTTTTATATAAAGAAAGTTACCATGGAAAAAGTAACAAGTTTTTTTTTTTTTATTGTAAATTAAAACTTTTTTTTCTTTACTTTATGGTGACATTTCATTCACCCACTGCAAAGAAGTAACACAATTTCATGCAACTACAAAGCAAAAATCCTTTTTTATGACCTGAATTCAAGGTGACAAATCTGACAAAAGAGCCCAGAAACACAAGAGAAGAGACAGTGGGAAAGATGTGCCATGTTGAAAATTCTCAAGAACCTGTTGTTTCAGGTGGATTATTTTAAAGTTTTATTTTTTTACTTTTTTCCATTGACATATATAATCCCCCCACCCCTCACCTCCCCACACACACCTTTTTTATTTTTTAACCAAACTATAATTATTTAACTGTTGTACAATTTGCAAGAACAAGTGCTGATATAAACATCTGGCTTATATTGATTGCTTGAACCTCAATTTCAAAAGATCATCAAAATAGCCCTTTGATTAGACATAAACTTACAGAAGGAGCAGTGGGTCATCAGTAGCAAAAACTCATACGTCCTTGCTCAAGGAAAAAAGAAAAAAACAAAGTGCAAAAACCAAATAGCCTTTATGTTTTTTTGTTTTTTTTTGTTAGTTTTGTTTTGGGTTTTATTTTTCTGAAAATGTCAGAATTGGTGAAATTCATATTTCTCCTTTTTTCTTGATGCTTGCTATAACTCACTATTTTGTGAAACTGAATGTAATCCCTAAATGTTTCTCCAAAATTAGCTTCAGTAGAGCTTGTTGATTTCTTTTAGATGGGAGGTAGCTTCGCTTTTGGTGTACAACCATGGCTCTATTTTTGTGCAGGTGCAAACGCAGCAGGGGTACAAATTCTGGCATGATGCCATTTTTATTCATAAAAGTCCTTTTTTTTCTCTCCATCTGCACCTGCATGGTATTTTTTGTTGCTTGTTGAACCCTGCCTGCTTTTGTTCATTCATGTTGAGCAAAAAGTGCAACAACATTTCCATTCGCTCAGACCACCTCATTTTAGAAATGCAAGGAAAAGCACAGTTTTCTTCTTGCTTTGAAAGTACACACTTGACCACTCTAAAACATGCTGCTTTATAATACACAATTGTGCAGTTTGTTTTTTGTCTCTTTGATTCTTCTTGCTTAATCATTTTAAAAAGTTAAATCTTGCAGACATGAGTGCTAGAGGACTTGAAGATCCTGCTCTTTTACCAGTTTGTCAGTCGTGTTTATCTATTCATTCATTCATTCATTCATTCATTCATTCATTCATTCATTCATTCATTCATTCATATATAATAAATTAATAAGAGAAATACAAACACACTCTTTACCTTTTTCATTTGTGTCAACTGCATCTACATGGTAACTTTTACCATAACCATGATGGAAATCCTTTGTAGGATTATGTACAGTAATTGCTCTTTTTTAGTTAGTTAAATGCTGATTGTTTTTTATCAATATGGGAAACTAAGACTGCAATTAAAGAATGAACTTATGTTCATTATGAAATAGAGGGGTTTCCTTAATTATTTTTTGTTATATTATTTGAAGTACAATTTAGATTTTACTTGAGCTCTGTTTTTTATTTCAATATGTTATGATGAACCAAAATGTAACTATTTCATTCATTCACTGAATCAACAGGAATATATTGTCTGTGCTTGATCAAATTTCCAAAGATGCATTTTTACGTTAAAGTCTCAATAACGTTTCCTTTTGATAATTAATGCTGCGGTGCTTTAGTGCAAATAGCATTATCATATAAAGGGGACAATATAAATAGACGGTTTAAAGGGACATCTGTCATTTTCAGCTTTACAAACTCAAAAGATGACAGATGGCAAAACTGTGATCACTTTTCATTACAGAACTTTCCAGAAAATAGTAAACAGATTGCATTATACTGCTGGGGGTTGTAGTTCACTCTGTCAAGACTGGAAATTAAAGATCCATTAACACTTTGTCAAAACAAAAATTAGAAGCATGAGAAAAAAAAGTGAAAATATGAATCAGCAAATTTCCTTGTGATGTGAAGGAAAAATGACAGAATAATATGCTGTGCACATGTTTGCCAGAAGGTTAGGCATAGTTAAAATGACAAGTAAACAAGTATTCATAGACAAATATAAACAGATAAACTAGGTCAAAGTAGGCCACAAACTGAGCTTTGCATGTTTTAGAGCCATTGAGAAATTGACATTTCACACCACCATTCAACTACATGCATTATTTTAGAACATTTAAAGAGCACTTAATTTAATTCATTTGTTAATGCAAAGCTGCAATTAAGCTATAGTTTAACAACAGTGAAAGATGAACCGTAAAACACTTACAAATAAGAACATATGACAATATAAATGGTAAATATCTTGCAGTTGTATAGCGCTTTATCCAGTCCAAGGACCCCTAAAGTGTAAGGATTCAGAGTTTCTGTCTCCCCCCTGCTGGCGGTGCCAGGAACTCTCCCTCCACAGCTGCAACCTGTTATCTTGATGAACTGCACCTGCATTTAAGCCTCTGGCTGGTTCCAGATCTTTGCTGGAGCATTGTGCCTTATAGGTCAGGATCTCAGCTTAAGACCGCTGATTCTGAAAGCTCACAGCTACGTTAACCCTTTACTTGTTGTTTCTCTCTTTTTGCCTCAGAACTTGCTACTCAGTTTTTGTAAATACCCGCTTGCCTGAAAATCACAGTTGCACTTACCTGTGGACTTACCTGTTGTTTGGATTCCGGATCCTCCTCCTCCTGGACCATCTCCGGTGGACACATCTTCACCTCCACGCCTCTCTTCTCAACAAACCTGTAAGAAAGGAACATTGTTCTCATTATACTCACCTTGCTCCCCCCACCCCTTGCCATTTCAGATCATCCTGGCTGCTTTTCCCAGTATTTGCACATTTACACCTGTAAATAAAATCTCTTACCTTTTTTACTTCGCCTCTGTGTCTGGTTTCGGCTCTCACTCTTGAGACAGACTCTGAATTATGTCACAAAGCGCTTAAGACTACGGTCAGTCATTCACCCATTCCCATATAACAAACAATATGGACTGTTCTATGGTCAGCGGATATTTTATTTTTTTTAGAGATGATAACATGACTCAAATTTTATTTTACAACAATGCTCACATGACTTGTGCTGTCGAAGCCCACCATGATTTTAAGGGGCTACAACATTAGTCTTTTGTTGTTCAACAATTTCTTTCTGGGACAAAAGGAGCTATACCATATGCTCTAGTATTTGCTTTTGTTTGTAATGTTTTGTTTTTTTTAAGTCCACAATTAAAAATAAACATTTAAGGCACTGAACAAATATCAAGATCAATGTAAATCTTAGTGAGTAGTTACATACCCTCATTGTTTCTATTGATAGTAGTAGTTCATACATAGCTCTGTTTTGTCTATTTCATTTCAATGAAGTGTGAGGGTAGAATCTTTTTTTTCATGCTTACTTTGTTCAAACTCTGGGATTACTAAAAAGAGAAATTTGTACAACCATCTGCTTCAGAAAATGCACAATAAGAAGCTTGGGTCACACCTTCACAATGAATTTAAATAGTTAGAGACTGCTTTAATTGTAAAATATCAAATGCTCCTATTGCTCATTTCACAAAGCTGTGCTGTCTGTCAGTCTTTGTGGATATCTCCAGGGAACACTGCCTGTGTTTTGGAGAAAAAAGACATGGCAACGTTCACGCACAGGCATCTTTATGCATGCAGTTTTCTCTGTTGCTGCTAAAGGTGTTTCTCTTGTCACTGACAGCATGAGAAATCAGTTTTCATACTGCAGGTGTGCCATAATATGCAGCAGATCTTCTGCATCTTACACTAGAATTAGACAAGGTTTTGACTAAGCTTTAGAGTCTGCAGATGCACTTTGCTTGCTTCTTGCAATCTAAAGTTGTGCAATTAGATAAACATTACACACTGCTATACTGTGAGGGTCTTTCAGTGAAAATCTTTAGCTCCAGTAAAATCTAATGGTTTGCCATTGCCTGTCATGTTTTTCCTATGACATTTTTTTTCATATAAAATGTGATTATTTTACATGATGAGCTGTGGCAAACACAAGTATCTTAAAATATATTTTTTTTTCTATCTATTTCTAATATTTTAATTGTGGTCCTATAAACTCCATCCCATCATGTGGAGTAAACTGTCACTTTCTGCAGGGTGATTGTAAACTGTCTAATGCAAGTTGGCAATTACTTGTTTACAGTATTCTGATCACAACTGAGTCACCTAGGTCTGGGACAGGCTCAAAAGCTTCTGGAACAAGTGGAAAAAACAAACAAAACAAAACAATCCAGCACAGGAAGCTTGGGTAGATGTTTAAAATGCTCAAAAATATTACTTTGGTGGAGGTGTCAGTGCTTAACTACTGATATGTATATCTTTGCTCCCAGAACTATAAATTGAAATTATTTGTATCATCTATGCCTAATATTATCATTATTATTATTTTAGGAGCTTCTGACTGATGATGACCATCACTTTAGGAAGAAGAGAAAACATCAAACAGCAACAGAAAACCACAGCAACCAATTTTAGAGAAATATATTTCTAACACGGATTCTTAAACAATTACTGTCTGATCTAAGTGCTCCATTAGGACCATGCTGCTGGGTTTTAAAAAGTCCAGTGCTATAACTCTGCTGTTGTCACCTGTGGAAATCCAGTAATAAAAAGTAGTTGTCACAGTTAAGCGCAAATAAAAGACCTGTTTGTACATTAAATGAAAGACACAACAAACCAAAACATCCTAACCTGGGAAAAAAGTGCCTATTTTGTCAGTTAAGATGATCAACAGATCATAACAAAGGGTTTATTAGGTGGCAGTGCTGACAGTAGCTTTTGTTCTCAGTGGCTAGCTTTTAATCCATGAAATAATTGATACATAGATTATGAATTTCTGTCCTAACTTAAAATCTGAACTTAAAAAAAAAATAAAATAACATGGAAAAACATCAAATTTGACTTTTAAATATGTGAATCTTATGACAAACACTTTTGAAAAAAGAATGACCAGAGGAGATGCAAAGAAAGAGCAATAAATCTGTAATGAAAGAACAGTTATATATTTTTTGTTTTTCTCTTTATTACCACTTACTTTTGAGCAAATAAATACAAGTTAACACTTTTCATTTGCCAAAATACTGATACTTTTCTCTACATGTCTGGTTTCATTATTCCCTGTGTTTTTTGTATCACAGTCTTTGTATAGACAGATGACTGATTAGTCACACTGAAACTCATTGTACCTCAGATGTGAACCTGAGTGGGCCAAATGCTCTGTGAGACACCTACTGGATTTTCATCTTTAGTGTTTGTCAAAGGAGAACTCCAGCAGCTGCTTATCTATATTACCCATAAGAACACTTAACACTGTTGAGGCTGTTGTGGCAGAAAGATCATCACTTGCCACCAAATATGGGGATATCAAATGAGAAATATGAGCTGAAGTGCTGGCTCAGAGCAGCAAGGTTAGAGCTGGCTATTTCTTTCACTCACCAGAGAAATCTTAAAAAAAAAAATCAATCCATCAGCTGGGGAAACATCCTCGTAATAACTCCATCTTCTCAGTCATGAGTAGCATTATAGATAGCTACAGACCCAGCAGTTCAGTGACACCATGGCTTTGATTGAAAACAGTCTTAGCAGCACTGATGTAATACATCTCACCAAATCTGGATTTCTGTTGGCTCAATGCTAACATAAAGCTGTTTTTACACATGAAGACTGAAGATATTAAAAAGAAATGTGCACTCTGAATGGCATGAAATACAAGGAAGAGGATGAGGGGAAGCATCTGTCAAGAGCAGCCAGGAGGCAAGACATGATGCGAATGTATGGAGTGGCAATCGATGTGCCTCCACTACAGGATGGTGGATGAGACTCACTGAAACGTTTTAGAATGATACAAATGCCATGTTTTTGAATCCTTTTCACTACCCAGAGAGCAAATGGAAATTGACATATAAGACAAAATTTAAAGATATAAAGGCTCAAATGATATAGAAGATCTTTTGCTGTGTTTTTGTTTGTTTGATTTTGTTGTTGTTGTTTTGTTCTTTGTCAATGCAAAGACAGGGTTTGTATGTTGCGGACCCAAGCATGTACCTCACCATAATTATCGGAACAAATATTTATTAATGGTCATCTTCTACAAATAATTGCCATGTTGGGACTTTTGTCACTTTTTGATGTTCCCTGGGAACAGTTACTGTAATTGATTTATAAATATTTTGTTTTAAGCTCTACCATAACAAAATATGTGATGATCCCTACTATTTTCCTTTACCATTAGTCACATTTAGTACTGTTAAAATCCCTAGTAACATATTCACTTCTTGCTGAGACTACTTTTTTTTTTTAATAATTTGAATAATACTCTGATGGTTGAAACGTGACCTGCATTAAGTGTCAGATTGCCTTTGGAGGATGTGTGACTGCTTCTGAGCTCATGTCCAGAACTTGCTTTCATTCAGTGTTAATGAAGTATGAACACACTTGTTTCAAGTCATGCACGGTCATCCTTTGTAATAAATAATGTGTCTGGTGTGATTGTGTATCCTCCAGATGTAGAAAATATGCAGCTCAGAGGAGCAGATCATTTAACAACTCAGCTGTATTTTTTGATTTTCCAGCTAATAGTATGGTTCAGCTGCTTTACATTAGGAAACAACAGCTGCCACAACACATAGCACAATGATATGACAGGTGCCACCTAACATTTTCATTTTCATTTTCATTTTGATAGTCCAAGCTGAGCTTCTAATCAGAGTATTAAAAGGGTAAAATGTTTTTATTCATGGGGTTGATTGACCACAAGTGTTAAATTGCATTCATTGTCAGTTGTTATTGGAAGCTGTGCATTTTCAAGCAAGGCTGCATTCTGTATATTGTTTGCTGCTTATGGTTTTAGTCCAGAAAATTACCATCGCTGCTGTTTACTAGAGAGAAAAAAAGTACCACTACATTCTGTGCTTGTTCTTGTGCATTATAGCTATTATAGCAAAACATTTTCTCTAGTTTATACAAATCTATTTGTGCCTTTATTGGCAGACTCAGTAAGATCTAAATTAGATTTTAAGCAGATTTCCACAACTGGCCTCAATTACAGCACGAGTGAGTGCTTACAAAGATGTGAATTTGTGTATTCAATCCATTTTAGGATACTCCCAAAGAGGCCCAACAAACCATCTGCTGTTTAGATAGACTCTGACCTCTATGCTTCTCCAAGTTGAATCACAGCACCAGAGTATAGCCAGCCATACAGCCTGCCTGATTGTTAATCCCTGAGCAGAAGAGACATACAGTAGGTTATCATCACATGCCATTTGAAGGGATAGGCTCTTTGGCAAATCCCCAACTAAAGTGTTGTTTCACTTGGTGCACTCACGCTTCATAAATTACAGGATATGATATGTGACTGATGCATTGTCATGCTGCAGCAGTGAAACAGTCTTGATGTGACCACATCAAGGTTCTAGTTATTATATGCATAAGCAACATGAAAACTAAAGGATTTTTTTTTTTTTTTTGCAAACAAGTGAAATGGTAAAAACATGACTATTACATGTTAAACCATGACACTATTTGTATCCATGTTTTGATACTATTGTAATTTTCTAACTTTCTAACATTTTTTTTAAAATTCATGAATATAGCAATATCAGCATACTAATTGTATCTATATATATTTCAATCAAATGGGTCCTAAAAAAGGTAACTGAGGTAGACAGGGTCAATTGTTTGGTTTCCAAAAGTGAAAACTGGGTGGTGAATTTATTGCTTTTTTACAGTTTGCAGTTACTGGAATAATTTAAATAACTACTTTTTCACACCTCATAGGTATAGCCATTGAACTACAAATGAAGGAAGATGCTTCTTTTCTTTTTGCTAAATTCTAGCTAACAAGATATATTGGTATATGTTTTTCATACATGTTAATTCAGGCAGATATGTTGGCATCTTGTGATCAGTAACTAAAAATTGAAACGGCTTCCCACAAAAGAATTAGATTTGAAATTGACTGGAGGCAATGTCAAACAAAAGCTAGAATAAGAGTGTAATGACTTGACAGTTCTGTCTGATATCAGGCAATTTCCCAACATCACAGCTTCTGAATTGAATGTTACTTGGTAGCTGAATGAACAAAGTTTCACTTCTCTACATAGACAGAATCTCTGGAAATAATTTAGATAAAATCCTGCAGATTTTCAATTCTATAAAAAAAAAAAAATCAAAATTAAAAACTTGTGTAGGTGGGTGTCCTCTTGCAATGCTTTAACTATTTGCACAGTTTAATTTTAGAACCAAATGAAATGGCCCGAACAACAATAGCACAGAGAAGGTAGAAAAACCTCATTAAAAAGCGTGTAATAGTTTTCACTAATGTATGTAGTATGCCCAAGGGTTTAATTTTTTGTGCTCTACCCTTGTTTCTTTCTTTCTGAAAGTGGTAAAGTGGGGGTATTTAGCTGCAATAGCATTCAGCTTTGATTGTACAGAAGCCTTGCAAAGTGCTAAAATCCCATTTTCCACATAATCCCCAATAATGACCATTACAAATAAGGAGTAATGAAAGCAATTTTCCTAGTTTGCAATATCCTGTTTAAAGTAGTAACATGATACTTAATAAGCATGTATCTAGAGTTGTATTAATTTATTTGGCAAAAACAGTCAAAAAAAGGTTAAAAACAGAATTACTCTGACCTGAAATCTTTATCCCTCCCAGCAGCAGAGTTAGTGGGTCACATTTGCATTCCAACCATTTCTTGAACCTTTGATGTAATTATTTTCAAAAATAGGAAGGGTTGATGTATAAATCACTTAAAATAAAATTCACACATCCCACTATAAAGTAGTTCAGCCATTAGTCTGTCAGGTGGTGGCATGTTGAAGAACTGCATTCAAAGCTGAGTCCATTGCTGTTTGTAGAGCTCCTCTAAATATGAAAAAAATCCAGTTCAAAAATAGATGTATCAAATAAAAGCTGTGATTTTTTTTTCCTAAGCTTGACTTATATTTGTTTTGGCCTGTTTGACCAAACTTTTTAAATGGCAAGTAATGTGCATTTCACAAGTCAAATATGTTATCGTTCACCATGTTGAGCTTCTTTTATTTGCAAGATAAACACACTTAAAAAATAAATATAGGGCTTTAATGTGCCTCCTGGGTCACAAGCATATATTTTACATAGAAAGTAAATCATAACTTCATCTTTGAACATCAAACAGGCATGCATTCTTTAAAAAGCAAAACATTTATACTCTTTAAAAATTCATTGAGTTCATCATGTTTAATGTAATTCAGCATCACATGTTGCCATTTTTATTTGATGTACAAAATGATCCAAGTGGACAAGATTTTTACAGTTTCTAAAGTTACTGATCTGGTCATGTACTTTCTGAGTCCACAAACTGATCAAAACATGGACTTTTTTATCAGTCAGTCAAACTCTGACAAAACACTGAGGCAGACCTAAGTTATTGTGATTATGAAAATCAGCTTAGCATCAAACAAGGTGAAATGCAAGAATGAGCCATACCCAAGAGTATTCCTGTCTTTTTTTTGCATCAATGAGCATTGACCTTAAATGTTTACTGAAAATGATTGACTTGTGTGTTTTGTTTGTCTCGGCTATCCAAAGAAAATGTTGTCTTTGAGTCTCCAGATGCTGCTGCACAACAAACCTGGTTAATGTGCCAGGGGCTTTACCTCAGATTCATGAAGCCTATTTGGTTAATTGTGATGGACAGGCTGACACCTTATGTCAGGACACACAATCACACCTAATTTAATATGTTTTAGTATTTGGACTCTAGAGTGGGACAAAAACAATGCAGTCCTCAAGCCACTGGTGTAGATTGACACACAAGAAAGCCCCAAGTGTGCTGAAGACCCAGGCTGCATATTCAATTTGACAAATAAATCTATAAAGTTGAGATGTCTTGATTATGTTATACAGTTATGTTATCTGATGTTGGAAAATGCCCTGAGACAGTACTACAACATAAATAAATTTTAAAATGAAATTAAACTACAATCCTGCAGGCAAGAAACAACATGTCTGTCAACAACATTAATCACAGAAAGGAGAGAGAACTGCAGTGAATATATCTGTAAAATAAAATCTTTAATTAATCTATCAGCCAGGTTTCCATGTGACCTGCACACAAATAAGCTTAGATGTGCATTTATAAAAAAAAACAACCTTATTGAGTTCTTCCTTTTTTGAACATTTTTTGTACCTTTTTAAACAACAACTGAAGTGTTTATAAAACAGTTCAAATCAAAAGAGAATACATTAAACCCCAAATAACTGAAAATTGATTTGAAAATGGTATGAAAATGGATCTTAAAACTGGTAAAAGATGTTGAGAAAAAAATGCAATGTGTAAATGTGTTGGTACCAGCACATTTACACAAACATGATGCAGGAGAAGCCTTTTAACTTTTTGCATTTAGTTTTACATTGTAGATGATACTTTTCTTTACATGCCACTAGTTAATGCTGACAATGATAGAGAGAGCTGACACTGAATATTCAGACCTGATGTTCCAGATGGTCAGTTACACTGAGCTCTTCAGAAAATCCTCAGTAAAACTGTAAAAAAAAAAAAAAAAAAAGGCTCCATAGGCTTTTTTCGAAGCATTGTGCACAACTATAGTGCCATGAAAGAGCAACATACATATTTTTTTCTTTTGTGCTTTTATTGAAACCTTGTATTCTTCTCCTGTCGAGTATATCTAACAATCCTGAGGGTTTGTCATTGAGCATTCTGGCTTACTGCTATGACCTGCTACACATTCACCGATCAATCATTGGGACAGTTTTTTTTATTGATGACAAGTCAAGAGTGAGTTTAGGTTAAGCAAAACCAGGATTTTTCCAACAGCTTGTCTAATAAATGAATTAAATTCAAACATATTTACATATTTTAAACATGTTTGTTAATCTATTTATCATGTACATACAGTATACATGTCATTTATAAATTTCACCTTCATAGAATTGTGTTCATTATGACATAAACAAACGTGGTCGAAAACCATAGGAAATTTTGCCTTGTGGGCAAACATATTTGCACAAGACTAAGTAAAGATATTTAACTATATTAAACTTAAACACTTAGTAACAGAAATGTGACAACATTTCTATCTAAGAACATTCTCATCAGATACCATTTTACATGGCCCAGGATCGTAATCACAGCTGCATCAGATGAAACTAATTAATGTGTTTAATTAATAGATTGAATTGTACTACTGGTGTGACAACCAGCAGACTTAAAACCATTCCAGAAAATATTTTATTCTTTGGGCTGAAACTGAAAATATTATTTTTATCATTATGTTATATATTTTAATTGCTAATTTGCATATATAGCCTTTTTTTAAAGAAAATGCAATACATTAAAACAATATATATAATGTAAAATGTATGAAATTAAATCAGTTTTAGATATATAAATCTGATTTAGACAATAAGGTGCACATTTTCATACTGCATTCCCTATTTTAAAAATCCCAATTAAAAAATAGTATTTGAAACATGGTGCAAATTTATTTATTCATTCATTCATTCATATGTTTTTATTTTCCTCCTATTAAGAATAACTAAGAATAACTTGCATTTTAACATCACATCAATGCTCACACACAGCTCACTTCACTTGAGGTTCAACTCATCAAAATGCATCAAGTCCAGGTTATAGAGATCACATCAACTTAATTCAAGTCCTCATTTATTCTGTGTTAAAAAAAAAAAAATCATTAAACTCAAGAACAATCATCTCTTTAAGGAAGCTTATTTGTATTCAAGACTCCTGTGGTGTCTCCTCACATGTGGCTGAGCTCAAGTGAACGTAAAAATGAGTGAGCAAGAAGGGAGGAGAACAGCAAGAGCGAGGGGGTGCATGAGAGAGAAAGGATGAATCTAATGCATTGCAGCAGAGAACTGTGACAGAACAGGCATTTATTTGAGCAGAGACTGCTGCTCTCGGAGGAAGGACGCAGCAGCGGCGGCGGCAGCACTCAGCGCTGATCTATCACTCACTGCCTCCATCGCAGCTGGAGACAAGGTGGACACAAGAAGGTGGAGGATCAGGGGATACACACTGGAAGCACAACACCCCTCAAATGCTGGTACCCCTATGATTTCTGGAATACCGTGTTGATTTTTACAGCTTTGCATGCACCCTCATTTCACTTTGTTTTCCTCCTGATGCTCTGTTCTGTTTTCCTCTGGCTTGGTTTGAAGGAATATTCATACAAACGGAAAGCACGGAATTAAATGACAAATAGTTCCTGTCTCTTTAATGGGTCAGACATTTGGACTAGCAGAGGACTCAAGAAACATTTTGCACATTAAGTGAGTCTCCTGAGTACGTTTTTACACATCTCTGCATCACATTTAATGGGAAGAAGTCCATGGAATTATTTCAAAAGTTGCAGTGCAGATAGGCCTTAGTCTTTCTATTCATCCCACCGCCACATCTAGACCCATTTTTTTGGTCAAAGTGTGGTGACCCTAAAGGCAAGGCTGTCTTAAACTACAATTTGAAACTCACTGGTAAGTAAAACTTCTATTAAACTTTACACTAACAGTTTTGTCTTCATTTAAATATCTGTTATTATCTGATATTATTGCCCGTTTCTAACATAATCATTTTAGATATTGTTATAAAGTTGTGGTCGTGTTACTGTCTATTCAAAGTCAAGCTTGCGTATGTGTGTGTGGCAAGTTCATGTTGCAAAATGAAAATTAAAATGCAATGTCTAACCAGATATGTCCCCCCATGACATTCTCAAATATTTCTACTCTACTTTCAGAGTTTCAGGTTCTTGCCTCTTGTTTAGTCTTGCTTAACCTCTAATTATATCAGTTATAATTACACATTACTATAATTATGGAGCAAACATGCTGAGAATCGTGTACACCATATACAGTTGACAGTGTCTTATGGGAGTGGAGCACGAGAGGTGGGTGTCTTCTATTTACTTCAGCTGTACTCCTGTTACCCACAGGCCTGTTGAGATAAGAGGAGCATTGTACACACATTTAGACGACACCATTGTCTGTTTGTATGCAATCAGGGCCTCTGAGAAGCTGGACAAGTGTTGTACCCCTGAGAGAGCATGTTGTGATGAACCAGTGTGCACAACCCTCGATGCCACTTGTGATTCTCAAAGCAGTGAGGTGATGATGAAATACTGCTAATTGCTACTGATTAAGACATTAGAAAAAGTATTCATTCATGCATAATGAAATTATTTGCATGATCCAAAATCAGCGTAAACATACTTCATTTAGTTCAACTGATGAAAACCTACCATTACAATATAATCACTTGAAATAACTGATTTATTCACACAGAATTGTTTTGATTAAAAAAAACATGTATGTCAGATCTCATAGCATCATACAACATGCCTGCTTAGATCAAATACATTAATAATTGTGGCTGAGCTGTGCAATATTGCAATCATCACTCATATTGTAGATTGTTGTTCAGATTGTACCTTTATGTCAATGTGCCTTATAACAGCACACATTCAACACATTTTGTCAAATTAATACAAAATCACATAATAGTGTTTCTGTTTTCTTGTTACAAACAGAAACTGCTCTAAATGAGCAGCCCTATGGGGAACTGAGCGTGCCAGTGCTGAACA
Organism: Kryptolebias marmoratus; assembly: GCF_001649575.2. NCBI lineage: Eukaryota > Metazoa > Chordata > Actinopteri > Cyprinodontiformes > Rivulidae > Kryptolebias > Kryptolebias marmoratus. The sequence continues at coordinate 19,356,194 of NC_051440.1, read as the reverse complement.
ATAGACTGTGAGCCATGCTTTTGATGGCTAATCCAGCACAAACCCCACACCAAAAACATTAGTCTCTGTAGCAAGCATATGTGCCATATATAATTGAACAAGGAAAACAATAGGGACAGCCTCAAAAACAAGTGAGAAACAGAAGAATGCTGGTGAACCCCTAGAGTGATCGACAATTGGCTTTTACCTAAGTCTACTCCTGTCAGCTCATGTTACAACAGTGATAAGTTTGAACAACATAAAATACTTTTTTTTCTAGATTTACATGTCTTTTTATTTAAGGTTGCTCATTGTAATAAAACATGTATAAAACATTTAATTGCTTACTTTTTGACATTAAGTCCGACCTGTTATGTTCAACTCCCAGAAAATTCAGATTTTATAAGTAACTTTTCATCTAAAAAAGACTTGCAGCTGTTCTTGTAACATTCTCCTCTGTTGAACAGAAAAATGAGAAGTACCACAAGCTGTCATGGAGCTTAAGGAAAAAATAAGGGAAGTGACCCTCACACATGTGTCTTCCTGATGCATCTGTATATTTGACAGGATGCTTTTTTGTTGTTGTTTTGTTTTGATCAGGTACTCTGTTGTGCTTTTATTCATTGATTTCTTTTTAATTCAGATAGAAAGGTTTACCTATCTTTTTTTTAAAGTTTGTGAAAATAAAGTGGGATGATGGGACTTTTTACACATCCACAGTTCATGGTTTTTACACACAAACAGGTGAGTCAAAAGTGAGGTTTATTCCTGGTGATTATCACCATGGATGCCAGGCTTCTGATTTACTGTATTAAATTTTGCTAGAAAAAATCTAATGTATTCCCCTTGTCACTAAATACTGCAAATGTTTCCAGTAAATGAAATCAGAGATACATGATTCAAACCGTAATATGGCTTTTTTGTTTCTCAAATCTATTTAGTATGCACATATTGTACATGCAGTTTCTAAATTGTGCCATTAAATAATTGTGTTCACTATGGCATGAACAAGTGTAGTCCATAATCATTTGAAACTTAGCCTCACAAAAATGGAAATTTTCACAAAACTCTGTAAAAATATAGTCACAAGATTCACTGACAGACATGTGACAGTGTTACTTATACATTACCATCACATGCTGTTTTCCATGTCACAGTTTGGTAATCAGGGTTGTAGCTAATGAAAATAAATATGCTTAATTAACTTTAAGCTATTTAATTAGGTTAAGTGTTCAGGGATGTTCAGAAATTCTGACATGGGTGGCTGAAACAAAACAAACAAACAAACAAACAAAGTTAGACATGAAGCTGGACACATACATTTACTTTTATTTTCAACAGATACAACCTTTTTGAACATTGACAAGATTGTTGCTATAAATCCTACAATAAATGAGGCATGTTTTGAGTCTTGATGTTCTTGGAAGATGCCACTTCTCTGTTTTTATGCAGAAAAAAAGTTTCTTCCTTCAGCATACCTTGCTCCTGCTGTCATCTGGAGTAGACATTAGAGAGAGTGGGCATGACTGCACAGGTCAAGTCTGCCCTGATTAGTATTTCATCATAATTATACTGACATCGAAGACTGACAGCTCCATTTAAATGAGTCTAATTCTGCAGATAGATAGTCATTGAATGAATGGCAGAATCAGCTTATTAATGTGGGTGTTATCACTTATCACCTCTATAGGCACGAAGAACGTAGACAGACCATTAGAAATAATATTCTTTCACCAATGCAGATGGTAAACATACAGAAAACATAAATAAATTATAAGAACATTGGTCATAGAATGATGATGCAATGTCTGCAATGTATATAAGAACAGAATCATTGAAAAAAACAAGTTGTTAGTTTTAAATTTAAATCATATTATGACAAAAAGCCGTTTGGGTCATATCTTCTAAATTATGTTATGTGGAATATATTGCAAGATCTTATGTGTGTAAGTGTTAAGAATGAGTTTCAGATAGTATTACATCAAACTTTAGCCAGCATCTGTAAAATTGAGTTGTAGCCAGTTTGTGTTGGCTGAGGCTGATCAGCTGTGGTGACCATCTTGAATTCGGTTTAATTCCAAAAGTTAATCTGTTATAGATGTACATCTAATGATTACTTCCTGAAAGTTTTATGTCAATTCCATCTACTGGTTCAGAAGATCTTTTACTAACTAAACAAGCACAGGCAGACACACACATACAGACACCGCCCAAAATATTGTCATCCTTTCACCTTTAGCTGATTATAAAATTCCATTTTTAATTTCAGAAGAAATTTGGATATTCCAATATTTTTAGGAAGACAAATTTCATTTTTTTAAAGCATATTAAAGTCTAATATTTAAACAGTATATTCTAATTTGTTTATTAGAGCTTTGGACAAGTGGCTCACATAATTCCTGTTGTGTATTGCTCACTTTCCTATAAATGTGTCAAATAATGATAAAGAGGACAGTTCTAGGAATGTTTATAGAAAATATGACAAGTGTATGTGGCCATCTAATTTTGGTAACTGGAGTTAAGTACAGTTCTGGCACGAAGTGCTGCAATCCTGACAAGGGAATGAAGTGGACTGAATGCATTGTTAGTGGGAGGAATATATTAGCAGCAGATGAAGTTTGGGCTGGCTTTCATAATGTCCAATCAAATTAACTATTTTCAACCCCCGTAAAAACACCTGACAGTTTTCATAATGGGCAAGATGCATGCTTTAGGAAATTAATATATATATATATATATATATATATATATAAGTAAAAATAAACACAAAACAAAAATCTAATCTGCATAAATGATATAATTTGGCAAAGTTTCAATTGTGAGAGCTTTATGTTAAAGATGAGAAAATGTCATCTGACATCTGAAACAGTAAACCCTGTGAATTATTTTTTTATTTGGTAAAGGTAAGTGGTTTGCACAAATCATTATATGTAATAATTGAAACCAGTGTGCATAAATAAAAACAGTGTGTTTTGTACATTATTATATAGTATATATACTGTAATTTATATAGTAATTGTTTTTTGTTTGTTTATTTTTTACCCTTTTAAATAGTTTTACGTATTTTGTTTTGGCTCATTTATGCTTTTAATTTTTGCACAAGTACTATACTTTCATGGCCAGTCACTAAATAGATGTTTATTAAAGATTCATTAATTTATATGAAATATCCACATGGATAGGACAATCTTAGCATGCCAGAATCAACTTCAAAATGCACAACAAATGGTAATGGTATTCTATCACTACTTGATGAGATAGCAAATAAACCAGAGCCAAATTGGATGAATCGGTGTCATGCCATTGCAGTATTTCTAAAACCTCTGGCAGCTTGTCATCTCCTGGCTTTTGGCACAGCTACTGTGGAGGACTGCAGCCAGCACTCTCATTTGCAATGTTAAAAATGACATTATATGTTTAGCTGTAATTAATATGCTATGATTGTTTTTGCTATGCATTTTAGTTCTTTTTTTCCCCAGAAAGCAAAAACAACAAAAAAGAAAAAAAAACAAAACAATATATAATAACCCACCTCAAATCTGAATTTTCCAATGGAAAAACACAGCAACAACAAAACACATATTACACTTCTTTAGAGGATTGATGAGCTGAAAGAATATTGTGATAGGACTAGATTCACCTATTTAGTTTCACAGCAAACAGTACCAATTGACTAATAGCAGACTCTTTTACTTCAGTCATACAAGCAGTAACTCAAGGTAAATCATGTTAAAATTTATGTTAAGACTTATAACTGACAATTTGCATCATCTTGTTGAAGGCAGCAAAATCAGCAAGAACAAGCCTTATTAGGTACAATGGGGTGAACAAATGAGATGAATTATTTACTGTAGGTACCAAGTAGGTACAGATATACCATAGTCATGGTCAATTAAAGTATTTTTGACAACTGAACCCAAATAGTTAGCTGCAAGTGAACATTCCTAAAATTAATGCAAAAAGATACCAGGAGCACCCAGAAAACCCTAAATCTATTTGGGGTCTGCCAAGAGACCAACATTGTAACATTTTTGTGGTAAAACAGGTTATACTGATATAATTCCAGTACATGTGTCAGTGGTCCAGAGTGTGGGAGTGCTAACAAGCTTCTTCCATATTACATTTAATCCTGGTATAAAGATATATGCTGAAGAGTATAAAAATGTAATTGCAAAATGTGTCAAAAAGTCTTATATGATTGCAAGTTTTTGAAAAGGGTGCCACCCTAATGGCTTAACAGAATAGGCATTTAGGGCTGCTAGAGTTTAAAATAAAAGCAAAAATAAATCTCTGAGAGGTTTTTATATTCGTTAAAGTGAATCAAGTGGAGGTCAGTGTTGCAATAAATGCCATCTAAGGTGTGAACAACCATTTGTTTAACAATAAGTCAAAACAATAGTTCTCCATCTGTCCAGCCTTTTGATTACTATTGATGAACTTTCATTAAAGAAAAGTATTGTATTCCAACTATACATGATTTCTGTTCATTTCACCACCTATAAATATTGTGTATAATTAATGGGCCAAATGATAGCAGATAAGGTTGTGTATCTTTAGACTGTGGCAAATAAGATACTGATTGTATTTTGACACACTACCAACCATTAGTTCTATTAAAGAAACATATGCAGTGAAAAGCTGATGCAAAACACAATGTTTCACCCTTCAATCCCCATACAATGCCGTTTAATTGGAGGTTTGATTGATGTGATTCTAGCGATTTCATGCAGTACTAAACAACAAAGCTAAGGAACAGTCCTGCAATTCATCATAATTCAGTGAGACTAATTATTAAAAGAATGACCTTTCAGAAACAGTGAAATTCCGGTATATTTTCACAACTCCTGGTTCACATTTAACAAAAACAATGAGGCACAGGGCAAAATTTAAAAAAAAAATGGCAGCCATTTTATTGTGTTTAGCACTTTTTCAGTAACTCAACTTTGATCAGCAAAACATATTTTCAGCATTATAGCTTAATGGTACTTATACTGTAGATTGAAAACAAAAAATAAAACAATTAAAAGTAAAGAGTAAAGGATACAAGAACACCTTTTGTTAAATTAGAATTGTGCACATGCAGTTGCACACTTAAATTAAATCACATCCCCTACTTTAGGATTTTCTTCAGGAATATTAGTTGGTTCATTAGATTAGTCTGAAGAAAACTGCATTGTGGTTTACTTGCAGCATCGGAAGTTCTAATCAGTGTTTTAGACTGCCTGTTGCTATTTAATTTTAGTGCACTGCACTCATTTCAGTTCTATAGTAGTAGTACTGAAGAAATTGATAAATAAAATACTGCTACACAGCAAGTATGGCACCAGAAAACAAGTTGAACAAAAAGTATATTCTTCTTACACAAATAGCTACACAGTTTTAACTTATTTTCTTTATTTTTTAAACAAAGCTTTTTTCAAACTATTTATCCTATAATAAAATACACTCATTTTGTCTGGCAACCATGTAAAAAATCAATTCACCTTGAGTTTATTCCAAAAATGCATATATTCACCAATACTTTACAGATGTACTTGCATCATGCATGTATGTGTATTAATATGTACTGGTCAGGCTTCACATCCCTTGCAGTTGACACTGTTTAATTAAAATATTAGCATGCACAACATCTTGAAGTCTCATAGGGGAAAATAACTCTCTTTGAAGTCCTGCTAGGATACTTTAGCCTAAGGGTTAAACCAATTAATCAATGGTTTAGGAGAATAACACCAAAAAATATATCATTTTAAAATGAATGATTATGTTCTAAAATTGCCAAACAGGCTTTTCATGCCACAGAAATTCAGCAGTTGTAGCATGCACATACAAATACAGTATGTGCCTTTCAGTGTGAAGCAAACAAACTTGGAGTAAATACTAAGTCAGTAAAAGGGATAAGTGATATAATATTACAGACTACTTTTATTTGTATTGTATTGATAGTCTTGTAGAATGTTGCTAATATTATCAATGTATCCTGCATTAAGGCCGGTCTGCCAGCCGGCATCAACATGTAAGTACTGTAAGATATCGTAATGAGGCTTAGAAAGTCATTTATATCTCAGTAGAGGACTACTAACAGCTTGAAACATATGGAGTGAAAATCGCAAACCAGTGTTGCTGGCAATTCAGCAGTGATTATTAAGGAACACCTGTTTGGCTGGCTGGCAAGGCGACTCAGGGTCCCGCTGAATAGCAGCAGGCTAATGAAGGTCTTCTCAGCTTAATTGTTTGGGCTATAAATAGTGACAGAGAGAGGAATAGAGTGCAGCACCACTCTCAACCATTCCCCCCNCCAGTGAATGAGCTATTAGAGGTTTGTTGTTGTGGATAATGAATAGAACAAGGAAGGCACTCATGTAATTGCCAACATTATCAATTACAAAAGAGTCATTAACAGTAAACTGTAAGATTACTCTGACACATGCATAGTTGGAGAGTTGGCTTATGAATTGTGAAGAAGACTAATAATCTACAGTGAACATATTAGGAGTTAGGTAAGTTAAAATATAATTAAAAGAAGTAAAACAGCATTCAGTTTTAAAACTAAATAACAGCTTCTAGATTGCTGCCAAACCTGGATAAAGGCCTTCCTCATCAGCAATTCAAATCATGGTCAAAGTGATTTCATCTTTTACTGGCCTGCACAACCCAAGTGCTCATATTGCTTTTGCTCTGACAGAACCTCGTTTTAGGTCAAATTAAATGCAAAATGCATCACTAATTGTAGCATTACCCACAAATGTATCTCCAAATGACTTTTTGACAAAAGAACACAATGTGGATGAAGCAGGATAATCAGATTTTTTTTCTTTTTCTTTTTTAGGTTAAATTGTGTTTGAAGCACTGACACTGCAGTGTCTGCCCTGCTGTTCAGGGGTCACCTTCACTGCTGTTGTTTGAATGAGTTTTGCTAGCAGTGTTTTTCAAGTAAACCTTTTTTTTTAAAAAGAGGTTAACTTTCATAAGGCTTAAAGTTTTACAGCAAGCATTAAAACTTTGTAGTTTTCAAAGTTTCTAATACACCAACTGTATAATTACATCACATCCAGATACAGTATTTTAAAGTAAAGACTGGTGTAAGGATTCATCAAGAATTGTTAAAAAAACTGATTGTTAGCCTCATATACGGAAAACAACAGATTAATTGTTGCTAACAACAGTCCATCAGAGCCTGAGTAGTCAGACTAAGCTAGTTTTATCTTGCAATGCTTGGACCTAGGACTAAGATGACCAGCATGAGTAGCTGTAATCAAGGACCACAGTGGCGTCACATTTAAAATGTGTTAAATTAACTAAAAGAAATACTGTGTCGATTTTACAATACTGTATAGAAAAGAACACCATGTGCACTTTTACACGTAAACTGGAAAAATACAAAAGATTTACATGAGAATTTTTCTACAGGGTGACAAGAAGCAACAAGCTAAGCATGAGGCAATAAGTTCCACACTGCACTCATGCATTTTAAAATAACCAGCTGTGGAATAATTAGGACGCCTCCACAACAGTTATTCTTCTCCATCAATTGTATTTAAAATTCGTAACTCCAACTGTGAAGCATTACTTAAAAAAAGTGCACTCATTTTTTAAAATATATTTCTTGCATATAAAATGCTGAGATAGAAAATGGAACAATAATTGAAAACACAAATTACTTCTAAACTGTATAATAGAGTAATTTATACTCCATACTCTACATTATCAACACAACTATTAGCCAGCTGATCCATAAGGCTGCATAAAGCACTTGTATGCAGTTTTTACAATTTGCTTCAAGTTCTGTTCACACACCAGTGGGAACTGCAGAAACATCCCAAAATTATATATCAACATTTGAAAGAAAACCAGTAGGTGACAAAATAAATTACCATTCATGCCTTCAGAAATCAGTTTAATGACCATTACCTGGAACAAAAGACAGATAAACAGACAGACAGAAAGAGAAGAAAAAACAAACCCATTCAATTTCCTATCTTCTTTTTCCTACCCTTGGTTGAGTCAAGGAGGCAACCCAGTTCAGGACAAGCGTCCTCCACATAGACAATGGAGGGAAATCAGTCACCCATAACAACTGAACTGAACAATGGAAGACATCTATTCATTCATTGTCAATGAAAATCTGTTTGCCAATTCTATAGTGTCAGACAGAATATTATATGGTTATATTTTCCTCATGTAAGCCTTTTAAACATTATTTTGAAGTGAAAACATCACACTTTTTAAGGCACTGAGCTTATGTTGATTAGTCTCTATCCATTTCTTTAGATAGGGACTTTGTTTTAGCTGGCTGATGTAAATGTCATTTTCAAGATGGCAGCTGAGTGCTGAAACTAGAGACTTTAGTTCATCATAAATTAGGCAATTAAGATAATATGCCTTTGTGTTTTCTGGTTCAAAGTATAATGTAATATTTTCTTAGAATATTAAGTTGACAACAATGGAAGACTAAAAGTAAGGTTTTGTACTGTTTGCACATAATGTATTCGAAATATAGATAAACATATTCAATTGGTTCAGTGACAGCTTTTGTTTCCAAACTTTCCAGTTAATTCTTGTGCTTAGAGAAATACATGAGCATGAGGATGAAAACCTTCTCTCAAAAACAGTGTACACATGGAAGTGAGGTTTAGATAAAAATCCCTGGTGTGTTATGAGTCAGGAGTTGAAGAGATTTCCCTAAAGAAGATAAAGCATCAAATTTAGTTACATAAGCAGGAAGGGTGCTCTCTGTCCCTTTTTTGCCATTTTATTCTGGGTGTGTGATGCTATATTTGTATCTGTCTATATGTGTACTTTGGCTGTTACCATGTACAAAAGAGCAGTTGCTGGCATGTGGTGGGAGTCAGCCTCAGATTTAAAAACGGCTTCTGCCTTCTCTTCAAGCTCTCCTGTCAAATGCAAGAGTTTGCAAAAGTATCACAAAGAACAGGAAGCTAAATACCACCAGTGTCTGCGTGGGAGACAGTAAATACATGGCAAATTGCAAAGTGTGCCACTGGGTATTTTCTGTCACCAGTGGAGGAGTGTATGATGTTAAGCAAAATGCCCTGAGAAACTAAAAACAAGAGAACTTGAGCTCAAATTTCACAACTTTTTTTCACATCACATCAATCCATGTGATGCTAAAACAAAAGTTTGATTAATCGTTTTTATGTTTATGTGCTAAACCATAATTGTTAGATTTATGGCATTCAAATTGTGGCATCACATGTTTTTTATCTTAATACTAAAAGTTTGAATAAATGATCATTCTTCTGACCTATTTCATACTTTTATTAGAACACATTTAGTAACATGCATCTGATAAAAACATGACCAGCTCTATATCTATATATCTATCTATATCTGAGGTACGTTTCTCTTTAAATGCGTAGGGTGGACAAGAAAAGAAAAACAAAACAAACAAACCAAAAAACAACAACATGTAAATGTATGTATCATATTTTACAGTGAATAGTATTATGTAAATCAAGTAAAGGTTGATGTAAGGCTTCTTCAGATTATAAATGGTAACACAAAAAAACAATGTTCCATCCTTGGAGGTCTTTGTAACATTAATTTTAAGACTTATCTGGCGCAGTGTGCATTTTCCTTTGTGTATAATCCACCCTGTATCTTGTGAGCAATTTATTTCTGCTCCTGTATGCATTTTATTCTGCTTTCATATATACATTTTTTGAGGGAGATAGACAAATAGCAAATGAAGGAAACAACATGTACAGTGGGATTCTGCAATTGCCTTGACTAATTAAGCTTTAATCTGCACCCATTTTCACACTGCATTTAGAGCCAAGCTGACTCCAGGGAATCCAAGTGGCGTCAGTGGGCCAAATATGTCCCTCTTGTCTGATGGCAAACACACAAACTGAGCCATAAAACAGGAAGAACTCATCTGTGCTTAGCATTTTTTTGTTTTATGTTTACTGGTATTTTAGTTATTCTGAGTCATCAAAAAAGGAATAAAAATACTTAAACTCACATACTGAGTTGGAACATATTTTGGGACCTTAAGAGCTTATTAGTGGGAAATCACTTGTATGAACATTTAACATCAATCAGAGCTTTAAACAAAATTATGAATTAATTAAAATTATTGTTGTAAAATGTAACATATTTGTAAAAAAAACATGGTGGAAATACTCTGGTAATTAAAATGGTGATGGAGTTTGTCCTATCAAAGTGAAGTAACACTTTTATTTTTTTTAGCTAACAATTGCCCAAACAGTTCTACTGTCTTCATCCCTCTAAATCTTGACTGAACTGTTGTTTGACATTTAAAGAGTAAATCAGTTCAGGTATTATAAGGATCATGCTTTCCCAGTTGTTTCTGTACCACTGTCTTTAGTAAAACAGATAGCTGAAGAGTGGCTTTGACATCCTGCCGTATGTACCGCTGCCTGTGGAAAAGACCTAAAGGTTATATGATGAAAGGTTGCCCGAAGTTTGTTTGGCAAGTTCACTTCCTGTCTGTGAAACCGAGTCAGTTTTGTGACAGAGATAGAATTTTATGACATGATGACCTGTGCCAACTTTTCATCTAATATTCTGACACCCAAAATAGAGAAATGTGTCAGTGAAATGCTTTTGGTATTCCCTTTTTGTTTTTGTGCCCCTCAATATGAAATGGTTTCATTGGTGCAGAAGACAGGCTGACAGAAAGAAAAAATAAATAAAAAATCAATAATTGTGTAAAAAAATAGAATAATTAAACTGTTAAACTGCTCACACATTAAACTGGTCTCCAGTCCACCACAGGGTCAAACACCAAAACAAACAAGACAGATAACACATATGCACACAGCCACACACGACATATGGACATAATTTCATCCCAACTGTGGGAATAAGACACAGTATCTTGTGAAAGCCCCTACTTACCCAGGAAGATAAGAAATTTTTTAACACAGAAAAGGCCCCAGGCGTAATTTGAACATTTGAGCAAGACTTTTTTGTTGTGAGGTGATAGCGCTGATCTCTACACCACCATTCTACTCACAGTTAACAATATACTAAAAAATAAATAAAATATAATCACATAGTAACACCCGGTTATGTGAAAACAACACAATAGTTTTGAAAGCCAATCAAACAAAACAAGTTGAGCTACAAAAAAAGAAATCACTGTTTTTCCTCTCTTTTTTTCCCAAACTGCACTTTTGGCAAGTACACAAGATGTTAAATGTGCCATTCCATAAAAAAGAAACACAGTAGCTAGTTTAACATGCTTACAATATTGCATCTATTGAACTCAATATTCCAGTTAAGGTATTTAAATTGTTACAGAGAATAGTTTGGTCAATAACATTAGCTGCCCTGCACATTATGTTCCCCTACACCAGTGTGATGTTATGTGTCCAAAGTCTTTGTTACTTTGTTACATCAATATCCAGCAAAACATTGAGTTTACTTTAGTTTTTTTTTTTTCCTGCTAAAATTATACCTGCTTTTTACTCATCATATTCTGGTGTAATTATGTTAAAGACTAGGGCAGTGTGTATTGCCATGTGGCATGACAACTTCATTCACACAGGTAAGCTTTATATAATTTGACAAAATGTGACTAAAATACGAATGAAATACTGATTGCTTGATTTGATTATTGCTTACATCCAATATGACCTTCTTTAGGTTAACGTAATAAGGTAATTTTGTGTATGAAGCATTGCTTCATTCAGACTAAGGCCTTAATTAACTTACTGTCAGCAGATTCATGAGCATGTAAACATATTATCTGATTCATGCCAAAGAGATGACCTCTATGCCTCTATGAAAGAAGAGGAAGAGTAGCTGCAAAGAACACTATTGAAATTAGTTCCTACAGAACATCAAGTTAAGAAAAAAAAAAAACATGACCAAGACAGCCTGTATTTGAGGTCACAAATATTCATTAAAACTTTCACTAGACTATGCACCTATAAAAATAAATAAATTAAACCCAAAACAAAACAAAAAAATGCACCTTGACATGTCATGATGCTGCAGCACTGACTTGGGCTCGGCCTTCTTAAAATAAATAAATAAATAAAAAATCTTGAGCTACATAAGATGACCTTGTGTGTCCTCCACTGTTCATTATTTTGTTTTTGGATTGCGTACTATATCATTTACCATTTAATAACACCTAGATCATATAAAACACACAAGGCCCAGAGCGTACTAAATTTTGAATGAAAGCAAACTCTAGCACACACTGGCAAAGGAATGTCATACATTTTGTATTTAACTTTGGCAAGCTACAATTTATGCTCATTAGGTTTGTCGCCTTTCCAAACATGGTTTAAAGCAGAAATGTGAGGTTTAAGTGGGAGGACATGACAAAAGTATCTACAGCGGTGAGGGAGTCTGTTTTAAACAAGCACACAATATACTTCAGTTTCAATTTATTTTCTCCATTTGTAACAAAACCTTTTTTTTTTACATCCGTTTTTAGGGTGGAAACAAAAAAAACTTGAGAGAGCATGATTTTGTTTTTACTTTTTCACTTTGAGACAGATTATGCTCAATGGAGTTACAATTGAATTTGTGTACACATACACATTCAAATATTGTGTACACATACACATTCAAAGATATAGATTTGTATTTATAGTCATAGTTCTTTTTCTTGCATTTCAGTTGTTGTGAAATTGCACACTTCTACTCCCGTCTTTACCAATATACGAGTGTAGACACCTCTTGTATAAATCCTTTGCATATAAAAACATTACACTAAAATTAAATATATATGTTAATGAAACAGTAATAACAAATAATAAGTTAATACGTTATTATTATTATTAAGATAAATAATGACTGGAGAAAAAAAAAGAAAACTGCTGATCGATTCCTTTTCTGTAAGCTCAGGCCAAGATTATGTGCTTGAATCACAATAAGAAAACACAAAGTGGATCAGCTTAAAACAAGCACAATATAAAGGTCTAAAGCAGACAGCTCAAGAGGAACAGCCTTTGGAAATCTAAAGCTGCACTAAAGTCAATTATCATGTGGTGCAAGCAAATTGATCTGTGAATACTTCTTCTTTTCTTTAAGTTGCGTTTGCAAAACTTTCCAATAATCCCAGAACTGCTGCCCTTATTCAGGACCATTAAGCTTGGCTGCAGATTTATTACACACAGAACTACACATATTTAGAGAAGCTAAGAAAACACACACACATTACTATTTAAGTAGCAAATTCCATAAAATTGTTTTTTAGTGATCTTTTTTCCCGTTTTACTTACTCATATCAAGCTTACAATACCCAAAGGGAGTACATTCAAATGGTCTTGTTCATGCATAAAAGAATGCACCCCTCTAAACATCAGAGTCACAAAAAAGAGAGGGTATTTTTTTTCTCTTTGTTTAACAAAAAGATGGTTACATCCACAGCAGAATTGCACTGTCACTGCATGTGAAGGAACACAGCAGACACAGGAGGCAGGGAATTTAAACAATACGTACCTTTGATAATGTTATTAAAAAAACAAATCAAACAAAAGACACAAGAAAAACACACTATTCCAGCTGAGGTGTTGATTCTCTCAGTATTTTAGGTACAGGCAGAGGTAGTATACTACTGCATATAATATAGAATATAATATAACTTGGATAAATGTTTTTACAGAAGTACAAATGTTAAACCAAACTGATGTCAAATGAAGTAGCAGCATATATTTGGAACAGAGAACAAAAAAAGCAGTTTATAAACACAGAGGGTGGTAGCAACTAAAATAATGTGGGCGTGGCAATGATAAACCAAATCCAGAAGTGAAACCTAAATGGGAAGAAAAACATACTGGTTAAACAAAAGAAAATAAAGACTTTTCAGCTTCACAAAAGCAAATACCATAAATTATTTACAATAAAACATGTGTTAAGTTTCTGCAGGTGTTAAGCTTAAGAAGAAATTTAACTAGAACAGAACCATATCTAAACCATATTGCTTTAAGAAAAGAGTAATCCAAATCTGTACTGTCCTTCTCCCCCCATTTCTTTATCTCTTTTTTATGGAATCATACCTGGCAGTTTTTGTTTTATCCAGCCAAGGCAAAAACTGCTGACACAGACAAAGCAACAAAGCAAAGCAAAAATAAACCCTCTCTAGAAAATACCCCCATCTTTTGTTGACAGGGGAATTATTTAAAAACCTGTTGTATATTACCACATTTTCACATTCCTTTTAGGCGGCATTAAGAAAAGGCACACTAATACAACAAGACAGTACACCGCTGTGTATTTAAAAGACAGTCCACTATTAATGTGGATACTATTTTTAATGTATTGAAAAATGTTATGCTGTAGCTGACCTGAGCTTACATTTAAACTGAGTCCACAGTTTCACTGACTGGCTTTAACATTTTATGTTTTCAGAATAAGGAAGGAGATAATTTGCTTATAAAACAATAAAAAAAAAATGTACATAAACAGTAAACAGACAAACAGAAAATAAATAAAATAAGTCACCAATCCCTGTAAATCAGTTATTCAAAATCACTGGTTAAGAAAATAGTCCAAACACAGTGTCAGCACATTCCTACTTTTCACAGGTCTTCACTAAACACCTGTCTTCTTCAGTTATGAAAGAATGAGATGTGCTTGTTTGCTATATTTTATGTGGCATTGCTCATTAATTTATATTGGCTAGTAAACATTTAGATATGCTGAAGATTGAGTTAAGAATTACAAGACCCTAACTTCCTTCTTTACCTTCAAAAGAGGTGGTGAGAAAGAGAGAGTGTGTGTGTGTGTATGTGGGAGATGGGGGGGGGGGGTACCTGGTACGTGGTACGTGGTACAGACTGACATGAGCAGTGAACCAGTGGGAGATGTTTGGACAATGCAGCAGCAATATCCAGTTGACCAAAATGTCAGCAATACTCAGAAAATCAACACTTGTACATGTCGGCTCTGATCCCAGGAGAGGATGCAATATAGCTGTGACATTTAGGAAAAAAGTAATAAAATAATAACAAAGTATGATGGCAATCATAACAAGATATGATGGCACTGTAATTAATGTTATGTCCAGTTTTTAATTGGAAGCCGACTTCACGACTCGTGTTTTTTCTGGGTTTTTTTCCCCTCTGTCTACTCATAATAAAACACACAGCACTATCAAGAATGAAAAATATTCCTATGAATAACTTGTTTAACAGCATGAATAAGAAGCTGTTAACCACTCAGAACACTAGTTTGTGTCCACGATAAAGGAACTGATGTGTGGCATGTGATTGGTTTGTAAAAGACAGCGATAACTGCAACTAACTGGTACTGGTATATTGTGAAGATTTGATGTTTCTTAAATAGAAAGAAGTATCTTTAAACCGCTGTGAAGTCTTTGCAGCAGATTTCTGGTTCATTTGAACAAAACTATTTAGCCATTCTAAACATTCAGACAACAGTGACTTTGGGTATTGTTTGTAATGGAGTGAGTGTTTAATTATGTTTTGAAAATTAAAGAGGCAGGGAAGAGACAATATAGAATAAAGAAAATCCTGCACTCACCATTAGTGGCTTTGCTTTCCCTGCCAATGTTATTGATGGGGGACAGAAAGTCTCCAAGGCCTCATGCACCCATGTGTGACAGAATGAGAGAAACAGTGTTGTCAGTGAGAAAATATTTGTGTTTATCAGTCAGCACAGCTAGCCACAATAAAAGGCATTCTGTTACTTACTGTACGTAAATGGCATGCCGCAATGCCTCCTTGGTTCTGATTGCTTCCCCCCGCATCGTCCCCTGTTGTCCCTTTTGACAGAGGGGCTTGACAGATAGATCACAAAGATGCACAATCATTGCATGGTAGAGACTCGGATGGAGTGCACCCATTATTCTAAAGCAAAGCTGTCTGGCGTGGCAAGGCCTGCAAGCCACATGGTGCCATGATAGATGGGGACCATTAATCAAGGCAGTACGGAGTCCTGAGATTGATGTGCAGAAATTCAAATGCTCAAGCAGCATTTTGAAGATTAAGGCTGTGTGGGCAAGGATATGAGGCTACCTTTCTATTGTAGAAAATCAAATGTGATTATGGACAGTCCAGTGGAGACCAAAGATGTATATTCTTATGTATGCAGTTTTATTTATTAATATTCATATGTCATCATCAAACAAAGAGAAAATAAACCTAATGACTGTAGTTTTAAAGATTGTGTTACAGAAACATTTAGGTCCTTTCAATCTATATCTATATCTATCTATCTATATATACATATATATATTTAGTACATTCTCAGAGCTTGATTTACTTCAGGATTGTGCAGCTATATATGTTTAAAGCAAAGATTTTTCATTTGTCTAATTCACAAAGTCCACGTGACGTGCACTTCAAACTGTGATGGTGTCTTTCTGTAGTAGTGCAGCTTGCCCACTTTGAAACTATGGTTTATGCATGTATTTAGAGGAAAAACACCCATAAATATGTAAATGACTACCACAATAAAAAAATGCATTTGATTCTAGTGCTCACTAGCTCTGTTTGCCATACATTAGCATGAAAGATTTAGGTTATTGTTGCCTCAGATTTGGTAGTCAGTGTGTTCCACTAGAAAAGTCAAAGAAGAAGGAACAATCTACTACTTGTCATTAACTTTTAAACTCAACCTTTCTTCTAGTGATGTGTGTTGGACATGGTTGCACGCAATAATAACACATAACAAAACTTTATTTTTTTTAAATAAATGTAACAATGCAACAGTTTCACCTTCAGAGGTTATTAAATATACCTCAAAGTAATTCTGTAAAAGGAAATCTTTCTTCATCACAGGACACAACCATGGCTCATTACGAATCTCCCTCCCACTCAGCATAACTGCCCCATTTGTCTCGCTGAATACAAGAAGGTCCTGATGGAATGTTTAGAACTATTCAAACTATTTTGCTCTGTACATTATCTTGAATTAGAGCTTTGAACAGTTACAGAAGAAATGAGCCTAAATTCCTGCAGTACAGTCACAGTATTTTTTTTAAGAAGTCACTTTTTATTATGTTACAAACATGTTTTCTATTCCAATTTGTCACTATGCCACTCAGTTGTCTTTTTCACGTGCACAGGATTCTATTATGCATGCCTGCCTGTTAAAAGAAAAAAAAACAGATTGTCTGGAGGTGTGCAGAAGTATAAATGTTTTCTCTTGTGCTTTAGAAAATGACCACAATGAATCAGTCAAGTAATAAGGTCTTTTTTCTCTCATTTACAGCTCTGGTCATGTAATTTGAGTCATGCAGGTTGCACTGGGAGCCCCATAGCAGCAGTACATGGACTCAAATACTGTTAGAGAGAAAGGAATTAGTTTCAGTTTTGTTTGCCAGCAAGCATGGGAAATTGTGACTTTGCATTGTTTTAACTTTAGGAAAGTATTAATATAATTTGTTTTAAATTTGCAAAAATTAGTGCAGATGATAACACTGCATATGTGCACACAGAGCCCTAACCCTGATAAAATGCGCTCTACCCTTTATCAGCTTGATAAAAAATACAAAGTATAGCAGTAAGACTGTTTTAAATCAGAACTTTTACCTAAATCACTTTTAAAGAATACTTCATCGTATAACAGTGTTACTTCTTGTCTTCTTGTCTTATAAAGCTTTTCTAATTACCAAGTTGGTCTATACTTATCCATGTTCCGATACTTTCCTGTTTTGTTTTTTATAGTCTTTTCAAGAGCATTCACTGATAATGTGGAGCACTTAATTTAACAGAGGTCAAAACAAAGGATCATCTTTGTAAAGTACAAGTATAAACATAAATCACAGTACTCCATATGCTTTTCATTAATGACAAACATGAAGCCATAAAGACTTTAGGAAAGGTTTTGTAGCATAAAGTAAAGATTTATTTTTAAAGATCAAACAACTGTCAGTTTTAACATACAACATTAAGGTTTAATTGTGCTTTAATAGACTTTTATGCTGTATTATAAAATATGAAGCAAACTGGTCAAGCTTTCAAAGTTGGAAAAAAAGAAAAAGAGACCATTCTATATTAAACCACTACTCATTACATTTTACTGCCTTTCACAGTGTGCAATGTTAGCCATAAATTGCCATTGTTTCCTTCCAGTTTCATTTGGACATCACAACACCACGAACACTGATCGTGTAAAATAGATTTTTTTGTACTGTATGTTGTTAAGTGTTATTTGTAAGAGTGTTACCTCACTCTGATTAAAAATGTCATCTTCTGTATACATTAATCAGACATACATAGTAGTGAAGATGTTGCACAAGGCATTACAAGGTACTGTGTCATATTTTTAGTTGCTCATTTAAGACCTTAAACTACTTTCTGGCTTTTGAACTGCTGATGTTTATCAAACCTTTAGCTCTGTTTAATATAACAGTTTACTGGATTTTATTTTGGATGTTTATTTATTTATTTCTGTTTGACTGTTCCCGTTTTTCAAACTCGCACAAACGATTTGGCAGTGTTTGCCCTTCTTGATGCAATCTGGGTTCAAACCGGTAGACTCAGGATCACGAGACCTTGGCACAATTTTTTTTTTTATTTAAGATAAATATGAATAAATAAAATCAAGATTTTAAACTTTAAATCTGCTAACATGCAGAAATGTGAGTGCTCCACTTAACTTGTGTTGCAGAACTAGACAGCTCTGTGCTTTTTCTCTAGGCATAATGAGTCATTCTAGAAATACCTACAGCATTTTTCAAATGTAATAGTACAGAATTTTTGTTGCTTTTTTTTTTGTTATTTCCATCTGCTGTACTATATTTAGTCCTTCATTATATAAGACATTAGGTATTGCTAGAGGTTTATGCCCTTGTGCCATGGACATATTTGTCAGAATTCATTTGCTGGGAATTTTTACCCATTTATATTCCTTTTTTGAATTTATGAAGAAAAACAACTTGATGTCACCAATATAAAATGCAAACTAAAAGTTTGGATAAAGAAAGAAAAAAATGGAGTTATTACTTCATTTAATTGTAATTCAGTCCTGTCATTTTATGTTGCATTGTTTCTCTTTTTTAATAAAGTGAAAAAGAGAACCAAAACTACATTATACAAATAAAATAAAATGAAATAAATAAAATGCTAATTTTGGTACCCGCCTTTAAAACCCACAGTTAACAGAATAAGAAGGGTTTACAGTTTTTATATCTCTCTGTTTTTCCATATTGACCTGTGTTTGTTATAGCATTTGGTATACCAGCTTTAGTCATATTTAAAAAGTAATATTTGTTTTCTCTGCTACAATCTATGAAAAACACTTCCAGTTGTAAAAATTGGTTCATTGTGACAATAGCACAGATAGGTAAAACTGCTGAAGTTAACACAGGAATGTAAGTTACACAACAAAAATAACATTAGCCGTCATTTGCAGGCCTTTTGAAACCCATAGCAGGTTTGAAGTACCATGACCCAGAAGTGTAACCTAGTTATTCTCAATCAGACAGTGGCATGTGTTGCTTTAAAAGCTCCTCCTGGCTTAAAAATAAACAAGCTAACCTTTTAATAACACTAATTAGACAAGGTTAAACAATATATTTCAGCATCATTGTATGACATGTTACATTTGTGCTATGAAGCAGATTATTGAAAATCAGCTTTTCTTCTTATTCTAACAATCTTAGCTCTAGCACTCAACAAGTAATTCTGGTACATAAACCCAACCTAGAAAGTATGTTGAAGTGAATGAGTATTTATGATACCTATACCTAACAAAACAGAAAATTAAACTCAAATAAGAGAGAGAGAGTATGAAAATAAAATGGGAGAAAGAAAAAAAAAATAGTTGCAAACACAGTTTCAGTGTGAAATTTTACAGTGGTCAGTGCGTCAGTGCTCTGATGCCAGTCAATAGATTGTGAGTTTTTCAGAGATGCCAGGACTTTTACAGAGTGAGTGTTTTTAAGTCATGGGTCTGAGAAGAAGTTAAGTGTACTTAGCTGAGCACAAGGCCATGTTATATCTTGAGTATACTTCTTAGGGTTAGCATCAAACAGATAGCCATTACCTTCTTCATATTAACACATGACTTTTCAAATCAGAAGCAAGACATGATGCCCCCACCCTGAGAGTCCTGTCTCCTCTTATCTGATCAGCTTCACTGACTCAATCAGCCATCGCTGGTTGAAATTCAAAATTTAATAATGTGTTGAACTAAATTTATTATGGCTATGTTCCTAAATGTATACTTTAAGCCATTAAGATGTTTATAGCAATGGGTTGTTTTAAATTACTTCAAGTTTAATTTGTCAGCATGTGACAGAAATTTATTAACCTTTATTTAATCAGGCAAAGCCCATGGAGATCCCAGATCTCTTTTTCAAGGGAGGCCTGGGCCTGACATGCATGTTTTTAGACTGAGGGAGGAAACCGGAGTGCCCCGGAGAAATCCCACGCAAACTCCACTCCACTCCACTCCACAACCCAGGGTTTGAACCCAGGACCTTCTTGCTGTTAGACAACAGTGCTATCCACTAATCCATCATGCTGCAATGATTAGATACAGTAGGTGACATAAGACAGACATTACAAGTTTGCATCTGTGAAGCAGAATGATGCTCAAATGACATCACATGTGCTCTTTAGAAATGATCAAATATATTTTGAAAAAATTCAAATAAAGTAAAATTTGTGTTTTTTTAAATAAATTATTTATTTATTTATTCATTCACCAGTAGTGTCTATTTTCAGTCTATAGCTACAGCTCTCTGTTTGTTGTTTTATGACAACTGCAAGTCACTCAACTTATTATTATCATGCTGACACTGACCTTGTGGTGGTAGTGAGTTATGTTTAATTACCTATGCTTGATAAAAATGGTAATAACTATTTAAATTTTCTTAAATCTCAACTTCATAATAACACTAACAATGTTGCCCCTGTTGTCACCAAAATGATGTTATTCTGTTTATCTGCTTATAATCATAATGTTTAACTGAGTCTGGCTTGTAGTTACTTGAAAAGAAGAGCTCATTTGTGGTTACAGAATGCTATGCAGGTACACTTCTGTCAGACTAGCTTTAGGTATTTTAGCTATTTGTTATTACACTCTTTTTCTACTTATACTTGCATTTCTAGGAGAAAGCAACTGGAACATTTCTATAACATGTCAATGATATTAATCATGATAGCATGATAAATATCTGCACCAAGATGTGGAAAAGGACGTAAGATGTGATTTTCATCTGGGCATCCAGCTAAGGCAGGAAGTAATACAGCAGAGCCAATAAAGACCAAGATAACTAGGATAGGCACCTGGTGAATATGACTCAAAACTACACCAGGCCTTGTCCAAGCACAAAGCAGTCATCTGGCTTTGACAAAATAAAATACATCAAGAAAGCTCTGGGAATAGCTTTATCATTTTTGTATTGTTCTCATGACAAGAGAGACCTTCAGCAACTCTAAACCTATCCACAGAATCATCTTCCCTGGCTATTTTTCCCCAGGGAAGACTTAAGCCATTAGACAAGAAATAGAATGGGAAAAAATACAGACAGCTACGGAGAGGAGGAGGTTATAAAGTGAAAGAAGCCAGTACTTCTGATGAATATTTCCAGAGGGAAAGTGCAAGCAGAACATATTTCTCTCACAAAAACAAGCCTTAGGGGAGGTAGACGGGACATTGCTATATACACCAAACTTCATCGTAGTTTCTTTACTTTTTATGTACAGTAATAGTAAAAATTAACATTAAGTTACCTGGTGCAATAACACAAAGGAACCTGATTCAAAAGCGCATACTTTCTGGCACACAGCTAAAATTGTAAAACAGTATTTCAGGGGTTCTTTAATCAGTCAGATTTTCTAAGCAGTCAACAAACTGGTTAATCAACAAAATTTGCTCCTGAACTTTCTAAACAGCTAGCCAGCCAACTCTTTGATTAGCATTTTGTTTTTTGTTATTTATAGCTACTTTTCTTTGTTTAAAGTTTGCTGTAATAAATAGCTGTCTTTTTACATCCTTTCTATTTTTTTCCTTATTTTTTGTTAAGAAGTTTATTGTGACTTCACTGGTGTACTAAACTAGTAATTGTGAAGAAAAAAAAAGTTACATGTGAAAAAAATTCAAATAAGATTGCATCAAATAAATTTATTAAATTGAATAACAAGAGTTTTCATTTGACAACCTCTGGTGCTGGGATTTAGGTGAAACTCTCCTTGCAATGTGATGAACTTTCCTATCTTGATATCTGCTTTGAGGATATTAATTGTCCAGAGCCATATCTCATAATTGGTGGGCATATGTGCTGATGGCTCTGAGTTATTTCTTACCATTCACTTAGCTCTTCAGTACCTGCTTTACTGTTGTAAGTCTGTTTGTCAATGACTTCTGTGCAGCCTTCTTGTGGCTGTTATAATTTTGTGGGAGCTCAAAGTAGCTTTAACTGTTCTTAACATCAAGTGTGTTGCTTTTCAGGTAGTGCCTGAAATTGTGGTCTCTTTTAAGTACCACTTGACCAAATATACACTTATTCTGATTGATATTCCAGTGTGTTTATGTATTGTGATGAGGTGGATTATTGAGTCAATGTCTTTCTGTCATTCTTGGAATAAAGCTTGATGACATCTTTGTAAGAAATGTGATTGATGTGACTCCTTTTCAAAATGGGTATTTGTTACCACCCTCTTTGATGATATGGCTGAGAGGTCCAGGCCTATGCAGAACTGCACCAGAAATCTGTTTCTACCGTAGATTTAACAGCATCTCTCCATTTCAAAAGGCTTTCTTTGTTTTCAAGATGGTCATACAGTCACCCATTGAATTTGATATATTTTGCCTCTCAGTCAGCACTACCTGAGTACCAAGATATCTCGGATGACACGTGTGCATGTTCCCTCCATAGTCATTCACTTTAATAATCTATCTGTGGTATTTTCAAATGCGTAGACCTCTCCTAAGGAGGATAGTTTCTGTGTGAGAAATTGGGCCACCGTTCATCAGGCCTTACTGTGACCCTGTTGTGCTCTCTCAGCAAGATTCAGGTAGTCCACAACTTTTCTGTTTCACCATTTTCAGCTTGCATCTGTAGAACATAAACAATGCAGTATTTGTAATGAGAAATGGCAAGCAAGGAGAGAGGCGAGGGATGAGACCTCATAGACTGTAACCTCTATGCTCCCTCTCTATTTCTGTGTGCAAGTGAAAACAAGTGGACTGCCAAGGGGAGAGAGGTACCAAAAATTGCTTCTGTTGAATGCAGTTCTACGCCTTTATTGCTTCCTGTAATTGCTTCTCTGACAGGTAACTGGCCTTCTCTTGTCCGTGTTTTTCACTGTTGAAGAATTGTACCCTACAAAACATGTAGCAAACCACACCTGAGTCATAAATTCTACTTTAAAGCAAGGATCGAAAGTGCACATATTAATGATATATTAGTCTGAAGTGCATACAGAATTAGATAATTTAAAAAATATACTTTTCTGACAGGTATTTTTCCTAAACCTATTAAACCCATTACAGCTAATGTCAAAGTAGTTTTCAATGCTGGTGACTACACCCTAGCCTACTCTTATTATATTTTTTTGCTAGCATATTTTAAAAGAGTACTGCTTTGTACATCTACTTTATTACACTGGAATATTGGTAACATCTTTGAAAATGCACAAGGTCATGTACCCACTCTCATCTTGTACTCTTTCTTACTAATTTGTGTGTTTTGGATATGCATATGGTGTGTTGATGAAAATAAGCACCAATATTGTGAAGGTTATAGGTTTAATCCCTAGTGAGGGCAACAATGCTAATGGTGCATACAGTCACTGCATGATGAATGCAGTGGCTCTAAAACACAGACACTGTGCAATGGCATATGTTAAATAGTGAATTTAAGCAGAAAACAGAGGTAAGCTCCCAAGAATGGCTTCATATCTGTCTCTGTTCAGTGAAATATAAAGCACACTGATTTCCAAATATTAGACAGAATGGTCTTTACAACTAGAACAACTAGAGAGGTAGCTTTCTCAGTTCTTGCTAAGCAAAGCCACTGGCCAAAGCCCTCACAATTATTAATCCGAAAAAAAATAGACATTTCCCACTTGATTGTGACATGTGTAACTGATCTACGCCAAAAGCAAGCCAAAATCTACTATATTTGTTTAATATCATATTGAATATCTTTTAGTGACAGTTATGGCCTACTAGAGCTAGTAGTTGCAGCATCTAACCGTAGGAACAGCAGACAAGTTTTAGACACACTTCATGTCTAGGTTGAGAAATATTGGTCCTCTTACATAAACAAAATAACAAAATTAAATAAATAAAACATAACTGTACAATAGTTTTCACATGTGACCCAGTGTGGAAAATCATGGGATCACATGAACATGAACATGCTGACAATATTTGTAGCAGTTTGTTTCTCATGTCAAATTCATGTGGATTTCCTGAACACATTGTTTGGCAACCAATAATCCTGTGCTTGCTACTATTTATTAACTTTACTAAGTGGAAAAAAAATATTTTCAGTTTATCTTTAAATAATGCCTTGGCATTGTAGTGCATTGTTCTAACCTTGCAAGAACAAAACTTTGTGGGGAAAAAAAGTCCACACCTTTATGCTTTTACAATCCCCTAACAACGTCCCTTTTTGATGAAATTGTTCTGTCACAATAAACTGGAAATAAAAAAACAAACAAACCAAAAAACACTAAACCAATTAGTATTAGAAGGAGGTTATATATGCTAGTTTAAGTAGCTGACTTGCTACTTACAACAAAGATCCATGAAGCATAAATGTTAAACAGAAAGCATGACTTGACAGGCTGATTACCAACAAACTATACTGACAGGCTGGTATGATGGACAGACAAGGGCCAAGCAGGTAAAGCAGGCATGACAAGATGACAGTGGCAACTGACCTGTGAGACACAGAGAACAAGGAAAAAAACAGGTAAGTATTTCCGACCGATTGAGCACAGAGACCTCTTGAGTTTCAGAATGCAGCTTGAGTATTACCAGACTGCCGGAAACAATGGTTTTGCGATGAGTTGAGAAAAAGCTGAAGAAGACAAACTGCTTCGTGATAAGTTGATGGGACACAGCTGTGCTGGGAAACACCCCAGGATTTAGACCACCATGTCTACCAAACACACACACACACAGATTCTCAGAAACCAGGGAAGACATCTGCACTCAAAGGAAAAAAAGAGAGAGGCAAACAAAGGAGGACAAAAAGACACCCCACAGAATATTGTAGATCATAATATAACACTGCTTACAAGCGAAAACAAATCTTCAATGGATCATAAGTAAAAAAAAAAAAAAAAAATTTTAAATCATTGTTGAGGCAAAGTTCACAGAAAAGGTTTATTGAGTTTTGAGGAAAAATGTACTTTTATTTTTCAAACTGTTTCACTTGAATAGCTGGAAGTGGATCTGGAGTTTTCATCATTAAAAAAAAAAATCTGTTGTCCACATTTCCAACCGACAAATCAAACTGTGTGAAGACCTCTTCACATAGGAAGTGATGGACGCTACTCCAAAACCTATTTGTGTGTGTGTGGTGCATGACAGCAGAGCTGCACTGAGCTGAGTGGTGTGCTGAGTGCAGACTGCTGCCACGTGTGCCGCTCAGCACAACTTCAAATAATTTAAATTTGACAACAGTTTTACAGTTGACTACAGTTCAAGACTACAGTTTCTAAGTCTCAAACTCCCCAGTAGAGCTATGAAACCTATAGAATTAGAAGTGAAGGGCAATTGCCTTCTACTCTGGTTCCATTTTCAAGAAAAAAATAATATTAAAAAGAAATTGATTTAGTTTGTGGCAAATTATGAGTAGCAAAGGTGTAAATAAAAATATACATCATTGTTTTAAATACTTTTTATTTCCCAGAGCTTGTCATCTGAAAGGGCATTATCCTTTACCATGAAATTCTCATATAGTTCAGCACTTTAGTATATTGTTCATGGACATTCATTTAAAAATCCCCAGTGATGCTTCTTAGTACATCAGTGTTTCATGCATATTGTATATATAATGATTATCAGTAGATAATGTACCATAGTCTTTAGATATTTTTAGACAATTCCAAACCCCTTTAGGTGGTTTATGTCTAAAATGTCACACAGAAGTATGAGGAAATGAATTTGTTGGATATGTTCGAAATGCTAGTTTTGTGTTTAACCTGAAATGCTACAGAAGGTGTTTTCCCTTGATAATTATTAATGTAAACACAAATGACTGATTATACAAACGCGTCACTGCAGTGTGTTTATCCTGTCTCTACAACACTAATGTAATTTTCTGTTCTCATATTTATCCTTGAAAAAAAAAACTAAAAAAGAGAGAAAAGTGCAGTAAGGGCTGCTTTGGTGAAAAAGCATGAACCATAAAGTGTGAAAGCATTTTATATAATACAGGGGTACATGACTGGAAATGAATTAACAAAAGAAAAAAAACTTATATGCATGATTTACTGACATTTTAATGTGTTACTTTGTAAAAAAAAAAAAAAAAAGTCTAAAATAAATACTTTTTAAAAATAACAGTCATTATCTGGTTGAAGTAAGTGTCATTAACAAGTAATGCCACTTCATTATTCAGTGTAGGAACATACACATTTTTTCACACATAGAAGTGTTTATCACATCACTGCACACTTCAAGCCCATTTTTCACTTGATGCAGTATGTCGGCAGTTGGTATAAGGGCAGTGGGTCAGACCTCTCAGCTCTGTGTACTGATGTGCACTAAAAAAAAAAAAAAAAAAAGTTGACAAATGGCTTTTGAAGCAGTGAATGGCAGACTATATTCCCTTGTTGCTTCCTAGAGTGGCCGAAAGAGCATAGCTTTAAGTGAGATGTGTACACACTGTGAACGCTGTTGGTTGAATGCTTAATTACTAAACTTTTACAAGTGAAATTCCTTCATCCAATGTAATCAAAAAGAGTCAATCTTATTTAGATGTAAATAAAGCATTGCTCTTTTAATTTTCAACAGACAGTGGAATACACTACAACTTCCTCCAAAGGTTTGAAAGCTATAGTCCCTAGAGTTGTGCACTCTGCTGGTGAGCAAGACCAAATCTACATCTACAAAATGTGCAAGCTTGTGAAAAAAACAAAACAAACACAAAAAAAGGCCAATCCTAAAGGACATGTTTCATTGCCCTGATGCAAGTCTTCACCTCAAAGCTCCCACCAATATTTCACATTCACTAAAGATGAATCAGAAGAACACTGGAAACACTACAGTTCCTGTTGTGTTCTTAGGTTTTCACAGTGAATGCATTTATGTTCTGTTCTGTTGCTGTTATTACTTCTTGATATGAGAGGGCGATGCTGTGGCAGCATACAGCAGAAAAGACTGTTGGTAGAAAGAACAGAGTAAGACACAAAAGATACGGAACAACATTGCAATCTGTATTGGCATCTTTACAGTCATGAGTTCAATTCGTTGCCTCCCATATTCATTACAACTGCCACACCAGTTCTTTTGGATATAAGTCCCTCAACAGGTTGAGTTTTTTTCAGTAGTGTGAGGAACCAAAGTAATTACACGCTGGGTAGTGTTCACATTTTAAAATGTATTTAATTTAATTTTGTTGTGTTGTATTTTAATAAATAAAACACCAATATGAAAAAAAACAATCTATAGATTAGTTAGGTTGATGAATGCACAGAATTGTTTCATATTCATAATATCCTCATCATATTTTCACTGTTGTTCTTTTATTTGATAGAAAAACTATCAACATTAAATTTAATTCCACCAGCACTGATTCTACCACATCTTTACACAAACAGTGAAAAAGATTACAGAAAGAGAAAAAAAAAGAAAAGAGGATTTAATATTTTTTTACTTATAAAGCAGACATATTTGAGCAGGTGCTTGGAAACAAATATATCATGTGTTAGAGATAGGTTATCCCAATAATCTATGGTAGAAAAAGTTGGATATATATATTTTTAGAAATAATGTTTCCAGTTGTCTGAAAACATTCCACTCAGACAAATAGTTTTCATGATCATCTGCTTATGCTTTTCCTGAAATGTCAAAAAATTGTTTCATATTGTGTCTTAGGAATGACTTGTTCTGACAACATAAATTCATCTTACACAGACTGTGGGCGCTCAAATTTATTATTAGTGTGTGTGAGATTTCCAATTGTGGCTGAAGTAAAATGGGGAAAGTAAATCTCATTTCCATTGATACCCTTAAACTGATTCCTTTGATCAGCCGTGACACATGGGTTACAAAGAACCATAGCAGTGCCTCAAGTGATGCTTCCAAAATAAAGACAACTCAAACTTCTCATACCTGCTGTAGGATTTTCTTTTTTGAAAATCTGCTCCCTTTGATTTCATGTTTCACGCTCACTGACTTAGACATAAATGCTGATATTGTCATTATGACTGTCAGTTCTGTGCTTTTTTTCTTCTCCTACCTCACTCTGGCTTGTCATCGTAGCTCTGAGGTGATTATAGTAACAGTGATGAATGTAGGTTTAATATATCAGCAGGTTTAGATTTGCTATTGCTCAGTGCTTGTGATATGTGTCATATCAGACTCCCTCTGTGTAATCCTCTGCATGTCCCTTAATTTTTTTATGATTACAAAAGTGTAATCTTTCAATACCATCTTGTGTTAAATCAAAAAAATAGGCATACAGCAAAGAAACAAAAGAAAAGTGCACTTTTGCAGATGCAAACAAATGCAAATGCGGTTGTTCTTGTGCCTCATTCCAAAAAGCAAGACAGGAGGTTAAAAAACAAAAAACAAGAGAAACTTCAGTTTGTGACTTGCTGTCCTAACCAGTCTGTAAACTTGACAATTTAAGATCAGTAGATACTTAGTATATGGTGCTCAGCATGTAGAAAAGTGGTCTCTGCAAACACTTAGACGTTAAGTGAATCATCACCAAAACTATGACTAACACCCGTGTCCTTTAATTCTGTACACATCCTTCCCAAAGAATGTTGTCTTTTCAAGAATGTCCAGCTTGTGCATTGCACCACCAACTGAGCCCCAGGAGATTTACCAGAAGCAGATTGCACACAATACCTCAGCAAGGCATGTGCAGCATTGAGAAGCATGCAATGCAATGACTTTTATTCACATTGACGTACGGGGTTTTGTTTGCCAACCCTGCTCTGTGAATTGCGATAAGCGTACATAGCTAAAAACAGCAGGATTAGATGTGGCTTTGTTCCACACGGATGCTAGGCATCTCACCTGTTTCTGTGTTTGCTTGTTTAGGCATCTTTGTCTAGGCAACATCGCAAAGAAAAGCACAGAAAGTGAAGGACAAATGTTTTCTCTATGAAATATTTTATAAAGCACACAAAAGCTTTAAAGCATACAGCACCATGAGCAACACAATGTCTATAAAAGGTATTTGCACAGCTGTTTTTTTTAAGAGTTGGAAACTATTATTTTTTTAGATAAAAGCTCAGAAATAAAAACATTTCATCTCCCCTGACTGTAATAACTTTAATATAAAAAATACACATATGTGCTGCACTTATTTCTTTACTTGCTATAAGCTTAAGATCAGTGCACCTGCCACAGACACAGGTGTAGTGTTACTGTAGTGTAGTGCTACTGTAGGATATTTCAGTAGCTATTTATTTCTGTTAGCACGGTTTATCACAGTGTAATTATTGGTTTCCATCACATTAATTGTTCTTTTTTATAGTCCCAACACTATCTGTAACATGTAAAGTACAATAAATACTTTAAATATCTTATTATGTTTTTCTTACTTATCTTCAATCTGTCATACCAATATTATATCAATATTGTTTGCAATGTTTTAATGGTAATAAAACTTCTAAAAATTTCTATAGGAATGTGAATATAAGTGTGCAAAGCTATATCTGAGTACAGTGATTATGATTTCTATAAACCACTTATTTCCTGTTACACAGATGTAGAAAAACTCAATTTTCTTTTGAATTTGTGTCTTCATTAAATCTAGTCAAGTCTACAGTATTATTATTGATAATAATAATATTAATAATATTAATAATAATAATAATAATAATAATGATAATAATAATAATAATAATAATACACCACAAAATATATGACAGTGGAAATACTATAGTTGCTCTTAAATCAGCCATTTATTACCGTGTATTATTCTTTTTGTGCGTCAGTTACTTTATAGTTCCATTTTTTTCTCTTTCCCTCAGTTTGTAGAATTGCAAGTCACCCTTGTGCTGCCTCTATTATTTCAATTACATATTTTTCATTTCATTGCCATTTCATTCATGTTTACATATGTCGTACACTTACTGTTTGCATTTTTCCAGAAAAGGTGAACAAGATTTTGTGCTGCGTCATTAGAGAGAATATCTGAACAAACAAAAGCAGACAAACAATTGTGATTTAGCTTTAGCTTCTAATGAAAACCATTTATTTAATTTGGGTGGAATTTAAAAAAATAAATAAAAGTATGTAACTAACAATAATGAAAGGTGTACTACTTTTATGTTAAAAACAATGCTGCTTTTAAATTTTTCATTAGTCTGGTCATTTTAGTGCGACTCCCTTTACATAATCATGTGTTAGTGTGCTTATTGACTTGTCAACAAGTGTAAACGTGTGTGTGTATGTGCAAGAAGGGGAGAGAAAGACAGAGACAGATGGGTATGGAGGCTAGAGACAATAATATAATTTAATATAATTGTAAACTAAATTCAAATTGTTAATGTCAAAGCTTTCTTTACCACCCCTTTTTGTATTATTTTTATTACATGCAAAAGATCTGAGACTAGAAACAAACTTTTTAAAATCCCTTGCTCTCTGGCAGTGACAGAACTCAAGCTTTTAAATGGGACAGTCTTACACTCTGTAGATTTTGTCAGTTAGAGAGATTATCAACTCTTAAGAAGTCCTGCTGTGGGTGTGCTAACATGTCTGAAAGTAGTCTTTGGTCTTTCCTCAGCCCGCAGGCGCTTTCTTATGAGTTAGTCGCTGCTCTCCATCTGACTGTTCCTCTTTCGAGCTATAACACTTTTTGTGTTTTTTAAAGTCACTGAGATGCGGTGGCCCCTTTAAATCAGATTGACTCTAAAGGTTAATCAGTTATAAATGTAGATCCAATAATTACCTTCTGAGAGTTTTGTTAAAATTCTTTCAAGTGGTTAATGCACATATAAATACAGACAAAAACACTATCCACATTTTTCATGAGCAGTAATCTGCTTTCTGAGTCCTGCTATGATTATTCGAACCTGTAGCAGTTCACTTTTGGCTGATGATCCTGAACCCTTATGTGCGTACATACTGCACATCCTGGGTGCAATAATACCTAAAGAAAATTAGGAATATATAAACATAGAACATGCAATCAGCTACACGTAAACAGACACAGACACTGTTTTCTAAGCTTATCCAAAAGTAATCTGCAAATGACTGATGTCAGATAGATTTATATAAATCCCTATGTAAAAATGTCTTCATTTTAACGATTTGAGTTTATTTTCTCCTTTGTAAATTCTGTACCTAATTTTATCTCAATGATTTTCAGAAGTAGTTTTTATTATTTTAGTGTTGAGTGCTGGATGCCATGTTTTGAATGTTTTTTGAGGGTAAATGTCATTTGGAATTGCACTTTTGTGGAAAATATTGTTTTACATTAGTTTACCTGGTCTTTGTTAGTCCAATAGAAGGTAGAAAGGTGTTCTTTACTTGTTTTTTTGTTTGTTTGTTTGTTTGTTTGTTTATTTAACAAAATCTGATTTGAATCAAGTAATTTGTGTCATACAGAATATCTGTGTTGGTATTTATTTTATTTTTTTTTCAATTTTGCTGAAAATGTCCATCGCCCTGCACATTCATCTTTATGATTTGTGTGCAACTTCCTCCTCTCTTTCTAAATTTCACAAAACATTATAGAACCTTATAATTCTAAGGACTTAAACTGCACCAACATTTGAGCTGTACTGAATGAAGCACACTGCATGATGTTGAAATACAGTGTGTTATATAAAACTTTTCTGTTGGCAAGAGATAACATACCCTTTGTGGTTGTTTTGCCTTGGTGTTATAAACCTTTTACATAATCTGGTTTTGCAGCAACTTAAATTTTCGTTCTCAGTCCATTGGTATGCAAAGAAGCTACTTTACAAACTCTGTGACATAATAGAAGTACATGAAGTAAATTTATACAAGACGTGGACATAATATACTTTAGTTGTTATTCAAAGTAAATTATTCCTTCTTGTGTATTGCTGCCAAAATTTAATTCTAATATCTGAGTTTGGTCAGTGAGGAAACAGACACACACATGCGGACACCAACAACTTAGTAATGCCTAAATAGTGAAACACTAAGTGGCTGCATTTCAAACTTGAGTGTAGAATATGCTTTGCATCCAAGAAAACCACAGTTTTACTCATAGTTTCAAAAAGACACTCTTGTTTAAGGATCAAACACTTAATTTTATGATCCAAAAACTTTCTGCTGTGCAAAGTTAGAGTAATAACGGCACATTTAAAGAATAAGGGGTCCATCATTTTGTGTTTTATAAACCAAGTCTTTCTCTTTTGTTTAATGACAAGCTTATAGATGCAGATGAAGGTGCTCCACTTTAGTTTTTTAGCAGGGTCATCAGAAGGTTCTAGTGAAAGGTGTAGAAGAAATACTTTAAGAGGTCAAAAGGAATTTGGATTTGTTTTTTTAATTAGAAAAACCTAATGATTTGTCATATTTATCTGTACTAGATGTTCATAATGTCCGTTTTTTAATTTATTCTAAATATAACATAAATGCAAAGAGGTTTCCAAAAAAATGTGAAAAAAGTGTTTTCTTGCCTTTAAGTCAGTAGAAGTTTGAAAAGCCTTGAGGCGTCCCATCACCCTGCATACTCACAAGCTATAGAATTTATGTATAGGCATTTAATGGATGTACTTTTAGATGGATTGTGATAAGTTCTTTGGCAAGACTTCAATATTGGGCTAGATCAAGTCTAAGAATAGCATTTGACAATCTGAAACCAGTTCTTACATAAGATGCCATCTTTAAAATTTGACACATTGCCTGGCAGGACCTACATTATGTGTTTAACTGAGTTGGACTGTACTTTCTGTGAATCTACCATGCTTGCAAAAAATTATGGCAAAGTGTGATTCAGTATACATAAAAAGGTGTTGTTAAGAACTTGATGGACTAAGGGGCCTGTGCTCATTCTAGAAATATAACAGTTTTTATTTGACTGTTTCATCCTTACAAGTCTTTTAGAATAAAAATATTACAGGATGCTGATGTGCTAATGTGTGGTGCAAATCATTTGCTTGTCTGTTGTTTACAATGTAAAGATTAACAAAAAAAGAAAAAAAACTGATATCTTTGGATGTCTTTCTTTCTTTCTTTCTTTCTTTCTTTCTTTCTTTCTTTCTTTCTTTCTTTCTTTCTTTCTTTCTTTCTTTCTTTCTTTCTATTTTGTTGTTGTTATTATTATTGTTAACATACCTAAAGTCAAAAGCAAAAGCTGATCACCAAGTTATATTCACAATTGCATGTTGTTGATATGTTGAGGTTTTTTGTTTGTTTGTTTTTTGGCAAATATATCAACTCTTTCCTATTTTTGACTCCTATTCTATGATAAGTTTTATTTTTGAATTGACAGAAACTGCATTTAGTGTCTGTCTTAATCAGACTTTTCTCTCAGCGTCAGATGTTCAGGTGTTATGGTGTCCCATCGGTGTGTGGCGCTTCCAATCTCCTCTGCTCTTCCCTCTTTAATTCTTCTCATAAAAAGGATGCAATAATAATTTAATCAAAATTTAACATAGTATCAGATGATTAGGCTTGAAAATCATGATGTTAATAATTTATTAATTTATTTATTTACTTCAACAAATGTTTGAATATAGTCCTTATTACCAACTTTAGTTTATGTTTGAAAACTACTTCGTTACTAATGCCCATTATTTCTAAGCTTCTTTAAATTATTTATCTAAACCTAATAATGTTGACAAAAGTTTGCTTCTTTTAAAAACAAAGCTGTTGTTTTTTGTTTTGTTTTTATTTTTCCTTTTTCAAAATTATTCACTTGAATTTGATGTAAAATGTTTACTGCCATAATTACATTTTTATGATTTGTGCTATTCAAACTTTGAACAGGACCATTAACATCTACTTTCTATGTGACATAAGGATTTTGTCAAATACAGATTGATGATTGCCAATTGTTCAGCAATGAACTTAAATAAGATAAAATCTTGGACTCGGTTGAACCTGTCTCTCCTGCTCCTAATCTAACTTTAGAAATTGTTACACTTGAACCTGACACAGGTCCTCAGAGGTGACTTTGACAGAGATATCTCAGAGCTTGGGAAGAATAGAGGCTGCCGAGAATGAGATGCCAGCTGCAGATTTACACGCCTCCACTGGCTCACTGCACATCATTAAAGCCAGAGGCTGCTAGCAGTGGCTTCATTTCTGTCCTAGCCCACACAGGCGACATCAGGACCCTGCACATTGATTTATCTCAGCTGTCTTTCTGAACGGCTTTTCCCGCCAAGAGAGAGATGGGGGCTGACGAGATTTACGCGTGTATATGAGATGAAATTAATTTTAGGAACAGTGCATGATCCCTCTGACAGAAAAGAACATTTTTTCTCTTTTTTGCTCCTGTTGCCATTCTCTCTACCATCATCTCTTCTGCCACAGACACAACCGTCTTTTCGAGCAACAGTGATAGACATTTATATACACTGTGTCCTTTAAAATACCTTCAGGATGTCTTTTCTCTTTGCTTTTGTTCTAAGAACTAATGGGTTTCTTTAATCTTTTAAGCCTATTTTTTCTTTCTTTTTTAGGAATTCTTTGATAATGAATATAGAGAAGCAGACTGAGAGATGGAAATAGAATGCAAAGGGTCCTGGTTTGGACATGAACTTAAACCTGCTGAAACAAGAATGCCCAATGGCTATGCTTGTTAGCTTGATTAATGCAATGTTCTACTAGGTTTTGAATATTATTTGCACTAATAATTAAAGATAACATATACAGTTTGTTTTGTAACCAAAGTTTTATAAGTAAAAACATGCATTTAGAGTTACAAAAGATACTGGGAGAAATAGTGGTTCTCATACCAGTAAATCCAGACAATTGACTGTAAAAGTATCACAATTGTGAATCATTTTACAATAAGTTGATTAACTGGGGTCAAGTGAAAAGTAGCATCCACCATAAGCTTTCTTAATTGTATTCCTTTTTTGTTGACTACATAACCAAAAGGAGTAAAAGAAACAAGACCCTCATTAGTGCTGAATGGTTTAACCTATACCGAATATTACCCTAACTTGTGTTTGCTTGACTTAACAAGCCTACTGTGCAATCATTTACATGTCTGTATAAAGCTGAAGTTGATTTAGTCAATAAGGCAATAAACTGTGTCTAGTGTATTGTGGAAAATATATATGTATGTATTTTCTGTAACTTAGTAAAAACAATGAGCCCTAAAAATTCCTATAGGTTTGGCATGTTTCCTATAAACATTTGTTTCATTCAGTGAGTGAATATTCAAGAGTCACACTGGCCAACAAAATTTGTTGACACATTTGTTGACACATTTTAATATAATTGTTTCATAAGTGCATAAAGTTATGGTAACTTATCAGGCTGTCGGTTCTCCCAGACCCAGATTTATGTCTATTGCACACACTTGGACATTTCCTGTCTTGTACTTGTTCAGCAAGTTAACCACAACAGGTCTGTTTTTACATTAATTACTCTTAGAGTCTCGATAAAGCTGACAAATGACTTCTTACCTCTTCCTGCTGGTGACATTCTGTATTCATGGTGGATGATTCTACTCTCAGAGAAGTGTCCCATGCAGTCTATTCTCTCTTCCCAGCCACTTTTTCTCCAACCCTCAATTTCTCTTTATCAACTCCAAGGAAAAATTAGGCCTTAGTGCCTTGATGGTAAATTGTAATTCACCGAAGCATTTACATGACATTTAACAATGGATGCATAATACAAGAATAATAAAACATGTGTCAAATTGAATGGATATGCTCTCTGCCTTGTGCTATCTCATCATTAAGCCTATGCATACAACAGTTGGAAAATATTTTGACACACAGTGACTTTGTGCATGTGTTTGCTTATGTGTATTCCTGCGCTGTACAGGAAATGTGTAGGTGGAGTTGTGCTTGGGAAAATGTTAGTGCCTCTGTATTCTAATACATGCATATATAGAATGATTTTAAAATATGGATAGTTGACATTTGTTAAAGTTCAAGATTGCACAAAGGTTTGGAAACAGATGAGTTCACTGTAATAACTAGCATTGCTTGTTAGTTTGTATTTGTTGTGCTTGACTGTATTCTACAGCCTTGATGATAATTGCAAATTGGAAACTTTAACTAGTAATAAGTGAAAGAGAACACTTTTTTACATCTAAAAAAAACTATTTTTACATTGCTTACACTTACATTGCCAAAAAAACCTCAAAAAAACAAAAAAAAGCACAGTTCTCACCAGCAATAAGTGCAGTTTGAAACTGCTTTACAGAGATCTGTCTTTGAAGTTTTCGCATTGTCCTTGTACATGTGTCTTTTTTTAAATAGGCCCTGCTGTGGGTTTCTTTTACTGTTCAAAACATGCACGTTTGATCAAATAGTGTCTCGAAACTGATCTAAGCTGTCAGTGTGAGTGTGCATGTTTGTTGGTCTTTGTGGTAAGCTGGAAACCTGTCTGGACTGTTCTCTTTCTCTCACCTGATGACTTCTGGATAAAGCTCCTGCTCCCCTGCAACCCTGAACTGCAGACAAAAAAAACAGATTTGAAGAATATACAAAAAGATTTTGCACATATTCAGAGTAATGTCATTTTATAATGTTATAAATAACGTTATAGTGGTTTGCAATGTGTGAAGAACATCCCAAAACGGTGTGACAAGTAATGACTTCAGGTTTGATTTAAATGACCCAACAACATAACATAATTGACATCATATTTTGCACACCACAAAACATAATTGAGAAAAAAAGTTCACTGCACTGGTCAATGTTTGCATCAACGACAATGCTAAAGGAGATAAAAGACAAATTTTTCCCTGCTGCTCCCACAACAGACCAAAAACACAAGTTCTGTGACTCATCCACAACCTCATCTACAATCTAGCAGTTCCTCACGTCACTCTTGGAAAGCATTACAACAAATGAAAATACAAAAAAACAACAAAAAGAACTAAAAATGTCAGATAAATACATTAGATTACAAAAAAGAACATGTACTAAAAATAAAGTGAGTTCAAAATAATGTCTAGATTTTTTTTTTTTTAAATAACACCTGTACTACAAAAAATAGCTCTTCTTGTTTACTGACGCAGTACAGTTCTTGTGCTCTTAAAAAATGAACACATCATGGAGTCCAGCTGGAGAATACATAGTGGCCCAACACTAAAACAACTCTTTGCAGTCATATACAACACAATTTAAAATAGGATATTCAAAAATGATGGACATGTAAGACGCAAATTTATCTATTGAATTTAATAGTGCAAAACAAACAGCACAGCCAACAAAAAGACATTTTGGGTGACAGTGTTATCCTATGCTGTACTTTTGTATTATTCAGAAACACAGAGAAAGTATAAGCTCATTGTACTGTTTGCCATGTTGCTAAACATGGTGCATCTTTAACCTTACAAAAGTAGCAAGTTCCTGCAAAATGGAAATATAATTTTATGGTTCTGGTTCCGACTATCTCCCTAATATGACAATGTATGTGAAATGTGGAGAGGACAATACTGTACCACCATGTCTAACCACCAACTAGCACTGAACTGAACCACTTTCACTTCCCTTATAATCCATGCATTGATGTGAATGGTGCAGTCATCCACCTGGAACAGAGAATACTCTCTCAATTGAAACACTCTGGGAGCACTGGGAGCTTCATGTCTTTTTCAAGTTTATAAATCAGTTCAATCATCAATGCACAAGGGATGCTGGAAGAAGACGGAGTAGATCATCACATGACTGCTCGGACTATCAACCACCTCACAACAGACAGCTTTGAGACTGTATGTCTATTGTGGCTATCCCTATTCCTCTTCACCTGCTCATCAAACTGAAGGCCTGAGATGAACTACTCTTACCTCGTAAAGTCCTCTTAGGATACAACTAATATATAACATGTCTCAGCAAACTGTAATACAGGAAAGTCATAATCGACTTCTGTTTCTGCTGTATAGTGAATCACATAAACATCCGTGCCATCAAGGGATATGGTAATAGACTTCCATTGTAGGGCCATCCAGTTTAAACCAGTAACCTTCCATGGTTACACTGAGGAGCTTGAGGAGTACACATACCTGCGTGTTCATCGTGATAACAGACTAGTGGCATAGATTCTACTCCCACTCAGTGGTTTGTCCTTCTACACAGATGCCATATAAAGAGAGCCAAAGTCGCCTCCATCTGCTGAGAAAACTGAGGTGTTCTTCAGTAAGCAAGACACTGTTACAGCCCATCTGACTGTGTGGTGTTTTTTTTTTTTTTTTTTGTACAGTCTGCCGGGGCAGTGAAAAGTCTTAAAGACATAGGAAATAAATCCATGGAGAAAGTGGGTGAGTAGAGGATGTTTACAAAGCTAAAAAAATCCCTCATGGACAACACCTCTCATCCCCTTCATGACACTGTGGGGGCTCTTTCAGCAGCAGACTGCTTCACAAAAGCAGCAAACTGCTATCACAAGTTCTTCATCTCAGCTGCCATGACACTTTCAACACCAGCATGGCCTACAGCTCTTGCTGTCTTCTATTCTTTAATGTACATTGCCTACCTTGCTCTTTTTTCTCTCTCTTTTTAGCACATTGCTGCTTATGCATATGGAGATTCTCTTTCAGTATTTTCTTTGCATAGTATTTTTTTAATCTCATATCCCCTGTTTTAGCTTATAATGTATAATTTTCATTCAATAACCATCCATTTACCATATAGATTTCATCAGGCCCTAAATAGCCAGTAGTTTGTTGTGCATAATTTAATTTGTGCAATGTATAAAACATGACTTATCATTTTAAATCAAAAAAATTAATTATTTGTTACACAAAATGTATTTACTTACTCAGCTTTTCAAGTCTTTGTCCATGTCCATGTTTACCTAGCTATCTACTAGTGTGTTCACCTTTCTAAAAAAGTACAAGATTTTAAATGACAAATAAACATTTTTTTCTTAAATTCAGAATACATTTAAGACATTGGGTAGTCATTTTCTATGAAAAACAATTTACTTGTTAATGTATTTTCATCTCCGTTTCAAACAGCCATTGAAAACACTTTGGACTGAGGATTTGCATTTCAGGAGTTGATTGCACTGATCAGTGCACTGATCAAAACATTTTAGTCTTTTGGTATCAAATTTAGAAGAAAGTGTAACACAAGCATGCTCGTAATACTGCATAAAAAACTGAAAAATATTTGGGGAAAAACATGGAACAAACTTCAAAGCAATTTTGAAGTGAACTGAGTTTTTATAGTCCTTCAGAAAGTTAAAACAGATCAATGTGAGCAAGGATTTGGGATTAAAAACAGAGATTTGACATTATACTTTAATAAGGCAATTCAAAGTCAATGGAAAAGGCTCTCCAGCAGCACAGCTGTAGAACAAGCAGGTGGTTGTGTTTTTGTCAGGGTGGAGTCATACTCTATCAAACATACCCTTTGAAATTTGAGATAGTGCTACATGAAAAAAACAAAAAACATTTGATGTTAAAATAAACTGATATACACTCTTAGTGAGGCAAAGGAAGAACCTTGAAACTTGCATGTTGCATTCTAGAGATTAGATTTAGGTCCTATCGCCATTAATAATAATGCTGTGTTGAAAATGCTGAATACTGCAATCTCTAAAATCATATGCTGTCATTAGGCTGCTTTATGAATTATTTTTATTGGTGTACTTCAGGTATACATTATAGCATTTTAGTTTGGTAAGATTTTAGATGGAAATTTTTGTTTATCCTAGTTGTACATTTTATACAGTTATGAATGAGTGAAAAAGTGTCAAAACTTGAGATGTAGTCAAATTAGAAAGCACTAATTATAGTCCAGTACTGCAGCTGATATTCCACTCCAGTTTTAGTCCTTCACTCAGCATGGCTTGCCTGCATTGCCCCGCACTGAAGATGTGTTTTAATAGATGTACCCTAAACAAAGTAAAAAGCTAAATATTTGGGTATGAAAAAAAAGGTTTACATAGCAAATGACTACAAAAACACTTGATTTTAAACCACTACTCTTTCAAATGTATAGTACTTCCATTTCTTGTCTTTAGGTCTCAAGTTAGAATAGAAAAGGAAATATTTAAACAGGTCACAAAATGGCTTTAAAAAAGATTAGCACAGCTTTGAGTGGATGTCAGGTATGCAAATGGCATTTCTTTGCACATTTTACCTTGATGTTTACATGGTGGCCTCTGAACTTCACATTTAAACCATGTGTTATGCAACACAAGAACAAACCTGTTCTATACCTAGTTGAGTACAGATCATTTCATGTGCACTTTTTGGAAGTTAAAATAAGTTCAAATTGAACCCAGCTTTATGTGATGACACAACTCATCCAACTGGAGAATTTCAGGCATATTTTAACAAAAAAGGATAGAATGGGAGAACAGCTTATCTTGGCAGTGACCTGTCTTCTAAGGATAATATGAATTCTCATCCTCTTGGCTGCTGCTTGTCTCCTCGTCTTCCTCCTTCTCATTGGTAAAAGTAATGAGAGAGCTTTCCTCTGACATTGTGACAGCTACATCCTGTATCCAAGGCTACAGCAGGAAAAGCTACCATATTCCTGGCTATATTTTTGGTAGCCTAAAATCTCCTTTCGTATTCATGAGACAAGTGCAACAATCACTGCCACTATATAACAATACAAAGGCAAAGAATGTTAAAAAATAAAATACAAGTAAAATCTGATTATTCATTTTGCAAATACACAAAAGAGCAGATTATCTGGGTCCAACTCTAACACATCCCATCATTCATCAAATTTAATATAGATTTTTTAATTTTATTTTTTAGAACCAGGCTCAAGACAAGCAACTATCTTCTTTGTCCGGCTGGGGTTTGAGAGGACAGGAAAGAGACGCAGACAAATATAGAATGACTGGTCCAGATGTAGTTTCTACTCAAAGAAAGACAAAGAAAATCATGTTAATCAAATAAATAATTACAGTAAATCAAGTAAAGACAATAGAAGAGTGAGGAAATGTGGTCAATTTGTCCTCCAGCAGTCTAAGCCTATAGCAGCATAACTGAAAGTTAGCTCGGGAAACCAAAGCCAAGCCTAACTATAGAATTGATCAAAAAGGAAAGTCTTAAGCCTAGTCTTAAAATTACACAGGGCGTCAGCTTCACGGACAGAAACTGGAAGTTGGTTCCACCAGAGAGGAGCCTGAGAACTGAAAGCTCTGCCTCTCATTCTACTTTTAGAAACTCTAGGAACCATAAGTAAACCTCCAGTTTCAGAGCAAAGTGCACCATTAGGAAAATATGAAACAATAACATCTTTAATATAAGATGGAGCTTGGTTGTTGAGAGCTTTGTATGTTAGGAGTCACATACAAAGCTTGTTGTTGTTTGTTTTCTGCTGATGTGTCATGTTTCTCTTTGCAGCAGTTTGTGTCATGGTCCAACTTTTACTAAACATTTCCACGTGGGACTTTGTATCACACCTTTGTTTTTGCTAAAGCTTTATTTCTTACTCATATGTATGAGGCTCTTCTAATAAAGCCTTATTGTTGGCAACATATGCATGCAAGAGAGGATCCAGGTGTTTGGTGTGTGTGAGTAGAAGCTCTGTTCGCTGCAGCTGGCTCACTGCTGTATGCTCCTCTACACTCAGGCACTTGGACAGACCCCTTCAGCATTAATTACTGTGGCCATTAATCAGACCAGCACAGATAGCTGTGTAATCCCTCTATAATGCAGTTTTCTGGATGGGGCCACCAGTGTTAATTGGATTTGATTGGATACTGGTATGATGCGGCGCACAGAACATCTTAAGGTAATAATTAGAAGATAGATCAATTGGTCCTTTGTGACATTCATCCTATAGTATAGGCTGCACCGCAGTTCTAAGGACTGTTTAAATGAAGAGAATAATGTTGGCCTCAAGTATGTAGCACAGGCACCACAGATGTCATTATAATAAAATGTAATAAACTAATGTGCACTTGGAAGTTATATTTAATAAATAAATCACTCAGCGAGAATAAAAGTATAATATAGTGTGATGGATTTTTTTGAAATAATGGTGGACTCTAGAACTTAGACAAGCGAATTGTGTTCTGTGGTGGTTTATTATATGCTATAGCAGGTCGCAAGTTCTACAGAGTACAAAATGTTTGGAGAAGTTGTGGTGGAAGTAAAATGAAAAACAGGATTTTTATATCTACATGGGGGCTCGTGATCCTTGCATATTTGGACCAACTCACAAGCCTCCAGGAAGCACCCTTGATTTGAGCTTGCACAAAACCCAAAACCAGTCAGCTGAAGAAGGGTGTAATGACCTGTGCTTGCTCAATTCCTGAGTTCAGAAATCAAAATATTAAGAAATGATTATATTGTAGTCAAAATAAAATGTCCTTTTTTGCAGGTTGTTGTAATACCCTTTTTAAATATAAGATTTTGCAAACTGTCATAACCTGATATAATTTTGCATCCACAATAGTGAAATTACAAAAGAAAAATTCCCATAGTCATAGAGATTAAGGGTTTATTATTTTAGTCTATTTTGTTGGTTTACAGTATGTTAAAAGAAAAAAAAATAGACACTTTCAGCATGTCGTAGAATTTTTATTGTATGGCTTTTTTGTTGTTCCTTGGCATTTTTCTCCATCCTTTTTTACAGATCTAGATATGGGGGCAGACGTGAGAAGCATTCCACCCACACTAGGTATGTTGGAAAAAAAATATGTATGTCGTTCAAGTCAGACAAACCTAAAAGTATTTGCCTTCTGGAGCAGCACTAGACAGTATGTTCAGATGAATCGAGGTAAAAGTTTTTGTTTGGAAAAAAACAACATCAGAGATGCAGTGTTAATAATTTATAAAATAAAGTAGTTAATAACTGAAGTTATTATTATTTTTTGTTGTTGATATTATATAAATATAGATAAAATCAGAAAAAAATAATATTTTACCATTAGAGAACATCATAATATTATTTATCTTTACAAGGCAACTATCTGTGCAATATATCAAACACACATTATTAATCAAAAATTCATTGTTCCCAAAGCCATATAAATTCCTAAATTATTCCAGTTCTATATGATCAACAAATTTAAT
This sequence comes from Kryptolebias marmoratus, assembly GCF_001649575.2. Lineage (NCBI taxonomy): Eukaryota > Metazoa > Chordata > Actinopteri > Cyprinodontiformes > Rivulidae > Kryptolebias > Kryptolebias marmoratus. The sequence goes on along the minus strand of NC_051440.1, from coordinate 19,312,999 downwards.
CTTCTAAAATACAAAATAGAGTTTGCTTTCTTGTGGGAGAACCTGCACCATTAAGTCCCCAGCAGCATCAATCAATGTGCAACATTTTCTCTAACAAACAGTGTCATTAATGTGTATAACCTAGAGTAAGTACACTGTGCACTGAAACAAACACAGCCCGACACAGAGAGCATTAACCTGGTATTTGTCTCTATCTTCCTTTATTACTTGTATTGATTACTTTTGCTGTTTTTTTTTTCAATCTTATGTTTGAAACTAATAAAACATCAGCACAACACAAAACATACACTATCATTTCAAACTTTGAGTCAATTTTCTGACATAAATGTTCTCAAATTCAAACTGAAAACTATGTATTCATAAAAGACAAGTTTATGGTCAGTAGGAACAAATACATGTCAGGCCCTAAAATCAAGCTGCTTTTATGTATAACAAACCTGAATATCACATTACTGATTCTAGTGATGTGTCAAATCAAGATCAACACAACATCAACCAGCACTAAACTAATGCTTCTTCTTTGATAGTGTTAAGTATCTGGCATCTTACAGTGCTTAAATGATGCTACTGTAAACTAGTTCGTTTTAGTAAATCAACTTATCTGCAATGACAAAAACAAACGGTGTCATTGTTTAACATCTGAGTCTTTCTTTCCACTTCTGAACACTGAACACAGTTCAACAAATTGCAAATTATTTTTTTAAAAGCATATGGTGAACTAAATTAAATTATGTTTGGTATATACCAGATTCATACAGTCTGTATTCAGCTAAGAAATTCAATTTTATCATTTTTAGGCAGATCAGTACATCATCCAGAATATATTCTCTTTAGGCATTTCAGTTTTTTCATGCAACGCAGAGAGTATGAAAAAACTGTAAGTATTACAGATTATTATCTCATCATTTACTGTACATAGTCATTAAGCATGAAGATATTTACAAAATAATATGCACATGCTGCAATTCAAGTAAACCACATTAAGACTCTGTAATAAACATCTCCAGTTACATGCAGAAGATATGATTACATGTCATGCAGAGACTGCACTCCAGTTGCACATTTATATGGAAATTCATAGAGTTTTAGATGCTTTATCGTTGCTGGGGTACAGTTGGCTTCTTTTTTTGTAGCTGTCTTTCCTAGCACTTTTTAGCATTTCCATGGCATAAAGACTGTATGGAGACTATGGTGTGTGTGTGTGTGTGTGTGTTGGTTGGGAAAGGGGGGGATCTGTAGTGAATCTTCCTAGTGTTTGAAATTCACTGCAGTGATGGGAGGACTGTTCCAGTGATGAACTGTGCAGTATTTAATCACATCTTAAGGGTGTGGGCTCCGGTTCTATCTGACTGGTGACTTTCTAAATAAAAGGCTATTTAATAAAATAAAAAAAATACTTTGAAGGTAAGCTGTCACAAGTACAGAGGCCTGAGCAAGGGACAGATTAAGGATGTCTGTAAACATGTTGATGAGCAAACCCTGAGCACCGGCCCGGCGGTGTTATCTGGCTACCTGCTTTCCATGGGTCAGTTCAACACAGAGCTGTTCACATGGCTGTAGATAACACAGACAGGGGTGCGTCAAGCCTGGCGTGAGCATGAAATTTCTTCATCTCCTTCAGATGAATAATTTGGTTAGTTTTGACCCCTTAGCTGATCAGCTGGTGACCTGTTTCCCACTTTCAACCTAAGGGGTTCCAGTACTGGTTGAAGGCTGGTGTGACAGAAAGTTTTAAACCTCCTGAGACCATAAAAAGAGAGGGAGACGAAGAGAGTTAGAGAAGCCCTTGTCACTTTGGGTCAATCTGACTCAAAAGCTACCGGAAAGTGAAGTAAGTGCTTTGAAGAACCAATAAAAAAAGATTTGATTTTGAACAGCGTGAACCTGCTTTTAATCTATTAAGCATTCTTTTTGGAAACTACAGTGAGGCCAAGGGTGAGCTGTGAGTCAGTGGTAGGGTGGTAACTTCATATTCAAAGATTACATGTTGCATTCCTAACCCTGCACTCCTTGGACAAAATGCATATCCACCTTTACTCCCAATATGCCTATGTGATTTAGAGTATTGTTCACAAATTGTTTGTAAATTTAGCCAATTAGAGTGGCAGCAGTTCTAAACATGTTTTAGCTTGAAGTTTTACAGTAGGCCTGAGACACCATTTTAAGGTTGTCAATTAAAACTTTGTACTTACTGTAGGAGCTTGAGGCTGTGGTAGTTTGGTGGTCAGTGTTGTGGTCTCATAATCCTCAGGCTGTGCAATACCTGCAAAAGAGAGTAGCTGAAAGAGAGTGGTTTGATGATTTGTCTGTAAACTGCCCATATTTTGTTTTCCAGTCTCAGTCCCTTAGACCTACTGTCCTTTGTGTTTTTGGTGTGTTTCTGCCCCAACACTCTTGATTCAAATGAACCAAATACCTCATCTGTTTAGCATGATCTCCAGCAGATACTTGTTAATGAGCCATTAAATTAAATTAGATGTGTTGCAGGGAAACACCTAAAACGGTCAGGACTACAGGTTGCAGGGACCAGGATTTTCACATAAGAAAAGTAATATGTTGTCTGATTGAGATATGGCCAACCAACAGCATTGTGGGTGACCTTCATGTTGCTGCACATCTGGTATGAAAAGTAGACTATTTTTCTCATCTAAAAACTCATAGGTTGATGGTTGCTTAGAAAAATGGTTCAGCTGCAAAGATCACAGCATTTGAGTGTGCAATCTCCTGATTGCAGATAACATTATAATGTTGTTCCAGGGTTACAACGTGAAGGCAAGCAATGGAAGAAAGCAGACAGCATGAACAAAATGGTGAAGTTCTTTGATGAATAAAAGCAATCTGTCTTTTAAAATAAACAGCTTAATAACAGTACTTTTCAATCACATATATCTCAACACCATCAGTACTTTATTGACATATAGACACCGAACCCTGTGCTTTTCCCCAAGGCTAATGTGTGGTCTAAACAGAAGATGTATGAAGCCAGAAAGCTGACATAGAAATGGTATTAGTTCTTCTATTGCCAGGGCTTACATTGATTATATGCAATATGTTATACATGAAAAACACTGTCTATTGTCTTTCAGTGGAGTTATTTTTCTTTTTTTTATATTTAAAACAAAGATGTGATATTTTTGAGCTCATATTGACAATAAGTTAAAAAAACGTTTTTGTTTTGTTTTGATTTGTGTTTCTTTGTTTTACTGTCTTAAAGCCTTTGGTCAGTTTAATTTGTATCAACTTGAACTTTTTTGATAAGAACAATAAAATAAAGTGTCTGTCCACTTATATTTTGTGGCTCCTCTACGAAGAAGGATAAAATAAAGCTTTAGGAAAACAGGTTGTACATGAAATAAAAAAATAAGCTATCAAGATACATCCAGATGACAGGCTTGTTGCGTAAATCAAAAAACTAGTAGCTTTAGCTTTCTATTTTGACTTTTTGCAGAACTATTTGAATTTCTAAAAGCTGTCTGAGAATTAGTTTTTTTTTATCTTGTTTGAACTGTATTTGCCTACACTTCTCTTACTTATTCATGTTGCTTTGAAGTGCAGTCCTATAATATATCTATTTCATATTTGTGATGAGGTTCATTACAGCAGATTAAATTTGTAGAAGTAAATAAAAGCATGCAAGAAACAGACTGCCCTGGTCCACCACCCAACAGGCTGGATAGATATTTAAGGTTTATCAGGTGAACAAATCAAACCCCAATAACCATGCCAACCCTGTAAAAGCTGTAATTTGTAAGAGATTACAATAACAGTATTTCTCCACAAAGAGAAAGCCTGGGTCGAATTTGTGCCAGGTAGATTTAGGATGTATTTAAGTTTTTTTTGATCTTTAAGAGACCAAGGTTAATTGTGTTTCTAAATCAGTCAATAATGTATTGTGTTACTGTATGTGCTTAATGGAATACTGTTGGTAAAACTGATCTCAGCTCTTAGATTAGTGGGCAGAATGGATATAGGATACAGTACACTCCTCTGGGAAAATTGCAAACTGCTACTCTAATACAATCTGTCATTATATGTATGTGTATGTAATATATGTTTGTTAAAATTATTGTCTTTCTAGTGTGATCAATTTTTTTTTTTTTTTAGTTTTATGTCAACAAACAAACACAACATCCAAACAACTGAATCATATTGTACATATGAGTCCCATATGTACAGTAATAACATAATTTTGAGTTTTTGTCAACATTTAATAAAAAAAAAATCATTTCACTATAATAAAAAACAATGAATGCAAGTTTTGGATATGTTATAAGTAGCAGTATCAAGATATTTCATGAAGTAGTTTTGATTTTTATTACAAAATATTGTAACAGGTGGTGGTGGTGGGGGGGGGGTGCTTTCCTTGCTATGCTCTATTTTCTGTCATACTATTTTAAAATTTGCAGCAATGGATATACAAAATGCAGTTATAGCTGCAGTACTGCTAGTATAAAACATTCAATTGTGCATGGTCGTATCATACTATAGTAGCGCTGCTAATAAATACTAGAGTAATGTAAAATCAGGATGTAATTTTACACAGTATAAATTGATGAAATGTTCTGCAGGTCATGCTGCAGGGTTTTCCTGTTTTTAATTCAGCCTCTGATGACGTTTATTCATAGTTGTCTAGGCTGTTTATTGATTAAGATAAATTTAGGTCTTGAAAGAAGTGAATAGTTGGCATACATCCTTATTATGTGTGACAGATTTATAGTCTTGATACAAATCAAAAGTGATCCAATAATAGAAACAGAGATCTTTAAATTCAAATCAAATTCAAATCATATATTAAATACAGACTCTATGCTGCAGTGCCCTGAACAGCAGATCAGTTGTCCAAATTTTGATCAGGGCAATCTTTTGCAACCTCAGTATTTAATGTGTGAGAGAGATATTGAAGCTATGGAGTCTTGGATGCCATTCAAATGAACTAATTTAAGGCATCTTTTAGGAGAAGGTAATGTTGTTGAAGAACCAAATCAAAAAAATAAATAAAATAAAATAAAAAACAAATGCAGTATAAACATAATTTTCCTGCTATGCAAAAAATAGAAATATGAATATTTTTTATGCAAACATTTGCACTAAAAATGTTGACATTGGGTTTCCACTTTTTGAATGCCACTGCGCTGTGATGGCATGCCAAAATAAAACTGTAAATAAATAACCATAAAATAGAAACATGCAGTAGCTTGTCAGTCAAGTTTTTAACCAATAACAAAAACCCCAGAGAGGTAGAAAAGCAATGCTTTTAAATGAATAACTATGGTCATAAAGTTGTAATGGTAAAGGGCTCAGAAGGCATACAGAAGATACAAAAGCCATACTCTACAGCTGCTCACTCAGGGAGTCATTATCCACAAACATTCTAGTTGCAGTATTTCTGGAACAGATTTATAGGAGCCACATACTTACCTGTCTGCCAAGTAGCCTATTTTGTTCTCCAATATGTGTTTTATGTAAAATATAGAGAATGAAGAAAACTGTCTGGTGGTTTGTAGAAATGTTGGAAAAGTTTCTGCCCTAATCAGCATCTCATGACTTTACAAAAAGCAACGTTGTTCTACAAAAACCAAAAGAATGCTGCAAAGGTACTGAACATACTGGTGTTTAAAACGTGTCTTTGCTGTTGTAAGTAAACCCTCTAAATGTATGACTTAGAACTTGCAAAAATGGCTGTGCAGAGTAGTAGACGCCAAGGCAAATCATCTGGATTGCACTAAAAAGCATTTTTATTTATTTACTGATTGATTGATTTAGATTTTGTTAAATCTGATTTGCAAATTGCATTGTTATATAGATTGTTATGTGGTTTCATGCTGTAAATGCTTGACTAACAAAAATTGCAACTCTAACACATTTGTTCATGATGCAGACATCATCCAGATACATGTGTTCAGACAGCAAAATTGGACAACTTTCTTGCACTTCTAGGCTGTGTGTACCTAAATTAAAATTGCCACACTTCAAATATGGTAGCTGTCAAAATACAAGAAGTGAACCAACCATGTTTGGACATGACAGTAAATAAATTATTACATCAAAGATTGTGGTCAGCAAAAGTGCCTGCTACCGCTTATGTTACCTCTTCTTATATTTTTAAAAAAGGAGTAATACTTGCACAGACTCAGCAATGCCAGGCTTAACATTTTAGATCAAGTCAAAGTGTAAATTAGCTTTTTTTCAGTGATTTTATGCAAGAAGGCAACTGTGGAACGGTCCAGTACCCTTATCGTTAAGAAAGTGTGGCCATGCTGTTAAATTATTTTATCGAAAGTAATTATTTTAGAAAATTCATGTTGTCTTAAGAAGAGAGAAAAATAAATAAATTATGAATCATGAATGCAAAGTAACAAAACTACTGCAATATAGATCAAAGCCATCTGAATGATGACCTGTATGTAGAATTTAATTATATTTATTTAAAACATTTGTTTAAAAAAGAAGAAAAAAAATGCTACAGCCAGTACTGTATCACTTAGAAATGCATTTTTAAGATATAGGTCCCTTACCCTTTTTAATTTTTTTTTTATAAATGTGAAAAAAATAAATACTCTGTTTCATTTCTGACTTTCTTAATGCATTTTCAGCTTTGAGCAATAGTCAGTTTTCTGCTAGAATAAAAGGTGTGTTATGACCTGTAGCCACATACACTTAAGCCTTTAAAAACACTGTGTAATCTGAAACGTGCAGGATTCTTTTCTGAGGTGTAAAATCAATGAAGCAAAGAGATTTAATAAAAAGGGAGGTTATATTATCACATTCTGAGTTTGCTTGGTTCTGAGAGTTTTTTGTTTGTTTGTTTGTTTTGTAAATGGATGAATGGAATAAATGGATGAATGCTCTGAAAAACCCAGGCAGGTTTAAAAAGCACTATATATTACAGCATGTAATCATCCTTTTTTCTTTTTGAAAGATCTCTTTTTTATCTCTGTGCCTTATTTAAAAATAAATAAATAAAAATTGCAAAAGTGTTGGCTACTGCTACATACTTTACAAAATTTAAATTAAAAAGAAAAGGTCATCAAAGCAGCCTGCAAAGGCTTAGATCATGGGAACGTTCACTGTGATATTTAGAGAATTCAGACATAAGCAATTTACGTTCCTTGTGGGTTCCATGCTCCCATTTTTGATGCAAAATTGATCACTACACAGATTTAAAATTTTAAATTGTTGTCCAGCAGTTGCTTAAAATAAACTAAATCACTGGTGTACGGCTTCCTTCAGGAGTGCCCTAGATACTGTATATTTTTTTAAAGCCAGAGGTAAAAGGGTTATGAATATAGACCTATATGTACTCACAAAGATAGATCTTTATACATTTTGTTCCCATAAAACAAATCTAAAAACTGATTTTTCTACTTTATTTTAAAAAGTTTGGTTTATTGAAGACCTTTCTTAAATCTACCATTTTATAAGTTAAAGCTCCAATCTACAGAGGAAACAACTCCAAATTATATTGCCATATCCATGCATCTTACTTCATAGTTGGACTATATATATATATTTGCATCCTTGTCACTTTTGTTCAATTGCTTTAATCTCAAAAATTGCTAGACATGTGACAAATATGGCAGTTAAAGTTGTGAAGTCTATATTTACCTCACTAGACCCTGATCTGCTAGGACCAACGTCTCCAACCATCTGACCTCAGATAGCCTGAGGTTTGTTGTTGTTGTGCCTTGGCTGTTGTGTAAAGAAAAAAAAAATGAGTCAAAGTCAGCTACAAGGGCTTGACAAGAGCGCTTCCCTCTAGGAGTTCCCAGGGCATAAAACTTACATCACGTTTCCAAAGAGCTGTTAGTTGTGGAGAAGACACAAGTGCAGAGATCAGTTGGTTTGGATTTCATGTGCAACTTACATGGGTTGAATTAGAACACTTTATCTTTTTACAGTACAATTTCTAAAAAGGTCTTCTTTATAAAGTAGGATATGAAAGACTATCATCAGTCAGTGAGGACTAGCAAAGGCATTGTGATACAAAGAGGATAATTATGTAGCATTTTATCTAACAAATCTTATATTGCCACATAATAATTGCAACATTTGTACTGTGATTTTGACTAAGTCTGCATGGGCATTGTGAATTCAAAGAAAAATTCACAATTTTATTTATTTTAATTGAATATTTAGGTGTCAACAATGAGCAAGTTGCTCTTTTACTTGAAATTGAAAATATTTGTTATCTTGTCATCCATCCTGTTGTTTTATTTGACCTGCTAAAACCGAAACATAATCAGCTCTGTTCAGAAATCTTCAGAGAAATAAACTGTTATCAAAAACCTATGACGTTTCAAAAATGTTTGAATTCTCACCACTGAAAAGGACTTGCTTTAATAACTACTTAAAGCTTCAGCAAACTTTGTGCATTTGTTGGCATTTGTTATTCAGGAAGCCAACTTAACTTGCTCCAAGGGATACAGGGAATGTGAAGCAGATAGTAATTGGAGCAGACAAGCGTCTTCTCATTTTGACACATCAGTCAAGGTGGATGTCAGGCCATGTAGCTGCCAGGTAGAAATAGGTAGACAAAAGGTCACTATGTTCCCCTGGAAAAGTTAAACAGCACATTCAAACACATATGGAAAAACCTTGAAGCTAGAAGCAAAGTTGTAGTTGCAAACTTCCAAACATTATTTAAATTTAAAGAAGGAAAATAAATTCCTTGTGTTGGATTAGAATTTTAAAGACCAACAAATAAACAACAACCTCTCAAATAAAAAAATAAAGACAGTTTTTTGGTTTGTTAGTTTGTTTTTGCTTATTTAGGCTGTTATGAAATTGATACTATTAATACTAATGCTAATAATAATACTAATGCTAATAATAATATTAAGAAGAAGAATAGCCTATAATAGGCCATTAAAATAATATTTTAAAAATAAAATATGAGTAGCAATGCAACAAATGGACTCTTTCCTTCCAAAATATATGTATGTATGTGAAAGGTGAGTAAAACACATTAGTGTTTACAGATAGACTGACTCTGATGTGGCACTCTCTGATATTAAGAGAGACTGTCTTTTCTTTCCCTATTACATCCTTTTATTCCTGTCTGTCACATAGCAGTCTGGACAGAAGGTCAGAGAGTTGATAGGTGCCAAAACTCTGAGGATCCCCCCCCCCCACCCCCTCCCTGTTTCTTTCATTTTTCCCTTTCATATATGCAAATACTGGACCTCCTAATGAGAGCATGTTACTCCCAGATACCATCTGTTCCACTTGCAGTGTGTATGAGAAAAAAAGAAGAAGAAAAAAAGAAAAAACACGTGACATCGTTCCAATGAGTCTAATCTATCAAAGTCATGGAGTAGTTACCCTTTGAAGAGGTGTATCACAGACTCTCTGCGATTAATTTCCTGTGGTTAGTTTAAAAAAAGTGATTTGTTTCTAAAAACTGTGCTAAAATTGTTCATAAACAGACCCAGTTTTGTCAGGCTTGAGCAGATTTCACAGAATCTGATTGCATTCAAATACAAAGACATACTGATCAATCGTACCACCTGAATTTATAAAGATACGAATTTTACAAAGCACTAATAAGTTTTTTTTTTTTTACAGTAGTAAAGATATTTATTCTTTCTGACATATTTTTGAGGAAGTCAGAATGCAGTTAGGGTTCAGCTGCTGACCATCTTTAGAACCTGGTAATACTTTGGCAGCATTACTTTAAGTTTGAGTGAAGAAGGGAAGGCTCTTCAAGAAACCTGACTAAAAGTCAGTAGAGGCTCATTTCTTTCCATGTGTTTGCTGAGAACTAAAATAGAAAACAAACATTTTTCTCTGTCACTGTCAAGATAGACATATCTGCAAGCTCGGTGCACACCAGTGTTATTCCAATCAAATCTAGTCTTGTCTGTTGCATGAGCATCTTCTTTTTACCAAATAAGAAATGACAGCATTGAGTGCTGCTCTGGTAGGCCCATCAAAGAACAGCTCCCGGATCTCTCATAGTGATTACCGGGACAATCTATGCTGGACCAGAACAAGGCCAGAAGCTTCCAAAAGAGAAAGGTAACTTATTAACACAGGAAGAGCCAGCGGTAATGAAGCCGTGTGCTCAGCGCACTCAACTGGCATGACAATTATAGTTACAGTGAAGGTTCCACGGAAACAGCTGGTAAACTGCAAAGGAAAGCTGCAGACGTCAATTTATTCAGAGATCTACAACACTGGTTAAAGAAAGATTATAATTTATCTACTCATTTAGTTAGTTAGTTTGTTTATTTTATCTACCTTTTGTAGAATCTGTTTTGGGGCAAATGCCTTAATTGAACTAAAATTTATTTTGTGAATTCAAAAAGTAAAAAAAAAAAGAAAATACATGCATTATAGGCTGAATAAAGCTATTTTACCATTATCAAAAACCTACTAGCACCTTCTAAAACTGGCAGTAACAGCTTGCAAAAAAAAAAAAAAAAAGGCACCAGTAACCATAGAGAAAATGTCACTTTGAAATTGGACTTGGATATAGTCAAAAGAGAGAGGAGAAAAAAAAAAAAAAAAAAAAAAGAATGATTAATTTTACCTGTCTGCAAGACAGGTGGCAGCTTATTTTCGGTTCTGCTGTTTTTGTTGAAATATGTAGTCCAGTAAAACATAATATTGAGAACTAAATATTTAAAATAAGGGTATGATAATTGAAAACTGTGTTCTAACACAGCCGATGGGATGCAGTGGAATCATATCCCTTTGTTCTATGAGATAGTGGTAACTCTATGTAGCCCTCAGAGCATGAAGGAAACTCACTTTTCTTTGTACCAGGAAATGATTTGACCTGCTTTTTTAAGTCTGTCTTTTGATGTAATATTGCCCGTGCTCTCATGGTCACTTTTAACATACTACTTGGGTTAAGCCAAATGTTCAGTTTTTTATGTATTTTTTATTATTATTTATATTATTTCACCTATTTTGGCTTCTTGTATTTGTAAAAGCTTAACAATGTATGTTTTACATCCATTTTTTAAAACAGAATTTAGCCAATGGCAATATTTAGATGTCTAAGTCTAAGTCTTTCACTATTCTTTATATTTTAAAACTTTAACATTACCATACATTTTTCAATTATACCACCGTATATATTTCAGATCCCCTTATGCAATTCTGATACTTGTTAGAAAGCATTTTGCAACATGTTTTGACACACCGAATTAGCATATGTTTGTTTCTATTGAACAAGTTGCTAATGAGTTGATACATGGTTCAATCATGCCTAAAATGGGAGGAAAATGCCTTCAGAATGTTTTCCTAGAGATTAATATTTGAATGTTCATATGATGAATTCTCCAATAGTAACAACAGTATGCCTCAGGCTGTCTCTTGTACAAAAAAAAAAAAAAAAAAAAAAAAATCAGGTTGTGGTCTTCACAGTGACAAAAATAACAGCTGTTGTTGCACATCTGCCTTTGTGTCATAGCACTATCATAACTTTGTATAAATGTTTATGAATGAGATGTAAGTAGACAATCAAATAAATTAAGCAGTACATCTGCAGTGGTGATTCTTTTATATAAAATGGGTTGAAAAATGTCCTAATATTCACATGTTCAGCTGCTACAACAACTTTACTGAACCCCCCTCAAAAAAATAATAATGATAGTACTGTTAGATGCCTGATCTTGTTTTTTCAGCAATCTTTATTTACATTTTTCTTTAATATGCCATAAATGTTGTTAAATTTATGACGATTGGTCACAAAAACAAATGAAGTAATAGGATTTGTCTGATTTTCTTGTCTCTGCTGTCATTTGTGTTATACCAAGAACATGATTGTCTCTGTGGCTGGAGCACCTGCAGAGTGCTACCAAACCCCCTCAGCACAGGCGTAACGCTGTTCTTTTCTTTTAGGTTAGGTTTAGACATAAGCTGCCAGTTATTATAATACGAGTTACAGCTTGCAACATTTGACTCAATGCCCCCAAATATAGGAAAACCTACACAGATGTATAGGTGTGTTAATTGTGTGTGTGTGTGTAACAGTCTTATTGTACAGTGCACACAGCAGACAGACTGGATTCTTGAGAGGAAATGCTGGTGAGATTCTTCTGCATAGAGTAGCTAAGAACTGTCCTGAGCATCTTTTAGTTTGCAGCTGCTGTTAAATCTAAAAAAAATAATGCTGTTTATTGCTGCCACCATTATAGGAGCTGACTTAAAGCGCTCCACACTCAACATCCACATACTTGACACATTCTGCCATATGTTCTCTCCAGTGACTTCTGTTCCTAATCTTTTGTCCAGAGGGCACAGTAACTCTTGCCTGTTTGATTGGCACTCAAAAGTTGTGTTTGGTCAGGGACATCTAGTACAACACATTACATAAAATATAATCATACAACTAGCCCTTTAAATCCATCAATAAAACATTCAGCAAGCATCCCTTAGTGTAAAGAAAACATAAATCACCACCAAGTTTGATCTTGTGGTAGATGCCTTTCCTATTATTTAAAATAATGAGAAAACAACTGTCAGCAAAAGTTAAAGAGTATAATGTTAATGTATTTGTTGGACACCTTTGTGTCTCATTTAAAGAGGGTCATTTACTCAAAAGTGCATGATCATAATGGCAGATGAAAATGTTATATATATATACATATACGTTTGTCCAGCTTATTCTTGGTGTACGTTTGTAGAGTGAGATATTAGCCTTTCACTTACTCTGTAGTTTCGCAACAAATCTTTTTTGGTCAAATGTTCCTTTATATTGTCAAATTCATTCAAACATTGTTTAAAAACTACAACATTTTGTGTTTGGGGGCTCTATAAAACATATGTTCTTGTTTGGTTTTGTTTGAATTGTTTTGTTGTTCTCTGATTTGTTGCTGATTCAAATGTTCAGACATAATTAGCTAAGTTTCTCATTTTGACTTGCATTGTTTAAATGTTACATTTGATCTTTCCACAAATCACAAAAAGCTGTCAAAAGCTTCCACAACAATTGCAACAACCATGTGATAGAACAAACAAGAGCAACTTGTTAAAGTTCCAAAGTATTTGGAAATATTGAAACCAGCATAAGGCTGTTGGCAGCTTTTCTCTTGTTTGTAGCCTAACAAAAAAAATGAATGTAGCTTATATTATAAACCTAGGCATAAAACTCGAACCCAAATCCCAGATGGTTATGTTTTGTGGTGGTTTGTTTTTCCTCAGTTTTTAGGTCTCAGTGACAGATTTGAATTGACTGCAAATGCAGCAATTCTCAATGGTGGGAATGTTAACAAAAGAAGGCTGTTTGAAGCCGCAGCAGCTGCGTGTACATGCAGCATAAATAGTGCAGTGGAAAAGCCGTAGTTCCAGATAAATGTGTTCTGCATCATACATATCAGAGGCATAGCAGTTTGAAAAGTTCTCTTTCCATTCCTCTTTCCATATTTGTCAAAAAACTGTTTGTAGTTTTTCATGTTTAAATAATGTGGGATATCTTGCATGTCATTTTTTTTATCGAGGGTGGCATCAAAATTTGGTTATCTTCACTGTTTTCTAGACACAATAACCCTTTGACAAAAAAAATCAACACATGACATCTTGTATTAATTCAGATTTTACATATCAGAGCATCTCCTGCTGTTTTTGCTCTCAGTTGATGGGTGTCTTCAGAGTGTATGGAAAGTGCTCTGATCATCTGAAACTTGAGATTAGACATAAAACAGAACAAATCTCTATCAGTTGTACAGATTTGTCTGCAAAAGCCCATTCATTTAAACATTAGCGTATTCCTAGTTCTAAAAATGAAAGAAAAGAATAGAAAAAAAATCTCTGAGTCTCTGTTATTATGGGGAAATTTAGATTATTAGTTTAGTCACCAACTCTAGTAGGACTTTAGAAAATAGAATATGGGGACTGGACTGGATTTGTAAATGATCAGATTCTTTCAGTTTACCACATCAGCCTAAAAAAAGCAACTGATGATGATTCAAAATTGTGTTTGTATTTATTATTCATCGATCCATACATTTTCCATTCATCCCCATGATCTGCTTTTTTCTTTGAGGGTCGTGGGACAAAGGATTAAACTGCAGTTCCAAAGGCAAGATGCAACTATTGCACATAGTTTTATTTCCTAAAACATTTTACTTTCCAAAGATAATGTTTTGATTCTTAAGCATTGACAGAAAGTGAATATATTATATTGTATATATGTTTTATGTTTTGTAAAAATAACAACAAAAATAAACTGGCTCATTCTCACCAACAGTTCTCATGTAAGATCACAGATTTGCAGTGAGTGGGAGGCAAAGAAGAGAAAGAGGCATATACAACAGAGTAGTTGCTAAGTATACCCTTTATAATATGCAGGTCAATAAAGGGCATCAAGAGGACAGATGATTAAACTTTAATGTTTTTTTGTTTGTTTTTTTTCCCCTTCAAGTGCAGCAGATAAGCAGGCAGAAAAAAACCATGGGAAAATGTATGCTTGGTTTAATACGTCCATGTGTGCTATTCAAAGAAATATACTTTTATTGGATAAAGAAGAAAATAAAGATGAAATCATATTTTCTTTCAATTTTGTTTTTATCCACTATGTGGACAAAATATTTTGTTGTGAACAAATTTCCCTTTTTTATTAATTTTTATTGTGCATTTTTTGTTTGTTCATTTGTGTGTGTGTGTGTGTGTGCACATATGCATGCACTTGTGTAAGTGTTGGTTAAAAGAAAAACAACCGTATGATGATATGTTAGTCCCTGATGGACTTTAAAATATACATATATTTATTTTTTTAATAAAAAGCAGGTGTTGAAATAGATAATTACATTTATTTGTGTTTCTGTCTATGTCTGCATTGTTTGCTGTCTTTCAAATCCTTTGTTTATATTTATTCTGGATATCCTCCAGATACCAGTCAATCCACACTTCAAGTAGCTTCCCCAGTCAATAGGAAGACAATGAATGTTGGTGAGACATGGTGAGGGTGAAAATGTTTGTTTAATGTTCATCTGTGTGAGCCAGCAGTGCTTTTTCCTTGTGTCTCTTTCTAATTATGTGAGATCTGCAACCTGTCATTTGCTGGTATTGATTTGTGCTACCAGTTACACACAAGGCTCTGGCCCCTCAGGATGATGTCTGTGGAGAGTTTGCCCACACCGTGTAGTAATTATTGGCTCGGCAACTTTGTTGTTCAGGTTATAAATAAGTGTGTACACTATAGGTAAGCCATTATCATCCATGATCTGTCTCTCATGAGGTTTTGTGTCTGAACAAAGGAGCAGTAGAGAGCAGAAGAAAGAAGAAAAGAAACATGGCAATCCCATGAGTATTTTCAAAGTGTTACGTGTTAAGACAAGATGAAAGATGCACAGACGGAGACTTCAAGATGTAATGCAGCATATAATTCAGCAATATGTTGATGCTCACCTTTGAAACAGAAGAAAAACCTGAAGACCATATGTAATATGTATCTGGATGTTAAAACACACAGGACATAAAATCACTGATGCTTTTCAAACAAATATATTTTAAATAAATTAGAAATGACAAAGTAATAATATCAACAAAGTCATAAATATCATGATTTTTTTCTGTATCATTTGTAAGTTTTAGCATTGTGATCTGTTAAATAAGGCTTAAATAAAAAAAAGTAGATTTTAGATATACAAAGACATAAATAAGTAAAAAAAAAACACCACAGGTTACTTTTCTAGGTTCAAACTTTTGACAGTTTTCAACAATTTTTCAAAACTTTATTTCAACACAAACAATCGATTCTCTTTCTAACCATCGTTCAGCTCAAAAAGCCTTTTATGTCATTGTTTACCTTTGTTTCTGATTTCTTGTAAAATAATTGTCTGCATTCATGACAATATCCAACAGCTTTGCCAAAACAGAGCAAAGTAAAATGAAGAAAGTCACTTTCTACTAAACAACAAAAACTGGCAGAGGAGGTACACAAATAGATTTTGAATACTTCTAAAAATTGTAAAGGAAAATCTAATTATTTTCAGGAGTTGGAATTGTTTTATTTATAAATTTTTCTTCATATCCCCAGTCATTTGGTGGATTAACCATAATTCCTGGATGGGTTTATTTCTGTAAATCTGTAATTAAATTTGTTGATTGATGTGTAAAGTGCAAAAAAGCATAAGTCCTTGTTAAAGGCGCTTTCATTGATCAGTAAACAAGAAACAGGATGCACGTATGGATTACATGTAAATGGCTCTGGCCTTCACCAAGTCGCTGCATGGCTGCATTCTACATGTTGGTGTGTTTTTCTGTGCTTCATTTTCCTCTGTACTCGGTTCAGTCAACAGCGCTCAAATAAATTCAACTAGATATTTCTTCTTTTTTGAGCTAAAATTCTGTGCTCTCTTGGTCTTTTTGATTTGGACAATCAAAAATATTTTATTCTTTTTTTTTTTCAGAGACTTCTCCTGCGGTTAAGGCTTCTTCAATTATGGATTTTAGATCTTGTGTAAAGTGGAAGTCCTATATTACTGAGAGTTTTTAAAGGTTTGTTAAGGTCTACATTTTGCTGTGCTAATTCTTATTGAGACATGACAAATATTCACCTGTCTTACAGCCAGTTCTGATTTAAATTAAAACTTCAAGGGTGAATTAAAGTCTAATAAGTAAAGTAGTGCTGAACTTTTGCACTTACACTATTTATTTATTTATTTTTAACAAATCCAGTTTTACAAAATGTCATGGCTTATTTGTTACATCAGTATCTACTTTTAACTGCTCATAAACATTTTTCAAATGAATGTTTATAATATACTAAATTAAAGAGGTTGATCAGTGCTTTGCATCAACTGTCACACCAGAAATACAAAATCAAGGTTTGCTTGTTTCGTCAGAAAAAAAATTGCTTTGCAGCCAAATGAACACAAAAATGCACAGTCACAAACTTCATAATAAACTAAGCAATAAAAAATGTCTGACATCAACATCAAAATGAAAATTTCATAGTGTTACTTCTTTTAAAATTTTGCTGAATAATAGCCTGCCTGAAGAAAGAGTTTGTCATCAGCTTTTGGCATTCTGAAACTCCAGCTTGACAGAAAGAGCACAAATCCACCAGGCAGATAGTTCTCAGGACAGTAATTAATGTCTTGAGTCCCAAATGTGACTCGTCTATCAAAGGTTTTGAGAAAAAAATCAGGTAACTGTAAAACAACACTTTTACTGGCAACTTTAACCATGTGTTCTAACATATTTTGTCTCCTCATGAAAGGCTACTGAACCAATTAATTAAAGCAAATGTGAGAACTGAATAAATCGTAACATTTTAAACAATGGTCAGTAATTTCCTGCATACCCCAAACTGGTTAAGCTTCTGAAGGAAGTGTAGTTCCTGCTGTGAATTTTTACAGACTTCAATATTTTCACTGGATGATAGCTTGTTGTCAGTGACAACGCCCAGGTATATAACTTTAAACATGCTTTACGTCTCCCCTCTGGTAACTGATAAAAAGCAAATATCACATCTTCCTAAAATCTAAACACGTCCTCGGTTTTGGTGATGTTTCATTTTAAAAAGGAATTCTCACATCATTCAAAAATCATCCACCAGCTGACCAGGTGTGATGCCCCTGTAGCAAACTACTATCATACCATTCGTAAATTTTAGAATCTGCCATCTTGTATGGGAGCATCTGCAGTTGTCAGAGTATAAAATACAAAGAATGAAGAGATGACACAGCCCTGTGGGGAACCATTAGAGGAAAAGAACCCATCAGACAGAGAGCCATTGATCTGAGCATGCTGTGATCTAACCACATGAAAGTCTAAAACCCAAGCAATAATATCAGTACACAAGTTAAAATTTGTCAATAATTCATGGCCTAAATATGGAGCTGAATTGTGTTAAAAACAGAACAAAAAATTACAAACACTAGGTGTTTAAAGAGAAAGTTAAGTGCTGAAATGTTAGCCACATTGGTATTCAGCACATGAAAGGAGATTAAGCCACCAATTCTTCAACAAGCGAGCAACCAGCTCCACCATCTGAAGTCCTACATTTAATATTTCACTTCCAAAAACCACAGTAATGGTGTGTTTTATTTAAAACGTTTTGGTTTTTTTTGTATGTGTGTAAATCAAATACACATAATTAAATAAAAAGGGCTAATGTGTTTTTGTACTTGCTTTGTTTTCTTAAAAACCAAACATACTAAAAACTTTCCCCACATATTTTATTAAGCCACAGCCTCTATGTTCTATCTGCTACATGAAGGGATGTTTTCCATCAAAAGTAACTGCAGGAATAGCAATCATTTAGGATACAATAATTTCTAATTGTGCATGCATTTTTTTGTTATGGATCACAGCATGGGTCAGTACTCGGCATTGACAAAATATAAAAGATGGATGCAATTTTCAATGTTTAATTTATTTTCTGACAGTTCTTGACTGTTTTTGATCCACAAAGCACTTTGCTTTTAGATTGAACAATGTGAAGTAAAATATAACAAATGTGGAATGGCTAAAAAAAAATTGCTTTTAACAAAATGATCACTATTATTTACAGTCAATTACTATCAGTAACGATGAATGTTATGGCTGATTTGTATTCAGTTGCACATATGACATTATGACATCTGTTTTAAAATAAATTGCAAGCACAAAATTTTCAGTTTGATAATTAGATTTTTTTTTAATAATTTAACAATTTTCATTTTAATTAAAATGAAAATTGTTAAAATTCTAAAACAGCTGTAACACCAATTCATTTGGTGGCTGCTTAGCTGACAATTGGCTTCCAGCAGGGTCTTTCCAACTGGGAAAAAAAATGCTAACTTGAGTTAAGGGTAGACACTCTTCTGCATGTCAGCCAGTAGTGAGTCTAGGAGGGATTATGGCAAAAGGGCAAGGCTTAAATTGCTGGCAGAGTTTGGAGAACAGCTTATCACTGGTGTCAGTGGGCTTTTGCACAATGATATTCACACAAGGTCAGACTAAGTTTCTCCACTTAGATTAAATATAGAGCAGAAATTTGCATAAGCAAAACATAAGCCATGGGGAACAATATACTTTCTTTTAATGTGGGTTTCTTTTGGGTCCGTTTAGCTCAGTCTGTGCCTGCAGTTGTCCTTTTTTTCATTTTTGTAATCCCCTTTGCAACCACAAAAGTAAAATTGATTTGCATGCCATATGATGTGCATTCACTGGCCTGTAATACAATACAGGTCCTAAACTAAATCTCACTGAAGTCAAACATAAGCTGCACGCTGTTGCTTTTGACCAATGACCCTCAAGATGTTTATTTAATACTTGTTTAATTATTAAAGAGTTACTTCCTCTTATAAGAAGTTTGTAAATGCCACAAGAATGGTAAAGTGTTAAGAGTGACATAAATCAGCCTGAAATTCCAAATTTTCCCGTCACCTTTGAAGATCTGGTACACATCCCAGATTCTTACTTTTTTTTTCTTAATTATTTGAACTTTTGTTAAGATTATGATTATTACTGCACATTAACAGAGATATAGTGTATTGCTCTCCAACTGGTTCTTTGTTTCCCCTCTGGTACTGTGAGGTCTTTCAAACTCAAGCCATTAAAGAAATACCTAAAAGCATGCGTTAGCTTTTCCATGAAGCATGTTGCAAATGTCCATCACTTTTCTGGCTGTAGTTGGGAAGTATTTCCTCCAGTGTATCATTTTGATCATCCCTCAGAAGTACCGTATACTCAAAATGAGAGACACATTCATCTGATACAGTGGGTTTTATGTGTTTTGTTTCAGTGCAGATATGTGCTATTGTTATCTTTGAATATATTAGACTGTGAAAAAGATACAGCCTAAATATTTCCCTCACACTTTGCCTTGCCTAGAAATGACAAATTGTTTGGATGACACAACAGAAACAGATTGCAGCTGCTGAACTTTACTGCTGTGTGAAAAACAAATAAATTGTACAATGATTTTGTGTGTGTGGCTGTATGTGTGCAAAAAATAGACAGAATGTTATGTCTTAACTTGTTCTCAGATAAAACAATCCAAAAAAATTCCTTTCAGTGAGTAACCCATTATATAATAATCATTAAACCATATATGGTTATACCTTACTAAAAATACAAAAACAATATGAACTGATTGTCTAGAGTTGTCATTGTTAAAAAGGTTTTAAAGTAATTATTAAATTACTAATAAAAATAAAAATAAATAAAGCAAAAGCAGAGGTGGTGAATTATTTTCTTGTCATCCACTGTTTCATGCCCCTGGATTTTCATGAAGCGTCACATCTGCCTTCATATTCTATATCTCATCCTGCTAATCTCTTTAGAATAGTGTTAGCTTGGTCATTTAGCTATGCAGTCAAGTCTTTTCAATGCCATCATTTACCAGTCACTGATTCTCATTGTCTTTTGTTAACCAGACTTCAAAATGACCTTTCTAGAAGAGAGAGTTTTTTAAGGTAATCAAGAGTGAATCCTGCACTCCTCGGTTATTTCTAAAGCTTTCAAGGTGATATTGAAAAAGCTCATCCTGGATTCTTTATTGCCTTTTATGTTGCATATTTATGATCGCTATTGCTAATTTTTAGATCCCTTAAGACCAGATACTCATTATGGCAATACAGTGATGTTAAGTGTTACACAGCTAAGGGTGTGGGTATGGTTTTAACATCTAATGGCATGTAGTTTGACATATGTGCACAGTTTTTTATGCATTGTATAGCTCTTGGCTTTTATATTGATACATGAGTAAACATGCATATTAACTATAACCAAATTGCCTCTATAAATGATACAGTACTCCTTATAAATAACCATACCATCCAGTGATGTAGCAGGAATAATTTAACAGTGCAGCTGCAAATAATCAGAAAGGTACCTCAACATTTTATAACTCAGCTGGTCAACTCATTGTGAGAAATTCCACTAAGTTTCTTTTCTTTGTACAATGTCTGAACATTTTAATTTCTTTAAATACTGGCAATAAGTATTGTGATGATTAGTGCTTAGGTAGTGCCTTAGATTTGTGAGCCATCCCTGAATCATATACCAACTTATCTATGGTTGTCCTCTTTCAGTGTTATGATTTCTGACAAATGAAAGGGTTGTTTTTTAAACAAAGCCGACTCAAACATGGACATAATAATTCAAAACCTTCCATTTTGTATTCACATCTTCTTTAGTTTATTACCTTACTTTTTTGTTGTTTGTTTGTTTCACTCTGGCATCATATTAGCAACTTTTTATATAAACCATAAGACCTTTTGAGGTCATTAAGTTAAGGGAAAAAAACTGCACCAAGTAAGACCTTGTTACCAGCTGCAATATGTCCTAACAACCATAATTATATATGTTGATGTGTGAGTACATCTATAAATCATATTGCAAGCCAAAGTAAAAACACTGGAATACAAAATATAAACTTTAGTTTATAAAAAAATCTTTAAGTCAATATGCTTCCATGGTTAGGTGAACATTTATTGTTCTTTTTTCCTGTCTGTTTATCTGTCCATAGGCAGGTAGGAAGTGAATGGATGGCCCACTTGATCCTCTATGTGTCTGAGCAGAAACACAGCAACCCGGTGGATTAGAGCAAGAGAGGATCGGCAGTAGCATCCAGATGCTGCAAATCTCCTTCCTGCCTCAAATGCGAATAGGTACGCCATTGTCTGGAGCACTGCTTGTTTTTGCATCAACAGAGACATAGCCAAGGAGATAAACAAGCTGAAACCGAGGTTACATCAAGTCTAAATCTGCTATGATAAAGGATTACAAGGTTTATGTCGTGCTTAGAGCTTTATCCTCTGATTGTCAGTCAAGATTTTCCAAGTAGCAAACTAAGTAAGCCTTTAATGGTTGTGCATTAATCAAAAATTCTGGCAGAATTATGAGGGTTGTTAAAGATGTACAGAATACTGATGATTACTTGTGAGATGCTGAACTGTGTGTAGTTGCAGGGCTGAAAGTCAGATTTCTCTGATGGCTTCGTTACAGGCATTCAAAATTAGTTTACAACATAAAATGGTTGTAAGAGCTTCACATCCAGATCTGTTTTCATTTTCCTTGGAGGTTTGTAATGCCGAGCCTAATTCTATGGGGTTCTTATCACTTGTGGAAGAAACACCTGATGTTACTTGTACAGAAAATGCTCTAGAGATAGATTAATACCAAGTTCACCTTTTGAGATAACTCTTTATCTTTAAAAGGTATTCATTAAGGGGGTGTAAAAAGTGTAATTACTGACTGAGGAAACTGCTAATGATTAGCAAATTCAAATTTAATTCCTCTATTGCCTAACTTTTCAAATAAATGTTTTGGGAGACAGTCTCTATGCATTGTTATGCCTAGAATTGAGAAGTCTCCGAGGTAAATTATACCTAACTTTCTCATCTTATGGTTTGTGGCCAAACGATTAAATTCTCTTTTTTTGTGCAGAATGATCCCTCTGTTCCTTTAAATGAATCGTCTCAGAGATACCCAGCCCTACAAAAGTCAGACTTAATGGGATGTCTTCAAATGGCTCTTGAACTTTTCTTTGTACTTACACATAACTTTTCTTTAAATGGGCATGTGATCTTAAGGGATTTGAATAAACTCGTTGGACAATGGTGCAGAAGTAAGACAAAACTTCCAAATCTGCTAGAGCAATCCATTTTCAGATACAAAATTTGTATGATCCTTAAATTGTAAGAAACCACATTTCATCATGCTCCACAGCACAAATACTATCTTTCCTTCCCTTTGGTCTACCTCTCTATCAAAGTCTACCCAGCATATTTCAACTGCCTTCATCATCTTTGCATCATCAAATTCTGATACTTAACCATGACCCCCAGAAAGGACTTGCACACAAGGCTAAAAGAAATATATAATTTCCTAATGCCCACACATTCTGCCAACCAAAACTTGCATAACTGTGCAAAAACCTGAAAGTTTATCAAACCAGCTGTAGTTTACTCAAGAGCCAAAGAAGTCCTCTAAGATATTTTTACTTAGATGGAATTTTGCCTGTAATAGGTAGTGAAAACCTTTGTCATGTTCTTTATTCATGGGTATGTAGTCAGTCAGGTTAGTAGTCATGTTTTGCTAAAAATTGTTGGCATTACTGGCCATCATTGGTATCCACATATGTGTCCAAAAACTTCTAATATATTTTACTAGTTTCTACTGATTATCTAAGATGATTCATTAAAAATGACACTTCATGATCTGATGAGCAACATATTGATTTTATAAAGATTCATGTGTGAGCCTTTTTGTCTTTCAGTACTCCTCTGAACTGTTGTCAGTATCCAGTCACTAAGCTTGCCATGCAGCCTATTCCACTAGTTAATTGTCTAATTGAATCATCTTAGAAATTGCTATTGTGGTTTTTTGATTTGAATAATTTTAATTCATGAATCAACACACCAAACAAAAAGTAGGCTTAACTGAAAATGTGTTGTTGTTGTTTTTTTGTTCTTGTTTTTTATTTTTTATTTGGATGTTTGTTTGTTTGTTTGTTTGTTTGTTTGTTTATTTATTTTAAATGTCTAATCATGCCAGAAGCTCAGGATAAGAAGTGCAGTTACAGATTAGTGTAGATCAAAGTCAAGATTAAATGGGGTAGCATTGATGTGCCTAATTATCGAGTCTGGTAAAATTATTTAATTATTTTGGATCTTAAAGATTTCATGACTGAGGTGTTATTAGAATATCCACTTATACATGTTCAACTGATTTGGTGTTTTGGTATGATTTTGTATAGCAAAATGAAGAAGTTGTGGGGAATATCAATAAGAAATATAAAAAAGGCATCAGGGAAACACAAATGATTGACAAGGGAACCATTCAAAGGCCTTTGGACAGACTTGTCTTTTTCTGTCTTACCTCTGCTTACCTCACTGCATTGTTTTAATGCCACTGAGCCCAGCAGGATATCAGTAGTGATGTCTCATAGCCTCCAAAAACATCATACATAATGAATGGGGGATCTTAAAATAAAGAACACACATTATTAATGTATTCAGAACCTCTTTTTTGAAGTGGGACAGCTGTGGGTGTCACAGCACAACCTTCTTACCTAAAATCTGAGCAGGTAGAATTGTAACAAAAGTTCTGAATTGTTCAGCTGTTTGTAGCTGATGCATGTTGCTTTGTGCCACAACAATATGGGGTGCTTTCTGCTTATGTTTTGTGTATCTTTACTTGGGTAATCAATAGGTATTTTCTTGTTTGGTTGTCTCTCACCTAAGTTTAGAAGTTTGAGTTTTACCATGCTTTGTATATTGCTTTTGACTGCCTGTAGCCCACCTATACAGCATGCTCAACACGACTGCATCCCTTCACATTTATTATGCCGGTCATGACAAGATAACACTCTCACAGAAAAGAAGAGATCTGAGTGTGTTATGCTGTCTCTGAATGGCAACTCACAGCTTTTCCGTCTTCACTGTCAAAACAAAAACTTTGAGGGGGAAAAAAAAGGGAAACAATTCATCAAAATAAAAAATATAGACATTTTAAAACATATACTACAGCTGCATCTGTAATTTACATTAGTGCCAAGCAATTGTCATTTTTAAAGCAACACCTAAAGCACAACTGATGAAATTCTAGATATTCTCCTAAGTAAGATTTTTATTTACCCTTGCTGCTCTAAGAATAACTGCCCCACGAGTCTGGTATTTGTCTTGGCCTTTCAGGGAACAAGGTCATAGTTGTAACAATGGCAGTCCAAGATTTTTCAATCACTCTCCAAGGACAGAGCAATCTTTACAGAGGTGATTCAATGGTGTTCAAGAGTTTTGCAGAAACAAGTTATACCGAAATAGAAAATAAATAATAAATAACTCGTCATTTGGAATTTTTAGCACCAAATGTTGTTTCTTCTTTAGACTTTGTGTCACAGTTTCAAAATAAAACAGTGGATAATCAATAAAGCTGAAAATCTCTTCATTATTTTAATTGGTATTTTCATGAGTTTGGGCAAAATTCTTCTAGAGATAGAAAGCAACTGAACAGAACATTAAAACAAACACATAACTTTCTATGCTTGTTTAGAAAAAAATATTTAAACTTTTTTAGTAAGGATTGTTAGGTTTTAACTGAAGACACCTTTATTTTGGAACAGGCTTTTACTGCCCTCATTCTGAGCCTCACAGCAAGGAAAATGCACCTCAGTCAGATGGACTACAGGTGACAGACTCAGACACTGAAGGGTATTACACATTCACCATAAGTACTGTTGTCTTGCTGACTGATGTAATGTTTTCCAAAGTATTTTTTTAGTTTTGTGTTTCTGCGCCAAATGTAAGCACACAGAATTCTTTTCGGTAACTCTAGTCGTTGCTTCCAGCTGTGAAATTTTTAACAAATGCCAGCGAGCCTGTTCCTTTAACACTTGTCAAACAGAACCAGCACCACATTTGACAGATGAGTTTGTATGATGTTGAACTATTCCTGACAAAACTGTGTTTCACAACTTCAGTCGTTGTTTCTTTAAGCTTCTCTTTATTTTTAACTAAAAGCTGACCTTTCTGCTTTTAAGTCTTATCAGGCATTTGCATTTCACAGTGTCTTCAGAAGTTACCGAATGCCCAAGAAGCCTTCTCTTAATTGTTGACATGGTAACATATACCCCTTCATTTTGGATGGTATTCTTGACTTGTTCTGCAGACATATAAGGTTTCTATTTAATTCAGTATGCTAACATTTTTTCTCTCTCATCCATTTCAGCAGTCTCTTAGATGATGAACAATTTGTTTCATGTGTGCACCTGCTTTTGTCTGTCTGTTCAAGTTTACAGAAAACCTTCACAACTTGCATTCACCTTTAATCTATACATGACCTCTTGAGAGTGACACACAGCTGCTTTGGAAATGTATAATGACCATTAGTAGGAATTAGCTGATTCAGCAGAATTTGTTTGTGTTGAATATAATAATTTATATTATTTTCATTGCATAGTAAATAGGCTGTAAAACCAAAAATGATATGAGTTTCTTAGTATTTATGCATTTTAAAATGCACATACACAAGATCTAAAATGCAACAAACTTATACAAACAACTGAGTATTCCAAAGTAGTGGTTCAAAAGCTACAAAACAAACAGAAATGTTATGGCTCTTATATAGCAATAAGTCCACCGATGAGCAAACACCTTGCTGGTGGAGTGATAAAAGCTTTCAATTAAGCAAGGTGGTCAAACAGCAGCTTGACACAATTTATAGAAAAAAAACTCTTAAGTGACCTCAAAGTTTACGTATGACACTTCTCCAGAGAACTTAAAAGCAAGATGAGGACATATGTTCTTGGCTTCATTCAATCACAGGATTAAAGTTTAGAAAAAAATGTAAGCTAAGAACAATAAAACAAGAAAGAAATATCTCCTCCAACTGCACAGCAAGAGGGTGGTACTCTTTACTACCATATGCCAGACGCACAGACAGGCAGGTCGACAGTTATGAAGACAGATGAATGATGCAACGCCTTCAGCACTGAGGGAAATGAGATCAGATGTTGACAGCTAGATGGACACATCCCTGGTCTGGCATTCAAATGTTTTCTCACATCTGCTATCACATGGCCTGTGAATGTGCACACTCTCTTCAAACTGGCCTATCTGCAATTTCATACTCGCTCTTATAGGCTCTACTATACATGTTGAATATTACTGAGTTTAGCATAATATTTGCAGTGCAGCAGGCCGCCTAAGATAAACGCTTCACAAGCAATAATCTTTCTGAAGACCTGAAGTCTCCAGTGTCAGCCACCATGCGAAAAATCTGCAGGCCCATTTCATAATTCATAACCCTCAGCCAGCATTTATAAATAGGGTGTAAAGTGCTGAAGCCTGGGAGAGATTATAACACATATTATTAATCTGTTTTCTGGATTGTCACACTTCTGTCTGTACTCCTGTTCCATCCATTCTGGGTTTGCATACATGCATATCCCCATGAAAATATTCAAGCTCGGGTTTCCTGTTGTGGCTCACGGTGTTTTAAAATATAAACAGAGAACTTATATAAACAAAACCTATATCCTGTCATGGGAGAGCGGCCCAATGCGACAATCAGCCTGAGGACATCACATTATCGCCCATGAGAGGGAAACCAGTAGGTGGCAGTCGTGTCCCATTTGCAAGATACACATGGGAGGAAACTCTGTCTGTCTCCCCTTTCGGAGCTTTATCTCCTTCTTTCTGTCTGTCTATTTCTCTGTCGTTTGCTTGGTGGCTTTTATTCCCTCATGCCCGCAAGTGCACATAGATAACATTAACCAAAAACGCAACCATAAATGAGTAGAAAGCCAAAAGATCAATTAGTAAATGTCAGAGCACTGAGCGAGGTGTGTGCATAGGTTACCAGCAGGGGAAAAAAAAACTGTAGCAGCTCTACAAGTTCAGAGCAGCATGAAGATTATTTCCTGCCTTCAGTGCCTCAGTCCTGCGGCTGACGGCACAGTCGATCCACCAGCAGTCACCGGCGGAACAGCCTCAGCTGGGAAGAGCAGCTTGTCAGTGGGAGGTAACCTACATGATGCCCCCTTCTGAACTTATCAATCCATTGTCTGCCCATGCTGGTGGTTTTATTTGAATATAAAATGCTGAACGCAAAGGGACATTTCGCAGAGGACCGACGGACGGAGACTGGGTGCGCGTAGTGGGAAAAAAAGGGGCGCATTTGTCATCGCATTTGAAGCAGCCAGAAACGCTCCGCAGTCCAGATTAGGAGGACCCGGACTGGACAGTCAGCACCTTGTGGATGGGAAAATGTTCTGACACTTCATGACGACGCTCGAGAAGAAATGCGTGGATGGAGCGAGGGGCGTCGGGAGTCATGAATGCATTCAGTGAACTGTGACTCCTCTCTGGTAAAATCAAGGCTGCGGAGCGGAAAACGTGTTTGAACCTGAGCTTTTTTTGTGTTCAGAGAGGGCTCATTTACTCTTGAAGCCGCCGTCTGAATCCCACCAGAAGGCACTAAATGAAGACAGCTCCTGGATTTCTATTTGATTTAGTCGATGTTTTGTCATAAATAGAAGCGTTTTTTATCTCCGACATAGAGAGCAACGCAACCTGGAGCTTTTATCAAGCCACCTCTATCACCTATTTTATTTTATAGGATAACCATTCACTCAGAATTTTGCGGACTGCTTCTCTTGACGAGGAAAAACAGAAATGAGCGTCTCTTAATTCGACTTGATGACCAGCAGCCTGATAGGGACTTGGTGAAAGTTACATTTAAAACGTGAGCAAGCAGGACGTTAAAACAACCCCACCTCTGTACTGCTCAGTGTATGGATAAAGGTCTGCCTTAGAGTCTAAATGACGAGCTTTCCAGGATGGAGCTCGTGTGCCTGGACACTGGCCACATGAAGGTTCTCCGCGCTGTGCGTGCTTTGGAAAGGTCACTTTTTAAACTCCCACTTTGAATCGGAAAGAAAATAAAAGCAAGAACACTTTTCCCATCTTCCCCATTCATTCGAAAGGGAAGAAAGAACATATAAAATCTGGGACCACACGGGGGATCGGTGCCCATCGGAAGAGTACTTTCAATAATTGCACTTGTGGGTGCCTCCGTGTTGCGTGAAAGAAGAGGAAATATGCACTGCGTTATAGGCTGTCATCACTATGAGAGTTAATACCATCCCATCTGGACTAATGTGTGGATTACATATCATCTTAAGAGTGAGGACACAGTGTGTCTGAGGAAAAGGTGACTCGAAGGATTTTGTTTTTAAAAAAATCGCCTGAAAATTCCGGATTTTTTTTGTCGATGCAGTTTTTTGGGGGAGGGAGTGGAAGAGGGACCGTTCATCTCTGTCTTAAGCAGAACCCCCCCCCCAGACTTCGCATTTTCGTGAATAAGTAAGTTACTGTTCGTCCACAGAACACACAATGTATGTCTTATACTCATCTATCCCATTTGGCATTCTTTTCATGTTCTAAAGGAGGAGGGTTTCAACCTTCTTCATTTGATCAGTGATAAGAGCCCGTGATTCCTAAGGTTTTACCCTCACTAATACTGGAGTAAAGAAAATATGTCTAATCGTGCGCTGGTTTGAAAGATACAGGAAAGATGCGCGCGATCACGTAGGTCTGCTTGCTTTCTCAGCACGCCCTTGAGTTGAGCGTGCGTGTACAAAGCTACACCAGATGTCATGAACAGTCAAAATTAGTTCTACAATGTAGCACGGGATGAATGTGTGTTTGGTGAAGTATGATTCATGTTTGGCTGAATACCCTTCCTATCCTTCACCCGCTGTTATCAATCCATCTATACCTGGATGTGCTTAACCTACATTCAGTATCTGAAAATCTGCCATATTTAGCACGTGTGTGCTACAGTAACCTCGGAGGGAAAAGAACAGATGTATGTGGTGATGAATAGGAAATATTTATCACAAGTACTGAAAAGTCAAGCATTGCACCTCGGACTCGTGGACTGGGTTATAAGACTTTTAGCGAAGTGAATAACCAGACCCCCCCCCCCCCCCACACACACACACACACACACACACACAAGCACACTCACCCCACCCTTTCGTTTTACTTCATGTGACTTATACAAAAAGGCGCTTGTTCATAGTCTCTGTGGTTGGCTGGAAGGGAGCTGTCCCTTCTCGTGGTGCTGAAATTAAAACTCTGCTGTCTTCACTGCCTTCTCCAAGAAGGACATGTATTGTAGTTTCTGGCTTGTAAATCTGATTGGAGGCTCGGGATTGTTGTATTTGAATTGTGTACCACAAAGCAACAGTTGCTACTTTTAACTTTATGTGTGTGTGTAGGTGGGGTGGGGGCCAAAGTGGCTTTGACATATCAGGCTGCAAAATATAATTTACATCCTTTCACTTGTTTGTCTGAAATGAAGATAATTATTTTAATAAGGTAGAAAACCTTTTTTTATTTTGTTTGTTTGTTTGTTTGTTTTTGATTTTACAACCAGGTGTCAATCCCTTAAGCTATGATTTCTACATTTAGGTTTAAGCATTGTGCATGTTAATCAGTCCTGTTGCTCAAAGCCTAAAAAAAGAGGTGGCTGTGGGTCTTCAGATAAAAAAAAATATGAATTGCATCTCTCACCTGTGAAAGTGAGAAACATGACAGACATCATTCAGCCACTGAAAGAAAAGCCTCCATATGATGGAGTGACATCACCTTGAGGAGACAAATTAGACTGCTGATTTTATGTTTTTGCCCTGTCAGAGGCTTTAGTATGATAAATCCTCCTCACATATTCCCAAGATTGCAGTTGTTTATTGGCAACTGGTGCAGAGTGATTCATGGTAATAGGCAGAGAGATGATTCCTCCTCCCCAAACCTTTTCATCCCCATGGACATTTTCTTTAAGATGGATGTGGGCTGTGGTTTTGAGATGCCACATTGTTTTAAATGGTTATGGATTTGTAAAACAAATCTAGCTATTATCAAAAGCATGATGATTTTAAGGGTGAATGATATTGGTTAACTTTTGCATTACAGTTTGTTTATTCCACAATGTTAAACTGATAATAGTTGTCCCTTGTGTTCCCTGTTAGTCCTTCTAAACAGTGGTGATAGCCTTAGAGCAGGTGCAGCGGAGGGATCAAGTGGGACTTCCCACTGATCACACAAAGCCTGTCTTCAGCTAATAATGTTGCTTCTATAGACATCTGTTTTATGTCTAATTTCTTCAGCTATTGTTGTTTGACTTATCTATTGAAAATCATTCTGGGCAGCCATGTCAGAAAATTAATGAACTTGTCAGCTGGAAAAGGGCACTACTGCAATGAGGTGCCAGGATCTTGCAAAGCGACAAGCTGTATACCCATGTTCCCTTCCCACAATCCCTTTGTAATTTTTTTCTCCTCCTCTGCCTGTGATTCACTTCAGATCAAGGCCAGCACTGTGAGTCTTATAATAAAATGTTCATTTCTCAAATCGGATTAATCTTTGTAAAGCCCAGCTTAGGACACCATTAGCATTCATTTCTTTCACTGCCGGAGACTTGTATCAATAATGGAGCTACCCCGACATTTTTCATCTTCGCTGGGTATAAAATCTCTTGGGGGTTTCATTTAGTGAGAAAGGAAATAGTTACAGTGATCTGTTATCGTCTCCTTTGCCTTTTATAATAAAGGCTAGTATTGTGATGTTGGAGGTTTAAAGGCGATAGAAGCTCAAAGTCCTAATGCTGGAGCTGAAAGGACTCTTTATATAAAGATGCTATTTCTAAAAACTGTGTAATTAATTAAATTAATACTTAACCTTAAAATAACACTATGGGAATAATATAACTAGGTTATTCAGTAACTCAGCTGTAAAGTTTTGGTGTTTTGCATCAAATATTCCACTAGAGTTTAGAAAATATAGTTCTCTTGCCATTACCAATGGCTAAAGAGCACAGGAGTATGTGTTTATTACCAGGGTATTTGTTCCACCATGTGGGTCTGTTTTGCAGTGCCATGAGGATTTAGCTCCATGCCAAATCAAATCTAGTTAACTGTACCTTTTTTATTTTTCCTAATATAATTTTACAAATGAGTTCTTGTGATATCTGAGATGAGAATGTTTGAGAATCCCTGAGTGACAAGATCAAGACTAAAGGTGTAATAATTCAGGTTGAAGCTGTAAAGTCAATCAAATTCAGTGACTGCTGATTTTATAGATGGGAGAATTAAATGTTAATTATGCATGGGTATCTGCAAGAAGAGGGCACATCAAATGAGCCAATGATTGCTTTTGTAAGACAACAAGTGAGGTTTTTGAAACAGATTACGTAGTTACTGACATCATGTTGCAAAATTGCATCATATGCCTTTTTTCACCATGTAAAACAAAACTCACCAAATTCCTAAAACTACACCCCTGAAGACAGTATGGGATTATTTTTGTAGAATAATGTGTTAAATGTGGCATGGTTTTTACATTTTGTGTAAATATTGCTTCTTTCATAATTCTTAATCAAAATAAAAGGAAAAATAATAGTAGATGGCTTCACTTTGAGTGACCAGTTGAGAAAGAGGCTTATACTTTTAAAGCAAAATCTATTCTCCCTATCACACACAAGCAAATATATATATATATAGACAGTACACACATGAACAGACAGACAAGCATGACATCCTGCAGCAGGCTTACTCATTAGTCATCTTTTCCTGCATGTCTGAATATTCTGTCTGAGAAACTAACAGCTGAGCCGGGGAACGACCACAGTGCATTCAACCAGTCGATGGATTAATCAATTGGTGTTCCAGCTCAGCCCATCCATCTCAGGGAATAATCTGGGAGACATCATAAAAGTGCCATTCTATCTTTCCAGAGGCCAGGGAGCATTCCCCCTGTCTCTTATGACTGGAACAGAAGTGCATTTATTGAAATGTGGTGTTTTGTGTGGCAGCCCTGAGAGCTATTTGATTGTGCTTATGTTGTTTTAAATATACAGCTCTTTACAGCTCAAAATATTTTGCTGTGACTCAGATGTTCAAAGAATTTTTTTTCCCAAATTCATCACTATCTCCCTGTTTCCTTGCTTCCTGCGTTAGAAGCAGCTAAGAGCACTGACCTGAATTCAGGATGCATCATTACTCACCACTTGCTTTCCATCATCCACCTTGCCTCAGCGATGGTGTCTTTTCAACTTAGTTATCTTCACGTTTTTCTCTTGTGTCAGTATCTCTTTTCTCTACCTCACTGGAATGTTGCATGCTACTAAAATAAGAGTGGCAGCAGCTGAGAAAGAACTGATGTAATGGCTCAGCTTACTTAAGAACAAGACAAATACACACTTATTCTCTCTACATCTTGATACTGTGTGTGCAAATATGCATGCACACACATACGCATGTACATTTACAACAGCACATGTGCACTGAAGCGTCATTCTTTCTGCCTCACAGGCAACTGGGCACTGTCTGTTTGAAGTGATACTGGCCCCAGCTAACACGTTAATTCATGCTGCTAAATTAAAAGGTTAAATGAGGTGGGAAAGGGCGGAGGGCTATCTCTGACTGCCTCATTTTATTTATTTTTTCCAGAATGTGCCTCATGAAGGTGCAAATACTTAAGTAATCCTTGGGAAAGAAAGCAGATGATAAAACAGAAATCAAATTGAAGGGGGAGTGAGAAAGGAGAAGTTCCTCAGAAGCACGGCCTTCTCAATCTTATGCTGTTGACAATGGCATTTGAAGGGAGCTGTGAGTGCTCGGTGGTCTGTGCTCTAAACACTCCAAGTTAAAAACATTTGAACTGGAGAGACACCCTCCAAACATGTTTTTTAGTGGTCGCATAGCAACAGAGCCATGACTGGCGCATCCCTAGGCAGCTTATGAGCTGCTAGCTAAAATAGAAGTTGTCGATGGACAGAAGGCTTCAGTGGCAAAAAAAAAAAAACATTTCTCTGGGCCATTTTAAATAACACATCAAAGTGCTGTGAGAATAAGTGCTGATTGTCTAAACCCTGAACCCTATCAACTAACATACATTGATTGATCAATCTTAAAAAAATAAAATCTAAAATACATAGGGCCATGTACAACTACATAAGTGCAAAAACCGCATATCTATTAAACAGCTGTATTGTCTGATTTTTTTTTTTTTTACTTTGTTTTTTGCTTTTAAAAAAGAAGCGGTGCAGCTGTATTGGCTATTTGACCTGTAAGAGAGGCTGGGTTTTCCCTGTGGACAAAGTTGTTCTTTCATTCTGTGTTTTGTCCATAACAAATTGCACACTTTATCTGCAGGGGTTGTTGCAAATATCTTGTGTCTCTTGCTTTCCAACAAAGCAAGTAAAACGTTTCTTTTTTTTTTCCTAAGATTCACTTAATTTACAAGAAAGCTTCATCTGGTAAAAGCATGTGCAAAACCTGGGAGCAGATTTGCATGAATTTCATTAGGAAATCTTGAGGTACCATTTTAAATACTTTATAATTTTGGGGGGGAAAAATCAGTGCATTTCAGTAGCCTTCATCAGTCACAACAGGGAATCTTTTCATGCTGACCTTAAGAGGCTACTTATTCTCTCATGAGGGAAAAAATGTATGCTTACAGTGACAGTATTTTTTTAAATATTCACTTTAAACATCTATAAATAATTAGCTTTGATAAGAGTAGTGTATTTGCACACATTCACAGTATTCAGACTATTTTATGGCAGGTTTGACCTCAATTGTTATACTGTTTAAGTGAATGAATTTTGACTGTCAAACATATTTTTGAAAACATACCTAAACCTGCCCCATAATTAGATGTGTTAGGAGAGTCAGGAGCACAAGCATGCAATTTTCAAAAACACAGTGCTACAATATTGTGCACAATGACTATAAAAGCTCATGTGTTTGCCCTCCTATACTGGTGTGTTCTGCAGACCCAGGGGGATTGGGGGGGTTGCAGAATGACTGTATGCGATTTGGACATGTGGGTTGAGCTTTTGCCGTCTGTCTCCCAGATCTGCTCTTCTTTTTAACTCCTGAGCCCAGTTGCACTAGCAATCAGATGGTCACGCAACTTCGCTTCGCAGCAGGAGTGTGGTCATAAGTCAAAGCCCCACAATGCTCGGCAGCATGTTCAAACTGCATCTAGCAGACATATAGCAGCGTGTTGAGCTGTACAACCAAAGCATCTTTGATCATTCTGGGCAAAAGCACCCCTTGTGTCCATAACCACAGAGTCATGCAATTTTAAAGACATGCCTCCTTGCCCTTATATACTATATATCTTACATCAAAACCAAACATTTGGACTTTATCATTCTGTGCATCTGTGTGAGTGTATCTTTCTGTAGTTTTCTCACCACTCGCTCTTTATGTTTGTCTCTGACCCTAATGTGTCACTCATTCGGGCACCTGCATGTAAGCACTGTGCCCTACTATGATATTTTTGATCTGACAAGGATTGTCTTACACTTCATTTAATCTATGTTGTCCCTATATAGTCTGGTGAGGTACCAGTCTGTTTCACTGCTCAGGTCACGGCCTCATGACAGGAATTGTCAGTCAATTCCTGCCTTGCATGTGAGAGGAAGAAAATACTGCAAAAAGCACAGCAAAATTTGAGAGATATGCATACGTCTGGCTAATAGTTAAACCAAACAATGCTTAATTCTAACAAGATGTCATCTAATCAAATGAAAGCCTTTTCAAACAAGCAGCTTGTCAGGAAATAATAATAATAAAAGAAACTTTCATATTGGCAGCATTTGTTTCAAAAGCTCAAAATGCACAGTTCTCGGTTCTTAGATCTTACTTAGCCAGCAATAAAATTCACAAAAAAAATTAACACACACACAGTTTTACACTACCAGCAACTGTTTGTGATCAATGATAAGCTTTAATCTATCTGTCATAATGCAAAATTTCTCACTGTCATAATGCAACATTTCTTACTGATGAAAATACTAAATTTAATTGACAAATTTAGGCTGTCTGGAAATGCTGTAGAGAGGTAGCTAATCATTCTTGATAGAAAGTGTGTCTATGTGCATGTGTCTGCATATAGCCCAATAGCCTCCTGCAGCCTGTGCCAGACTCCTCAGCATTTGGCACCATACTGCCTGTCACTGATGTGGAAAAAAAAGCACAACATTCAAGACCTTGTCATATTTCATTTCACTTTAGAGAGTAAATTAACAGAATTTAAACCTTTTGCATTCAAGTCACAATGAAAACTAAGTAGGCATCCTATGTCAGACACGTGCAAAGACCATTCAAGATAGTATCTCAGTAAAGTAAAATTGAAAATTCAGTTAGACTTTTGATGTATATAAGACAATTTTCAAATGATAGCAACAGATAATATCTGACTAAAATCATTTGGATTCACCTTTTTATGCCTTGAACCTTTCCAACTGTTCTTAGAAAGGGGTTGGTTATTAAGATGCTTTTGGAAATCGTTTAATACATAAAGTATCTTTCTCAACCTGTGGTTTTGAATGTTTTGCACTTCTTTAAAACACTTTTTTAACAAAGACCAGTTCTTTTTTTCAGACATCTCTTGTTATCTGGCATATTTTCACTATAGCATCAAGAAGAAAAGAAAAGAAAATGCATGAACTGATGAATTAAACAGAGGCATACTAGCAGATTCTCCCTGCGCAAGTAAGAAAGATAATGGTTTAACGGCACTGATACTGAACAATCTGATATCGGTCCATTATGCAACATCTTTTAATATTGTTTTTTATTAGTAGCAGGAATGTTTGTGCTGTGTCGAATTCAGATGTGACATTTCAAACTGTTGTTTTTGTATGAACATCATCAACCAGCTGTGACCTCCTCATCTAGTTTGGATCTGCCAGAAGTCCTTGGTCTTCCTTGGATGTGACTGTGTGGTTTGATTCCTCCCTGCTCTGGAGTCTGTCGCAGTGATCTAGTGATTATGTATAGTAACGGGAACGTTCCAGGCTCTATGTTGACTGCTAATTGGGCTCCAGAGTAACAACTGTGTCATATTAATGACCCAGATCCAGCTCATTGTTATATTCATGAGGTGTGTAGATTGCCTATTCTCTCTGGGGCTGCATGGAGCGGTGGTTTATGATTGTGAATGTGAACGACAGAGGCTCTATGTTGATTTGAATGCATTGGCAGGTGTTGGGAACAAAGTTTGATCTCTGTATAGAGCCCATCATCTGCTTACCCTTTTGTGTTCCTGTAATGCTGACTGTCTTTTTTTTTACATGGATTTCTTCTTTTTCTGTTAACATTGGCATTAAAACTTGATTGTCAATCTAAATGTTAAACTGATCTTCACTCAAAGGTTGTAGCCTAATTGCCTCTCTTTGTGTGATATATTGTTGACAAAGAGGCATGTTAAATGTGGAACCAGGTGGTCTATCTTAAATCATATGTTGCCTCACTTTGTTTCAGACCTCTGGGAGATGTCATTTTTTAGAGCAGTATGGACAGGTTACAAGGTTTCTTTTTTGGTGCTTGAAACAGGTGGGACTCATACAGCAGCCACAGAGATGCAGTCCTCTGTCTCCCTACACTCCAGTGCTGTCTGCATTTGCATAACATTAATCAGAACATAAAAGAGAGTCAGGTTCTTTCTGTTTTCATTAGCCTCGTGTCTGGGTCTGTTTTTATTTTATAAAGGTCCTATCATGTCCAAGCCATCATACTGCATTATTTATTTCTTTTTGCTTAGAGGCATAGTCCTGCTGTGTTATTTCCTTTTTATAATGCCTCAATTGGAATGTCGTGTTTTGTAGTTAGAAGAGGTCAAATGAATGTGAGGTGTTCCTTACGGCTAAACTGGTTAAAACCACTTCACTAAGGTGGCAGAACAGAACAAAGCACCTCCTTTTGCAATCTGGACAAGACAAAGGACATGCCTAGCTGACTGATTAGACAGGACAAGGTCTTTTGAAGGAAAGATAAGTGTCACACTCTGATTGTTGGAATTATAAGTCGTGAACCACTGCTTCACTATTACTTTATCACTCCACATTCTGAGGAAAATCAAACACAAACTTCCATGCAGTGCCTTTTCAATGTGACTGTCCTCTAATTGGAACTTTAGTCACTTCATGTTAGTGTTCACTTTTGAATGATGAACCTTAATGGCAAGCTGTATTTCCTTGTCCACACTAAAATGATGCTTGAAAACAAGGGGTGTTCTGTTGGCTTCTGTCTTGCTAAGACAAATTAGATTTTAATGAAGAGCAAAAGTGCCTCAGTGGAGTCTCTGGCATAAGATTGAGCACTGAAACTTTGGTGCAGTGATAAAGCATTCATTATGGACTGTTAAGAATGGCAGCTATCAATTTGCAAATGAGTTGTATATGTCACATAAATTTTACGGAAAGGGTTGGGAGCACAACCATAAATGTCAAAAATGCAAATGATCTTAACTAGAAAGCTGTACAGGCAAAAAAAAAAGTATGGAGGATTCATTTCTTTAATCACACAAAGCAAGGATGGAAACCTTTTCATTTACCGTGACAGGGGAAGATTTTGTATTTGTTAAGAAAACATGCTTTGATGACATAAGGGAGATACAGTTTCCACAATGGTGAAATAGAAGAAGAAGTCTTATTTTACTGATTTCTGTACTCATTGTACTCAACTACTGTAAAGTGGACCTTAATCCAAAATAATGGCACAATGGTG
Organism: Kryptolebias marmoratus; assembly: GCF_001649575.2. Taxonomy (NCBI): domain Eukaryota; kingdom Metazoa; phylum Chordata; class Actinopteri; order Cyprinodontiformes; family Rivulidae; genus Kryptolebias; species Kryptolebias marmoratus. Next base: position 19,275,027 of record NC_051440.1, on the reverse strand, counting down.
GATCGTGCATACAAAACTCAATGGTTTTGTATGCTAAAATCTAGTTTAGCATCATTTTTGAGTTAAAAACTTAATTATTATGTAATTTTTATTTTATCTTTTCATGTCTCCCAGAAGGTGTAAGTATGTTATTTTTTATTTGTTTGTTTGTTTTACTTGATAAAAATCTAAATAATTAATGAACCCTGTGGGCACATTAATTTATTTGCTGGACCATGACAACTTTGCCTTTGGATAAATAATAATAATAATAATAATAAAATGCACAGGTCAAAATATCAAAACAAAACCTCAACAGTTGAAACATTAGGTTTAATGTATTTTCTAACCTGAACTCATTCAAATACTATGAAAAATGTTTCTGAATTCCTGAAAAAAAAAACAGAAAATTAGGCCACAGACCTGAAACAACCCTTAAAAATGTAACTATCTGTGATTATAACATCTTCAAACTCAACAATCCACTTAGCTTGCAAACTATTGACCTGCTGTGTTTTTGGAGGTGCACTTGATTAGGACTTGTAGAGATAAAAGTAAGAACAAACAGATCATTTTAGGGAGTCTTAAAGGGATTTTTTCATGTTTCCTTTGAAAGTTGATGAAAAACCTAATTAATAAAATAAAACAAAACATCATACTTGATAATTTATTTAATGAGAAAAATGATTTAAAATAACATCTAAGAGTCTCTATGATCAGCAATCAAAACTGGAGTCAGATGTTTTCTGTCAATGGGATTACAAGTATGTGTGAGTGTCATGTTTAATTAAAAAAATCAGAGATGTATCAAAGTGTGATCTTCACAGCACTTTGACAATCTCAAAAAAAAGAGAAAAGTTACTGATATTCATCAGACTGAACAAGGATTAAGCACTCAGTTCTGAAAAGACTGCAGTCAAGTTTACTAATACAAAAAATAAACACACAAATAAATAAATGTTTCCTACATTTGTTCTGATAGTATTTAGTGAATGTAGTAAGTTTTTAAACTACCAAGTTTAAAGATTATTTTTACAATTTTTAAAATTCGAACTTTCTGTAATTTTGTATGGTTAATTTATCTGGTTAAATCATAACATCAAAAAAAGACTTTTTTTGACTTTTGATAATTTGCATTTTTTTCTATGCATTAAAAAAAAGAAAATGAAACAAAACATGTTTAACAAATGAAAAATATTAGACAATAATTACAGGAAACAAAATTATTTTTTCTCTACATTCTTTCCACAGATGACCTCTTGAGATTCAGCTGTTTTGCTTTTTGGTTTGTTTGTTTGTTTTTGTCAGTGTGCAACTTTATGAGATAAGATAGCTCGAGGCAAAACTTCCAATCTTCAGTCTTATCACCTTGCTCATTGTAGAGGTGAGATGTGTTTAAGATCATCATCCTGTTCTTGAAGCCAGCTTTTTGCCTTCTTTATCAGTGCCACAGATGGTATGATAAACTCTTCACTACATCAGTGAAACATTCTCCATGCATCAAGCTGCAACAGATGCTAAAACACATTTGATTCACCTTTATTTTATATTGATTCCAAAAATATTTTTTTGTTACAGGTTCCAGTTTAAATTTAACTTTGATTATTCTATTTTTTTCCCAAAGATGTGTAATACCTGTGTAGATCACAAGACATTATGAATAATAACAAGAAAAAATGTAAAACATAAATAAATGAAGGCCTGTTCATGTTATTCACAGATGCAGTAAGTATTTTTCACCTTTGTGTAATGTGGTTGCATATTGCATTTTGGAATTTAAAAGCTGCATAAAACATGTTGCTGGCAAATCATTATGCATTAGGCATGTTGTTTAATATCTCCCTAAGCTCAAAAATGGGTAATAGTCCAGTAAGATGATGTTTTTTCATGTATCCTGTAATCTCAATGTGGTTCACTGCAGCATTTGATGTGTCAATTGCTTCTGGAGTCAGAGGGTGACTTAATCTTTACTTGCCAGATGCTTACTAACCTGGTGAGTGTAACATTGCAGTCCCACTTTCCTTGCTGTGTCTTTGGCTGTCGTTCAACCTATCCAATTTCTCTGTCCAATCATGGGGGTGTCTAACATAAGGATGCTCTTGCTTTTAGACAGTGAGCTAGTATTTTGAAGAACAGTTTGCTTACTGCTGCTACAGAGCTATAAAGAAACTTTAAAGCAGTCCTGACCCACACACACCACCTTTATCAAAGTCCTTGAGTACCCTAAGAGAACAGGAATTGAAAGATAAAGATCAGCAAAAAAAAAAGAAAACCAGTGAAAGTGTATTAAGATCAAGGATTGGAATTTGACATTATGTGGAGAAAACCCTAGATTTGTCAATGCAGCTGACATTCACAGTATTTTGCCATGCTTTAAACGCAGTGCACTGAGGCTATAGCAAGATGTTAAACCTTGTGAAATGTGCAAGATCACATATGCATACAAATGTGAAAATTGTGCAAGATGTAGAAAAAGAGAAATATCATAGCATGCTACACAAACAGCAGGGTAATGTCAATACCAGCATTTTAATTCATTAGAAAGATTGTGATATGGCAAGGAGGAAATAATTGACATGTGTAATTAATTATCCGTTAAAGGTAAAAAACTATATTTTGTATCTAAAATAATCACCAGATAGGCTACTGTATTAATAGAACATTCTTATTATAAATGGGAACTTTCTACTGCAGCCTTTTAACAGCATGTTTTGTTTTGTTTTGTTTTCTTCAACCATGGCAGATTTATACTTTTCTAACTGACCACAAAATACAAATGTTTGCTCTTGCATTGTGTAAGTCAAAGCTTTGTGATTCTTTTAAGAGTATTTATGTCTATGGCAATTCTATGCTGACTTGCATCATTCTGGAAGGTTTAGCCCTTAAAATTATTATTTTCTTTAACTTTTTCAAACTCTCTTATCTTCTTATGACTGGTAAACTCTAAATACTGCAGGGTATTCCTCTATTTTCTCCTGAACAAATTTTATGCAACGCAGTTTGTTTAGAGCACGGTTTATCCTCACCTTTTACATTCCCTGGTTTATGTGAATAAGAACTGGTAACCTATGTGCCTTCAATCACATACTGTAGCTATTCCAGGGAAGCAACAATACCCCAGCTGATTTCAGCTCTGCTGTTCCCTCTGTAATAGGAAAGCTAAAGGCGGCTGGATGCTGGGCCATCGCACAAACAAGGCAGGCTCAGGGCAAGCAAAGCTCCTTCAGAAAGCAAGAACATCAGCGCTATTGTTAGCACATAGCAGGAGATTAGCACTGATGGCTGTATGTGAGCTAGCAGGCTTGGCTGGTGTTCTGTGTCAGATGATAACCAAGCCCACCCCTGCTGTCACTGCCACCATGTCAAAAATAGTCAGAATGGCTGCAGACAAACTTCTTACCATGACAGCAAGGCAGTCAGTTCATCTACAGTATCACAGCTTTGGATCTTCATCAGTACAATTAATAGTGCACTCATTTAAACCAAGTACTTTCCCCCGTATCAGTTGATTTTTTAAATCCATTTATTGATGCTTTGATTTCTGAAGGTGGCAAGCTCTTAGCAGAACAAGCGATTCAACATGTGGGTTCTGACACATACAAATACACAACACAGAACAATGTGAAATATATATGTATATTTTTTCACAGCTGTAGGGAAACAACCATATACTAGCTTAAACGTTGCTAGATTGCATTAAAATTATAGCCACAGACAAGAGCATCAACGCTGCAAATTATATGCTGTCTGCGCTATTCAATCTGAGTGTAACTATTTCCAAACCACAGACAATGTACACACATCTCTACAAATACACACAGACACATCATTTCCCAGTGCCTCTAACTGATTGTAGTCCATGATTAATTAGCAGACAGATTGCTAAACGGTGGCGAACATGGTTTGATGTGTAGAGGTAAAGAGTATACTCTCCATGGAATTCAATAATGTCCTCTTTGCCCTGTTCCCACTCTCAGTCTTTCCTTTTCATTCTTTTCTTCTATCTATTTCTTCCTTCCTTTTCTATATTAAGCTCTTCTGGGTTAATCATTCCTAGAGGACGACAGCTCCACAGTGCTGCAAAAACTGCCACGCAGCTGTGTGGAGACGAGGTCTTGTGCAACCACTTTCAGTGATTACAGACCCTTTAGGGGATAACCACATGTCTTACTGCCACACTGTCCTCAGGACTATACACTTCAGAATAGGTGATGAGTTTTTAAACCCTATCTTGGCTTTGTCTCAACCCTGCAGAACCAATTCACTTGACCTTATCCCTCATTTATCCTTATATTTGCTTGTCCTTTCACTTTGGTGCCACAAGAGGGTTTCCTAATCTTGATCTTATTATATGGCATTCCTTCACCTCTCTTAACATCCAATTTTTTATTTTTTTTAGGCTCACAAATCTAGTGGGAGGCGAGTGTTTTAATTCATTTGTTTGCATATGGGGGATATGTCCAACTCTGATAGATGGCTTTGGCTCTCATAGTCCCTAAGTAGCTCAAGGTTTTTACGGTGGAATCTGCTTTGAAACTCTCCAAGGGCCGCATCCTCAAATAGAGAGAAATAAATAAAACCCACACACCCAGCCTGTACAGTAAAGTATATGCAACATTCAATTCCCCGAATACAACTACACAAAAACATGCATTCATACACAGTCAAAATAATTGATTCAACATCAAAATAATCAGTCGTGTGCATAAAACATACATTAACTAGTCAATGCAGATGCAAGACATAAATTAAATAATCTAAACAGTAAGGAGGGTAGGGAAGGCAAAAGTCTCATTGAGTGTATGGAAAAGCACAGGTGAAATAAGCTGATATCCTCACATGAAATAAGTAGTTGCCAGTAATCGTTTAGTCTGCTCCATGTCCAAATTAGTCTGCATGGTAACTCTCTTAATCAATGTGGCTGCAAACTGTGATGTGATGTGACTGCTAACATTGAGTCTCTCTGTCTTGCTCTTTTTTTTCTGCACATAGACACACACGAACACTTCCAGTCTCCAGCTAAAGTTAAATGTCTGCCAGCTGAGAGTGTCTCTCAGTTGGGCTTTTGTTCACCTCCAGCTGAAGCCCTGTAATTTGTCCGCCAGTAATTTGTCAGGACTGAGGATTTAGAGGTGCCAAATTTGTCGAAAACATCTATTAAAAGGACAAACATATAATATTAGGATCACATTACATTTGGCCATTTCAAAAAGTGAATATGAGAAAACTTTGAGTCAGGCTTGACTGTGAAGACAACTAAAGGCTTTCAATTTTCTTTATTATTTATACTGCAGTTACACTGTGTACTGAATGGATGTGTTTTAGCGCATATTTGGTGTCCACAAATTACATTTAACAATTACTAAATAACAAAGACTTTTACTCATTTGGAATTTTACAGAGGCTTTAGTGTTGCTGTGGATTTCTTGTTTTTGATGGCAGTTTTTACTTCAGGTCAAATATTTTCAAAACAGTAAATCTTGGGGATCTTTGATAAATAATAATAAATAAATAAAAATAATAAATTACTAGTCATAAACGTTTTAACTAATTTAATTTTCTTCCCTCTCTTATTGTTAAAGCACAAAGCTGACAACATCTAAAATTTTAGGTTGTGAGCTGTTCAGTTTGTGGACTAGGTGGCTAATCAACCGGATATTGCGGTGATAGATAAGTTACAGAAGAAAGCAGTGGTGGTAGATGTAGCAGTCCCTCGTGACTGTAACATCAGGAAGAAGGAGCACAGAAAGCTCAAGAAATACCAAGGGCTGAAAGAGGAAATAGAGAAGTTGTGAAATGTCAAGGCCTCAGTGGTGCCAGTGGTCATTGGAGGATTTGCTGCTGTGACCCCCAAACTGGAAGAGTGGCTCTAACAGATCTATGGAACAACCTCAGAGGTCTCTGTCCAGAAGAGTGCAGTCCTAGGAGCAGCCAAGATACTGAACAGAACCCTCAAGCTCCCAGGCCTCTGGTAGAGGACCTGAATTTGAAGTGAAAGTGGAACTGCCCATGTGGAACAAATATATATATATATATATATATATATATATATATATATATATATATATATATATATATATATATATGTGTGTGTGTATAATAACATATATTATTTTTTAAGTCTCTGCAAGTAAATCCAGCATCATTAAACAGTCTAGCAAATATACTTTGAACATATCATTGGTATGTGTGTTCTTGTTTTAAGTATCATTTTTATGTATTTTGTTTTGTGTATTCACTGTTGCAAATTGGTGTCCTTAATTGTGATTTCTAGGAAAGACAATGTGCATGTGTTTGAGTCTGTTTTGTCTTTTTGCACAAGCAGGATTTTTTTTCTGGCTGAAATCGCCCTGTCTGATAATGCTTTGGTGCCGACACGGTGATGGTGCTGTGTATAGCTTGTTGTACTGGGGGCTGAGGCATCAGCTGTTATGGAATATGTGTTCCAGTGTGTCCTGTCTTGCAAGCAAATCTAAAACAAAGCTGTGTCATTTTCTTGTTTTGATCCATGCTTTTTTTGATGCCAAATTAAATTAAGCCCTCAAGTTCATCTGCAAAATCAGCGTCTGAAGCTCCCAAATATCTGTGGAGCATGTGGCAGGGACAGTGTACTTATTTGGTTTATTTCTTTGCATGTTCCTTTCCTTTTGTTTCTTCCTCCTTCTGTACTTCCATATCTCTGACTGACTCATTTCTAAAATAGAACCACAAACCCCTGTACTTATTGTTGGACAGAACAGCAGTAGTGCTGTGAGAGAGCATTTATCCATTTGTTTTAGTACTAAATCCTGGTTATGTAAACCAGAAAACACCAGTAACACAGAATGATTCATCATAACTCAATATTGTAACAGACATTTTTCAGGAAGGAACTCAGAGATGATGCATGTGTGTGAAAACATGTTCAGTGTAAACTGCAGTATTTTATTTTATTTTTTCAGTATTTATAGACATATGTTGTTAGCTGTAAACTTTAGTCATACACTGAATTTTTTCCAAGGTGATCTAAGTGTCTGCAAGTGGTTCACGATTGATTGATCTATGTGTATTTTAACAACAGTTGAAATTATCACTTCAAAGCCAATATCTGTGACTGTTGTTAGGGAACAGAATAAAACCCACAAATACTGTATTATCTTAGAAAATGACAATCTGAGTTCATGAGATTTAACCAACCTTCTGTGAGACTGTGAGGTCTCAACAGGTAATAGTACAGGCTCCTGGCATTACTGAATTACTTGGCTGACTTCCTCACATTTTTATTTTATTTTATTTTTTCAACTAGCACTTTGGGATATATCAAATTAGCCTTAAACCTTGGTTAAAAAATGACCATGGGTTAAAAAATGTGTTTGGATTTTAAACAGTGTTGTTGGTTTGTCTATTATTTATTTATTTTTTTTACTGTATGCAATTTTTTAATTGTTTCTTTCAGGCTGCAATACAGCAAAAAAAAGTGCAAATGCATACTCAAAGAGGAAGAAAAAGACATTTCGAGAATATTATTTCTATATTGGTGATGTTTTGGTCACAGTCAAACAAAAAGGATCCTTTTCAAACTCCAAAATGTTCAGATTTTTTTAGCATTTATGGAATGGCTTAAAAATAATTTCATAAAGTATGAATAAAAAAAAAAAACTGGGTTCAAATTATATTTTAAATGTGTTTAAGTGGAGTTCTAAATCTTTTATCATTTGATTTAGCCTACACGCTCTGGTAGTTTAAATCCAGAGTGACAGCCTTACTAAAAGTGGAATAAATGCTGCAACTAACAGAGGTATAGGAAGGACAATGTCTGGAACAACAGTGCACCAACCACATGTTCCAAAATGAAATAAATGGTCTTTCTTTGAAGAAATAAATGGTCCACTTTGGAGGGAGGCTGCTGTGCAGAAAAACAGCTGAAAAGAATTTACTGTTATAATCACCGGACACCAGCATTTCTTCAGTGTTACTGATTGCTGTGACGTTACCATGGCAATCTTTATAGATACGATGTTGAAATTTTGACACACAAATTTTAATTGATGATGTAAAACAATAATATTCCAAAGGGTCTTTCTTGGAGATCTCAATGTGGAAATTAATCTGACTTAACGACAGTCAAGTATGACTACATTTTACATCATTATCAAGAGGAACTAATAAGTGAATGAACACTTTTTAAACATGCAATATCTGTAAGGAAAAAAAAAGATGCATGCAAATTAAACATGCAAAACTACACATACTTAGCAAAGATAGTAAAAACCATAAAAGAGTAACATTTACACTCATAAGCTGAACACAGATAAGCAACACATAAAGCTTACCTGTAATGGCTTCACACTTAATTTTAAAAGAATTTTTAATAATCAAATTCATTTGTGTTCTGGCTGTATGTCTCCACCAACATCTGCTTCATCATTAATTAAACCTGAAGATTGCTAGGCTTTTCATTCTATTATCCCGAGCAGTGTGCCTCTGCATGCTGAGTGACAAAAGGAAATAACAGATGAGGCCCTTTAAATCATCCACCCATCCATTTTTTATCCATTTTTCGACCATTTGTTTCTGCTTATTCAAGGTTCTAAATGTTTTGCAAAATGTTGCTTACGTTGTTCATAAAGAAAGTTTGTAAAAGGTGAAAAAATAAATTGCTTCAGTTCTCACATAGCCTGCAGGGTATTTATGCATATTTGCTGATTGGCATCCAATGACTTAAATTGAATTCTTGATGTTTTAAGCTCTCTGATTAGATGAGTTCCAGGTAAATAAAAATATATATATATATATATATATATATATATATATATATATATATATATATATATATATATATATATATATATGGAAAATTATTTGCATAAACATGTAAAATATTAAGAGAAGGAAGCACAGAAAAAATCTGAAAAAACCCACTCAGTTAGGATGCAAGGTTCTTTTTTGTTTTGTTTGTTCTATAACTTATGGTCCACTTCCTAAAACATTTTCACATGCAATCCTAGGATTTCTTAAATATGGTACAGATCTGAAAAATGTGATTAAACAGTTCACAGTTGACATCATATTCTTGAGCAGCAGCATATAAATACATTACAGTTTGTGCTGACTTGTTTGTTGTGGCAAAATATTTGTAACAGGTTTTGATAAAAAAAAAACAATGAAATTTAAAAAAAATAGATAAAGTTAAACTAAATAAAGTAAAATAAAAAAGAAATTGAGGTGCCTCATCTGACATTATAAGCATGCTATTAGCCAAACAAATCATTTTCATGCCACGCTAATTGCATTGTGTCCTGCCTCCTATTTGATCTAAACAGGTACTCCATCGTGTCTTCTCCCTTGCATTCCTCGCTGTGAGAGCACATCTCCAGTCTCCTGCTGTGAAGTGCCTGTGTGAGAACAGCAACTGCAGTAAAAAGTCCAAATCATCTTCACTTTTACTGTCACCATATCTAGTGTTTATATGTGAAGACAGGTGAACCTTTAAGGCACAGAGGAAAAAAAAAAAAAACAAGGGCACAACCTTGCAAATCTTTTTGATCTCATAAGTTTTTAGTTTGTTCCTTTGAAAGTCTTGAGGAAGGCTTTAGCTCAGATTCACATCTCTGTTTGTGTATTCAATTTCAAAAACTTGTGATGATTCACATTTTCAACATCAGCAACTTTGTAATAACTTTAAACAATTCATAATTAAATGGTTTATGTGCTAAGACAAATTTGTTACAGTAAGAATAAATGTCTTAGAAGTTGCAACATACTGTGAAGAAAACAATCTGAAACAGGCATTTACCTTTAAAATGTATACATGATTTATTATCATAAACGAAGTAATATATATTTTATTTTAAGTGTTTGAGAAATGAGGCGGCACAGTGGAGCAGTGGTTAGAGCTGTCGCCTCCCAGCCTGAATGGTTGTTTGTCTCATTTGTCTCTATGTGTCCCTGTGATGGACTTGCGACCTGTCCAGAGTGAACCCTGCCTCTCGCACAGTGACTGCTGGAGATAGGCACCAGCTGCCTGCTACCCGGAAAGGAGAAGCGGGTAAATAAGATGGATAGAAGGATGTTTGGCAAATGTCCCAGTTTTAACTTTGTGGATTGCAGTCAGTATTTACCACATGCGTGCACACACGCACACAATTACACACACACACACAATTACGCACATATATATAAATATATAAGGAAAGCGTGACCAGTATTTAAAAAAAAAGCTAAATTTTGCCACAGCGAGTCATCCAACTCTGTCCTCACTCCAACTACGTCCATGTCCTCTCTACAGCATCCATATATCTCCTCTTTGTCTTCTTCCTGGCAGCTGTGTCTCTAACATCCTTCTACCAATATACCCACTGTCCCTCCTCTGCACAAGTCTGGCCTCTCTAACTTTATCTCCCAGTCCTTCAACCTGTGCTGGACCTCTGATGACCTCATTCCTAATCCTGTCCATCCTCGTCCCTCCCAAGGAGAACCTCAACATCTTCAGCTCTGCCACTTCCTGTTCTGTATCCTGTCTTTTTGTCTCCAAACCAAACAACATTGCTGCTCTCACCACTGTCTTGGAAATCTTTCCTTTGACCTTTGCTGCCACCCTTTTGTCACAAATCACTCCTGAAACATTTCTCCATCCACTCCATCCTGCCTGGACTCTCTTTTTCACCTCTTTACCACATTCCCTGTTTTCCTGGACAGTCGACCCGAAGTCCTCGAAGTCCTGCACCTTTGTAACCTCTGCTTCTTGTAGCCTCACTGTTCCACCTGCCTCTCTCTCATTCACACACATGTACTCTGTCTTGCTACGGCTGAATTTCATCCCTTGTCTTTCAAGTGCATAAGTCCACCTCTCCAAGTTCTCTTCCACCTGTTCCCTGTTCTCACCACAGATCACGATGCCATCTGCAAACATCATAGCCCACGGGGATTCCTGGGTCCCCCATCAACATCCTCAAAGCAAAGATGGTATTATTGTTATATGTGTGTATTGACTTGCACAACTTTGACCCACTACTTATCAATTGTGAATTGATGTTTTCATTTTACTTTTAAATGACATTCATTCTGTTAACATTGATGTCTCTTTTCTACACATAAATGTCATTCAGCCAATCCCAACTGAACAGAAACTTATTTTGTTTCATTTATGTTTTATCACAATTTTATGTGTTGGTTTGTTTATGTAAAAACAAATTTTATCTATAAGCATTTTTGTATACACTCTTATTAAATATGTTAAAAGCCCTGCCTACCAGTAATGGAGTTTCAGGGAAAAAAAAAAAAAAAAGAAAAGATCACCTGTTTGTAAAAGCAGAATCAAAGCAAGGAAGCTTATCTGCTGATTTGTAACACTGATGACCAGTTTTATCTTCTTTCTTATTTCAATCCAGCCCAGGTTTCTTGTTTTTTTTTTGTTTGTTTCTTTTTGCTTGATGTCCTTGATATCCCCATGCGCTTCATTTTGTCACAAAATGTCTTTGATTATACAGTATCTGAAAAATAATCTAGAATCACACTTCATTACAGGCACCTGGACATTCAGCCAACAGTGGTAATTTTTGGGGGGATTGTATGAAACAACATGGCATCCCTTGCAATAATAATATCAATAACAATATTAATTATAACTCAAACAAACAAACACAAAAAAGAAATGTATATTTTTTCTAAAGAAATTGGGAACATTACTTGTTTTACCTTGTTAGTATACAAATTTATTATTGTATTTTTGAACTGTTTATTTAATATTTACTATAGGAAAGAACACTACATGAAAAGCTAATCCTGAGATTCCAGCTAGATCTTTATTAATTTCCAGTATGTCTGATTTAAAAGAAAAAAAGAAAAAAAAAAGTAATATCACAAGCCGTGCACTGCCATGCCATCTGACCTGGCAGCCATCCCAGAAAGGAAACTGAAGGGAATCAGCTGTTTTCTCATGGTTTCTCCCTCCTCTCCGTGTCCTGATTGTTCTCTAACACACGTTACCCCATCAATGAGAGAGGCACAGGCTCAGTTATCATGTTTAATTTGTTTCCCACTGCGTCTCCCAGGGGCCTTTGCTGGATTATCAAACTTCTTTGATCTCTGTTGTTACATATGCTAACCAAGTTAAAAAGACAAGCATAAGATGAGGAATGCAATAATAATACAAGGACAAACATGTGTAACCTTCTCAGAGTTATTTATATTTAACATGTGTAGTATAGTATAGTTCTACATTAGCATTTTATAAATTCCGTTTAAAGATTTCCAATTTATATATGAACTCTTTTTGCAAAAGCAGAGTTTCACACATGCTAAAACATGCTTTTTTGATTCATAACTTACAAAAAGGGTTAATATTTGACCTTTCAAATGTAATTAGTGATGTCTAAAAATACTATTTATAAGCTGAAAAATGCTGCATCAGGGTCAGCAATACATTATGATTTTTTTATGTATTTATTACTGGGAAAATACAGTTTTACTATGTTGAAGATTGTCCAGTTTTGTGTTACGTTTTGTTGTGTTTGTTCTTTCATATTGTGCTCTGCTCTCCACATGTGGTTCTGATCAGTTAACTGTTACATTTGCATTCATGTAGTAACTGATTTCCTCAGTTTATGGACAGAGTTTGCTCTTGGGCCCTACATTAGCTTGAACTAGGCACGTTGCACTGACATGTGTGATCTCTAATCCAGAAATCTAACCTGCTCTGGAGCAGGTTAGGTTCTCGAAGTAAGTTGTTGCAGTAGCATCCATACATTCATCTTTTTTACCAGCTTCTACTTTGCAGTTTGCGTGAATCTAGTGCCTATCTTCAGCAGCCACTGTGTGAGAGGCGGAACAGGGCTGTCACAGTAACAGACCCAGCTAAAGTGAACCTGCTTTGTGACACTGAAAATCACAAATTGAACTTTACGTTAAACCGTCAAACCACTAATCCTGCTTTTTAGTACAAGTTGTGTCAGCTCTCTTTTATTTCATTTGCTTTCAGTGAAATTACTAGATATCTTCAACAGCAAGCATATATGGGTCCTTCATTTCCTCTATCCTAGAGATGGAAATTTTATCTCTCTCCTGCTCCCAAATGGCTCTTCATTTAGTTGAACTAGTGATGCCTCATTTGCAAATAAACCTGCTCTACATTCAGGCTCATGTAAGTGAGCAATGAGAGCCAGCTCCCATCTTCAAGCCCTCCTTTTTTCTTCCTAATTAATGCAAGGCTTGTCATTGGTCAAAGATGTGTTGATGTCTTACTGCATGCAACCAGTTAAACGAGATAGGGTACAAGGTTATAAAATGTGGTTGAGTGGTACAGTTTGTTGGTAGTCAGTCTGCACCCCCTTTTATAACCTAATTGTTACAGTAGGATTCAGTAAACATATAATGTATTTTGTGAAAATCACTTTATTTAATTTATTCATTTTATCCATATAGTGTACTATATAGTAAATTAAATTTTAATTGAATTGAATACAGTTAATTTTATTATTTAGCCAACCATCCATAAAGCCATCTATTCTGAAGAACAACTTTGTCCCATTTGGAGCACATGGTAGTGGGGGTGGGTGTAGGTAGTGGCTACTGAGTGGGGTGCAAGCTGGTCAGCTAACCGGTCCATTACTGGTACAGTCTAATTCAGTGTAACTGTAAACTAATTTATTCCAATTGGATACATTTCAATACAGTCCAACTGATTTAGTTTATATTTATTACATACTATAAACATCAACCTATACAAAGGTTTTGCTTAAAATCACTGCTTGATTTTGAGCAAACACAAAACAGACTTCAGTGGTGAAGAAGAACTCCCCATTGGGGAGAAATTATATTCAGAAGAACCAGATCAACATTTGAACAATGAAAGGATGAAAATAGTGACCCCATATATGTGCACTGTTAGAACATACAGTGAACTGCAGCATCGTGCGCAGTGACCCATGCTGCCTCAATAATTAAAGTTCACTGCTTTTCCATTTCGCTTTTTTATAGCTTAATTTAATTTGGCATGAGGTACAAAAATAAATAAATAAAGCGCACTTTAGAGTCTAATTGATGTTGGTTTCTTCTTAGTCTTGCATCCTCAGCAGTCTTCCTCTCCAACCAATGAAGTTAACTAGGTGGGGGCTGGAACGTAAAGTAGCATAAAGGTTAAGGAGAAAGGCAAGGGGTGCAATAGACAAGAAAGAGTGGGTAAGTAAGGGGTTTATTGTAAAGGGGCTGGTGCAAATTTGATTTATTTTTCATCCATTGTTAGTTTGTGGCTTTAAAGGGCAGTAAAAGCAAAGTCCATTTTCACTTTGCTGCTGTGAGGGAGATTAGCAAAGCCTCAGCTTGTTTCTATTTGAGGTATAATGAAGAGTGTATCTCACTACAAGCCCCTCTCTACTTTTATAGCAGCTCCCGATATTACTTCTCTCTTTTTCCTTCCTTCCATAGAAATGTGAAAGTGGTTGCTCTGCATTCCTCTTTATTTCTTGATCAGATTAGAGAATTCTAAAAAGAAAATAAGAGAGTTCTATTACCTCATAGTTGTCAGAAAAAACAAATTGGAAAATGGCAAACTCCTGCGGTCCCTCACTGTTGCCAGATGAGATTTCTTACAGAGAAACTGTGTTGCTAAAGAGTTCTCTATTGTAGCAACAACGTCATCTTAAATATGTACTTGCTCAAAACCTGCAATGCTAGAGGCCTTGTAACCTTCCCTGGATGATAAAATTGGGAAAAGGATTGCCTTAGATTGGTCTGAAAACATGAGCTCCCTTGCATACTGTCCACAGCACTCTTATTTTTAGTATCCTTATCCTTTGAAGCTATGGGGAACCTCCCAAATGACCCTAATGTAAGAATGCATTTGACACCTTAGTTCATTAAGCGAAACAGAACAGTAAGGCAGCCTTTCATTGGCTCCCATGACAACACCAGAATGCCTAGAACAGGCCATGGAGAGGTAGTTTTATGAAGCTTATGTAGCCCCACTTCTCTGGCACCCAATAATTCACTCTGGTCCTGATGGAGAAAATGTGCCAGCCAAGACATTCACACCTTAAGTTCATCGGAACAAAGAAATGGAATGATGAAAGGAAAACACTAGAGGGGACAGTGGAAGACAAGTGGCTCTTTTAATGACTCTGGGGTGTAATGGGAATGCTGTTAATGAGGAGGGTTGGGATAAAAACGCTGCTTCCCACGTAGAAACAGACAATACTGGGAGGAGCCTGAACTACCTCTCAGCACAGCTTGAGTGGCGCATTTAAAGCTGAGCAAAGCCAACCAGAGCTCTGCGGACCACAGGAGTGTGGGATGAATGAAGTTTGACTGTGAAGCAGGCAAATAATGTATTGAGAATGAGCAGCCCCTCTCTTTTTTCTTTTTTTTTTCCTTTCTCCCAGAGAAACAGTGGCAGCTCTCTTGCAAAGATCAGAAATGTGGAAGATGGAAAGTGAGCGGGAGTGGTAAAAAGGAGAAGAGAGAGACAGTAGCCCCCAGGAGGATACATCTCCAGTCAGTAATTCTACTGGGGCTCTCCTTACTGCTCTTCAGTTTCCATCTCTAGATGAAAAATAAATAACCCCTTCAGATGGCTTCCCCCTACTGTGAGAAAATAGAGAGAGCTTTCTTAAGAGCAGTATTAACTTTTCACATAGTTATCTCTCTGCTTCCTTTCTTTAACTACCGCATGTGCTTTAGGTTTATACATGTTCAATGTTCATATAAACATGGATAAACATGTAATCAATGTGTGTATATTTTCAGACTTCATTACATGCACATACAGCACAATTTAGTCTTGTGTTAAGCAACTGAATATCATAGTTAGAAAGCATGTGAATAGATACAACATGCTGTCATTGTCACAGGCTCAAAAAAAAGTCACATACTGTTATATCTTAATTCAATTCAGTTTATTTATATAGTGCCAAGTCACAACAAAAGTCATCTCAGGGCACTGTACAAAAGCATTCACATACATTTTAAAAGCCAATTAGTAAAAGTTATCTATCTAAGGAAGCCAGCAGATTGCAATCACTCGTCACTTTGTTACAGTCTCCCATCTTGAGCAACACTGGCAACAGTAGAAAAGAAAAGCTCCCTTTCAACAAGAAGAAACCGACCAGCTGGGGTTTGAGAGGACAGGAAGGAGACGCAGACAAACACAAAATGACTGGTCCAGTTGTAGTTTCTATGGGAAGAAAGACAAAGAAAAACACATGTTAATCATAGAAATAATTTCAAATACAAACATGAAAAGTAAAGCAAGTAAAGACAGCAGCAGAGTGAGGAATTATGTTGAAGGGTCTAAACTATGCTGATCAATCCTTGTGTAAAAATAAGTTATGTTGTCATCCATTGTGAGAAGGTTACTTAAACTAGCAAGACCTCCTGAGTTTTATAACCTCATCAAGCACAACATATTTTGATACCATTAGATAGATCGTTTAAAGACTAATCCAACACAGTTTGAAATTTTAAAAAAGGTCTACTGGTTACCAATTTATTGTCAAAAAATGATCATCAGAGTTGGTCTAAATTCTGTTCAACTTCCTGGAACATCACACCAGGCTGAAGCTGAGGAATTCCTCTGATTGGCTGTAAATTAGCATATAATTCCTTCATGGATAACCCTAACATCTGCTGTAAATCCTCACAATGCTGGCATTCGTAAAAAAAATTGTTGATCTTTTAGAATTTTAATCATTCTTAATTTTTACGCATAGATAACAATATTGATATCAAAATAGAGCTTATTTGATGCAGATTTTTTTAAATGTAGGTTATAAATTGTTTTATTTGTTCTGAGTTGACAAATTAATGAATGAATTAGCTTGATCATTGCCTGACCCAATTAGCTAGAGCGGTACCATTTATTGTTTATTGAAAAAATTAAGAACACATAGAGGATAAATGGGTTGTGAGTGTACAGGTGGCCTTACTATTTAAACAAAAATTTCAAATGTATATGTAAGCAATCATCACATAATTAAATAAAATAGAACCCATTTTCTGCTGTCATACTTACTGTAAAACATAATAATAATAATAATAATAATAATAATAATAATAATAATAATAATAATAATAATAATAATAATAATTTATTTTTAAACTGGGACACTTTACTTTGTCTAAGTGGTGCTTTGTTTTCCTGGACAGTGTAGTTTTCTTCACTAAGCAGTGCAGTACCAATTTGATTTTAAAACTTTATGCATTAATAAATAGTAAGTTTTTGTTTTGAATAAAAAGTGATAAATAAATTTGAAAAGTCTATTACATGCACAATCTTTGTATTAATTTCTCTTTACATTAAACACATTTCTTTTCATGAATACTTGCACCTTTTTGTATTGAATACTTTGTTCTACCTATGTCCTCTGAGGGCTCCTTCTATGTTATTAGTGTCAAGCTACATAGTATGATACTGCTTATCCTGTCTGCAATAGAGCATTTGCTCCTTGTGTGAGTGGCTGGCAGAGCATAGCAGCTGGAGCTGCCAGGCAATGAAACTATAAGGTCTGGTGCAAGATTGTTCTGGAAGGCGCTGTGAGGCTGATAGCATTTTCAAGAGAGAGCCTCAAGGGCAATTGTACATGACAAGTCTCCCTGTTTTCTGATGTATGAAACTTGACAGATGAAAACAAGTCTGATATGTGTAAGTTTTTGTGCCTGTGAGAGTTTGATTGCCTTTCTTTTTTTTAACAATATTTTTATCATAGTTACTAACAGAAAAAAAGTTTATGTCTTGGTTTGGGTGATTTAAGTGATAAATTTATGAGTTATAACAGAAGTACTACTGTTTAGCTCTGGTAAGTCTCAAATTAACACATATTTAAATCTTCATGATCATTTCTTCTCTTCCTCCTTGAATCTTTCCCTCTTTCCTCGTGGCTCTATTTAACACGATAACATTCAGCATTATAATCCAGTCTTCATATTACATCCTTTTTCAGATAACATGTGAACATTTTTTCCCTTATCAATGTCAACTCCTGATACCTGTAATCATCCCTTTGCTTAATGCTGACATTGGACTGTAAATCCGCTTAGCGTTCTTAACATTCAGCCTAAGAGGCCATTGGATAGCTATACTCTTTTGCTTGGTTCATAGCTGTTGTTAAAAAAAAAAAAAAAACTGTCAACTTTTTTTTTGCACATTATAGGGAAATGTATCCATGCAGATTTTCAGTGAGAAATTATGTGTGAAAACAGACTCATCTACTCAAAAGTTGCTAAACTGTTGTGAACTGTGTTATTCTGTGTGAGATTCTGTGTGAGATGTGAAGTAAAAGGAAACTTTAGAATATTCAAAGCAACATTCTGGCATTTACTGCAGAAATATCCATGCTGCATTGGTTATTTACACATCCATAAAGACATTTAAAAACTGATAAGTCTTTAACTATGCAGTACATGTGACAATAAGTACACCTCACTCTTTCAAAGTGTTGAATGGAAAAAAGTGTAAAGTTGGTTTTAAGAGTAGAGTGGCAAAATGTTCTAAGTTCATTTTGTAATAATTTCACACAATATAATTTAGTTTCCTTCCTGCACTACAGCATTTCTTTATTGTTAGCATTGCATAAAGTAGTACTAATAAAAAAGTCACGTATTTAATAAAAAATACCTTTGATAATCAGTCAATTAATTGTTCTTAACACAGTATAGATGAGAGGTTCATTGTATGAAATATGTGCACTGTAAATCTGTATATTAAACTGGTAAATTTCTGTCCAGCAGACTTTGCAAAATGTTAACAATTTACATTTGCATTGCCCCTGGTCTAAAAATCACTGATATAATCAAGTTACCATCATGTCTAATAAAATCCATTATAACTGATTAATTTTTCATATATATATATATATATATATATATATATATATTCCTGTCTATATGTTATTTTACTAGTTCTGGGCTGTTGTTTTGTGTAGCGTTCACCTTGTTGAAAATGAGAGTGCAATCAGAAGACGGTTCCTGAAGTTGCGGATGAGTCAAATCTAAAAAGATGTTAGTTGCAGGTTAGAAAGGGAATGGCTTTGAGTGAGGAGTCATGTGCACGTGTACACATTAAACTGCATTAAAGGATGTGTTGCAGCGGCAGTAAATATGCCACTGCGCAAGCTGACATAGAGAAACCAAGGTAAGACTATAAACAGTGATGCTGTCTGATGGTTAAAACATTGTTGATACAGTTCTTAATCAATATAACTGAATACAAATCACTTACTGTGATATTGTTTATTTCAACAGACAGAATAGTTTTGTAAAAAGTGAAAACTACAGCAGTTTGACACTGACAAAGTAGAATTGAATAAAAAAAAACATTTTGCTGAAACTGCCATGATCAAATACTCAACATACTAATAAATAAGATCTTAGTAAAACATTATTAGAAAACTTCATAATGCAAAACAGTTTTCAAAAGTACGTAGATTTAATGTTTTCAGCATTTAAATTATTGCAGTTGCTAAATTTTTGCTGCTATACCTTATCCTGCACCTTATAAATACAATTTATAAATGTAATTCCATTTGTATTTTTGAAGCTACAACCATTCACACCGCTCATTAATGGGAAAATTATTAAAGCCCCCCCCTCACACACACACACAAAAAGATGTAAAATATTATTATTTTGTCTGACAGCCTTTAGCTTTATTTATGGTATTATTCCAAATAATTCAAAGTATAAAATATCAAAACTCTTACTTTTGACTAAGGTTGTATTCCTTTTTTTTCCACCAAAAGTTTATATTAAAGACAAGTGAGTTTTACTGCTGAGCACTGTGGTGGGTTGGCGGTTTGAATCTCAGCTATGGAGACCTTTGTGCTGAGTTTTATGTTTTCCTAATGCCTGCTTGCTTTTTTTATTCTTTTGTTTGGTTTTGTATTTTTTTGTTTTGTTTTTGTTTGTTTTTGCTTATCACATTCCAAAAGCTGACAGAAAAAAAAAGTTCATGTAAAATGAGTTTTTTTTTTTATTTGAGAAATGAACATTAGCTGCACTCCCACTGTATCAGTCAAGGATGGATAACACTTTTCTAATAGAAACTTGTAACCCTCTTCTACTTGTTTATTTTTTTATTTTTTCATTTACCCAGGGAAGTTACAGTACTTCTATTATAGGTGACTCAGAACTCATGTAAGAACTCATAAGACAAATCAAAAGATCCCATTTTTGCATTGTGTGGAAAAATGCTCTCTAAGAACATGTTACAGAAAAAATATATATATTACAAGTAATTGCACAATACTTTAGTTTCAGCTATGTGTGTTGTTTGTGCAGTGGGGTATTGTCAAAATTTAAAGAGTGTATTTACATTAAAATGTTACAATACTCACAAACTATATGCAGGTCAGTGTTTATTTCCACACATATTATGCTTGTTTAAATTACTTATGAGCTTTGTAATGATGCTTGTCACATATGTAATCACATTGTAAGGACAAAAAACTCCTTTAAGTATTGTATGTATTAAATTATTCAAACATTTTTACACCATAGTGTTGTGGCTGAGTAAAATGACTCCCAAGTTTCCCATCTCATACTGCAAATCAAAACAAACAGAACTCACTTTTTCCAAAGATACTGATTGCAAACATAGGGGGTTTAGGAATTACAACAAATTACTGCACATAATAAAGCAAAAAGCTAAAATTACATTCAACTTTATGAATACAGCAAAACCTTTTTTTCACAGCAATGGCCTAAAACTGGTTGGTCAGAAGATGTATCGGCCTACCTCCCAAACAATGACATCAGTGGATATGAATACAATTCAAGTACAACAAATATACCATTTTGTCACTGTGATAATATAGATTCCATTTCTTTTCTCCAACATTCAGTTTAATTTGATTCAATTAGGTTCAGTTAAGCTTTATTTCTATATCACTTTTCAGTCATGAAAAAAATTCAAAGTGCTGCACAAAGACACACGTAGGATAAAAAGATGCAATCAAATTGGAGTCCAAGCAAATTTAAAAATATTATGTACACACGTATTAACACATGTGTTTATGCATATATGTATATATTGTTCACAGGTGAAAATAGAATGGAGCGGGAGAGGGATTGACTTATTAGGGCCTCATCCATACTAACGAAGGCATTGCTTTGATCTGTAGTAGTGAACATTCTCGATTTACTGATCTGTTTATGTTCCAAACCTCACCTATTTTCATGAGGTATGGCTCATGAAAGAAAGAATGAGATTCCGGATACAAGTGGCTAAAATGAGCTTTCTTCATAGGGTGGCGAGGCTCAGCTTCAAAGATGAGGTGAGGGGCGCTGTCATCCAGGATGAGCTCGGATTAGAGCCGTTGTTCCTCCAAATTGAAAGGAGTCAAATGAGGGGGTTCGGGCATCTGATCCCAAATCCTCCTGGAAGTTTTAAGACACCAGGGTAGATCCAGAACTCTATGGAGGGATTATATACCCTCTCTGGCCTGGGGATGCCTTGGAATCCTCCAGGAGGAGCTAGAGAGTGTTGTGGTGAAAAGGATGTCAAGGTTTCCCTCCTGTACCTGTTGCCCCTGTGACCTGACTACAGACAAGCAGAAGAAGATGTATGTACGTGTGTGTGTGTGTGTGTAATGCAGATTAAAAGTTCACAGTCAGTTTTTTTTATATTTAAAAGCTAATAGAATAATTCTTCAATCATAGTAAGTGAAAAAAGAAAATCTATTTTACTGGAAAAAGTATGTTACAGCAAGTATTGCTAGCTGCAATACCAACTGCTAAAAAGAACTTTGATCTAAAGAAAGTGAAATCATGTTGAAAATAGAGTCTCACACTGTATGAGTGTACTGACAAGTCAGTTCTAGCACCAAACAGAACACCATTTGAAGCCTGCTGTTTAATTTCTGAAGAAAAATCCAAATGAGTACAATGTGAAGAAAGAACAGAAGGGGGAAATTAATCTAATTTGTCAGTTTGCCACTTCAACTACTGCACTCATCTGTTTCTGGAAAAAAGACACACCCAGCGACTCAACATAATGTCCATCACACCAGGAAACAAAATGAAAAATGACAATATAGATTAAAAAATACCTTCTCCTTCTCTCTTTTTCCCCTCTGTGTCTCTCACTTTTTTCACTCACATATCACACTCATTTGCCCAAATGTTTCTAGATACCACTTTGCCTTGTCCTCTTAATTTGTATTCACTCACTCCAAGGTTTTATTTTTCAGCTGTTTCATTTTATTATTTGCCTATTCCCTTTACCTTGATCCTTTTCTTGTATTAGTTTTAAGATAAATTATGGCCTTGTTTTCTTCTACATTTTAATATTAATTAACTAGGACTGTAAAGTGCTGGTTATGGTTTTAAACCAAATAAATTGATTTGCATGATTTGCAATTACTAGGTTTACACAATGTGCTATGTGGTCTATATAACTTGAACATGTCGTATACTGTAATTTCTATCTATCTATCTATCTATCTATCTATCTATCTATCTATCTATCTATCTATCTATCTATCTATCTATCTATCTATCTATCTATCTATCTATCTATCTATCTATCTATCTATCTATCTATCTATCTATCTATCTATCTATCTATCTATCTATCTATCTATCTATAGATTTGTAATCAAAGATTGGCTTGAGTAAAACAAAAAGCCAAAGGACTGCATCTTCTATCCTTTCCACTCCCCATGTTGTTTTTGTTACTCTCTCTCTTTTTTCTCTCTCTGGTCCAATCTGTCAGCCTTTCATCCTTTAGAACATATCTCATCTCTCCCCTCCCTCTAGAAATCTCCTTGGACTCCAAAGGCTGATTCATTCAGGCACTTAATCAGACATATTAATTCCATATCTCCCCTGATTGCACTAATTTCACTCTGCAGTGATTTTTTTTTTCCTGCACCATCCTTTTGGAGCTGCAAAATTTTATGTTGCATTTCCTATCAAGGTCTCTGAAACCTTTTTTTTTAGCAAATTAAAATGTGTTGACTGCAATTGTACTGCAGGGGTAACATTCTGGGCTCAAAGCTGCAAGCTGCAGTCTGCACTGTATTGTGTTATGCTATTTCCTTCACCAATACAGTCATTTCAGTTCTACTGGACTTGTAGTTATGCATGTTTTGTATCATTCATAATGAATAGTGAAAATATATGTATTTTTTAAGTTAGTCTTGTTGTTAGTGACATTATTTATGAGCTGTATAAACATGAACACAGGCACTTGTGCATATACTGAAACAAAGAAAGTATGTTAGAAAGGCGTGTGAGCTCTCATACGGTCTATAACTAAAAACGACATAGCTGAGACACACAATAATTCAAATCTTACAGAAGTACCAATGTAGCTGCATTCTAATTCCTACAAAACCCATATCATGTAATTGAAAGAATTACAAAATTGCTGTCTTTGTTCCAGATAATTGTGTTCCATCTTAATGCCTACTTTACAGTCTGCTAATTTGTTTTTATCTCATCCCCATAATCTTACTTTTTTTCTTTTGCAAACTGAAGTACAGCTTGGAATTCATGTGTGTAATTAGCATTATGTCAAAGTAAAACCTTTTTGGAATTTTATTTCATTAAACAAAACAAACTAATTTTGTTATGTTCGAGACATTTCAGTTTTAAATATATAAAATAAATGTTTATATTAAATAATAGATACAAATCTATCTATCTATCTATCTATCTATCTATCTATCTATCTATCTATCTATCTATCTATCTATCTAGCTAGATAGCTAGATAGATAGATAGATAGATAGATAGATAGATAGATAGATAGATAGATAGATAGATAGATAGATAGAGGGTGTAGTTTTTCACCCTCGCTCAGTGGTTTGGTGAGAGCCTTCTACCAGACACACATAGATTTGCCATTAGATAATGACAAATGGCAGGCACAGCTAAGCTGATTTCAGCACTTACTGCTCCTTTGGGAGCCTGTACTCACCACACTGCAAACCACGCTGGGCAGCCTGACCAAAGATTCTAATTGAACGGGTGGCTGTTCACCCTATTGATTCAGCCTGACATGCATTTCTGGTCAGTTCCACAGGATGATGTAGTGTGACCAGCAGGTCAAAATATGCTGAGATCTGGAGCAGAAGACACTGACATTAGTCTTGATTTGTTGGACCAATACTCATTGTGAGAGGGACTTTTTCTGCATGAGTTCATGGAGGAAAAAGAGAAAAGAAAAACGTTTGAGAAGGTCATACCTTAAAGGCACAATTTAAGGTTTATCAGACTGAAACATGTGGCATATTGAATGTTTTCCTAAATAATTTACAGCATTTAATACAACATATAAGATGGCAATAAAATTGAAATAACTCCAACAGAAATAGTTTAAAGCCTTAATTTTTTTTTTTTTTTTCTAATTTTAACCACTTCAAGTGTATGTTTATAGTTATAGAGTCCACTAGGATTTTCAGACCTAAAGACTGTTTCTAATTATGGAATAGTTGAATTTGTTGGATCACCAACAACATTTATTCATTTGTTTTTTGTGACAATCCCAACATTTCCTGAAATTTTCATCAAAATATGTTCATTATTTTTTAATAAATCTTGCTAAAAGACAGACTTATGGATGGATGGACACCGCTGAAAACATTAAACTTTTGGTGGAGGTAAAAATAGTTAATTCATCGTGGTAGCAAACATGTCAAACTGCAACTCTTTCATGATACAAGTTAATAATATGTTCAGTCCAGGTTACTTTTCTGATGGAAAAGCACATCACTTTTCTTACAAAGTATAAATATTTGGGAAAAATAATATCAGGCCCTTTGAAAGCAGCACAAAAAAATCAATGCATGGTTGTAAATCCAATGGAATTGCACTTTATTTTAAATAATTTCTTAACTTAAACCTTTTGATCAGCAGGGGGCACTACTGAGCAATGAAAGGCTTAAAAAATATTATTTTTCACAGAAACTTGTGCACTTTAAAAACATCATTTGGCCATCACTACCTGTCTTTCCTAAATGTGACTGAAACTTGTACTCAACTGTTGTGTAAATTGATATTTTTTGTTGTGGTATTTGTTTGTTTTTAGGTGAATTGTGTTTAGACAAACTATTTTAAAAAAATAACAGATTTGGGTTTTTTTTTTAATGTTTGGGTAGGATTTTTTTCGAAATTAGAAGTAACATAGATCTTTCCGAGCCGTTCTAAAACACAGACTTGAGATGTACATTGAAAAAATGCAACAATGTATTGTTTCGGAGGAAGATCAGAGAGCTAAGAGGATGCTTTGTTTGTGCCTGCATGTTAGTGTGTGTGTGTGTTTGGAGGGGAGGGAGAAGAGCGTTACAATATTGATGGTGTTGATAATAACAGCAATGATAATGATTACAACAACAAAGTCTATATCCATCATTTCTATCATCTACTTTGTAGTGATAATTTGTCATTCTAGGGGAGTTTCAAACCAGACAGCTGTGAAGTGTTCTTCCTCAACGTACTGCACTGCATGTTGTTTTACAAAATAATAAAATTAAGAATAATCAATATTTAAATAAAACAAACAAACAAACAAAATAACCTCTTGATTTCATGGGTGCATTAGCCATCCTGTCTCAGCTTATAGCTTTACCTCAACACTTTTTATTTGTTGGTGACAGACTGAACCAAAAGCTGACAAATCTGGTTTATAGGATACTGTGATTTTTTAAATGTGATACAAAAAATATATAATTGAAATTTTTAAAAAAATTGAACATTTTTTTCTCAATCCTCTACATCAGCAGACAATCTTGAATAATTCAGTTTTCGAGTTCTTGGTTCACCCATAGATCTAGGTAACATTTTGTAAATTCAGTATCCTGTGACTGCCTTTAATTACTTCAGATTTGGTAAACAAACAAAAAAAAAAACAACACAAAAAAAGATTTCTCAAAGCCAGAATTTAGCCAAAACACATAATTCCGAAACTTGAAAATTAACTCACATTTTCAAGCAATAAAATTAAAAATGTCAGTATAAGGGGTCAAATGTCAAACCTGCTCGGAGGGGGATAAGAGCTGTCAGTTTTTGTGGCAGATGCTGAAATCTTCCAGGCAATAATCTGTCTCCATATGTCACACTTCTTCATTGTCATTCAGAGATTATTGAAAACACAGCAGTGAGTAACTCTCTTGCGCAGAGTGACATTTCCCCTCATTTGGATGAACTCAAGTCCTCTTGTATATTTTGAGTCAATCCCACCTACACCATTCTGCTGCTAGAAATACTCAGCAGACTAGTAATTTTGTGTCTGAAAAACAGTTCCCAAGAAATGCATTTTCCATTTCTGTTTGAATAACATTTTCCCAGTAACCTTTGAAAGTTTTGAATATGTTTTGGCTCAAGATCATTACATTTAAACCTTGGCTCTTGTGCTTTATTCTGTTCTTTTTTTTATCATCAGATGCATATAAGGTAGATCTCTGCAGTGTTTACAGCCATTTGTTTAGAGTCGTTAAGTTTTAATGCAACACTATGTGAAAACAATACTTAATAGTAATGCTTCACAAATAAAATAAATCCTTAAAAAGAGGTTAGGGGAATGACAGGTCCACACATTTATATATTACAATCGATCAAACACACACTTCTTTATACTCAAAATTGCTGCACTGCACTAATGGATGCCATGCAAGATGGGAACCTTTATCTCCATTTGCTCTTGTTCTCCATAATTTATTCAGCATGGTTTTTCCTCTGTGACTGTGTCTGTGTATTCAGGTTATGTGTTTGCATGTCTGTGTGTGTGTGTTTGTGAGGTTTTATGGATTTGACTGTCGCCTTGTCCCTGAGGAATGAGCTCTTCTGAAATACGGAAGCTTACGGTATACTCTCACTTCTTTGATGGAAATTTTAAAACGCAGCATAATATCAGCATCTGTAAGGGAAGTAATTTAAAACAAAATGTACAAGATGGCTCACAGATTAATTAGAGAAAGAAAGGAACTTTGAATTTGATGTACAATACTGTAGAAGTTCAAAATATTGCAATCTTGATGGTTGTACAGATGTGTTGTGATTTTTCTCAAACTGTTTATAATATGTGGCGTATTTCATGTAACCAATAATAGGAAGTATCGACCTACTGTAAAAATGTAATAAGTTTTACAATTTCCTTCTTGTATTTGCAGGACCAGCATATTGGATTGGAAGTTACCATGAGATTGACCAGAACTCGTTGGAACTGTAATTGAACTGGCAGGTAAGAAAAGGGATGATATAAAACTGACCTGTCCACTTTAATCTTTATTTCATTTTTACTTTCTTTCTGTCCTTTTTTATTTTATTTATTTTTTTGATAAGCAGGTTTAATCTTAAAGAAGATTAAAGGAAACAAACAGATGAGCAAGTTCATGCAACTTGGCGTTAACTTTGTAATTTTAGACGTTTTAGGAAGTTGTATTCTCCAAATAATCTATTTTTCATTGTTCAGTGTGGATGATCTTCAAACATGACAAAAAGGTTTTTCTGTTAAAATTAATAACTGAATCATACCTATCATCACCACAGCTAAGTACTGCTGCTGGTCCAACTCCTAAACTGTTGGATTCAGCACACTCCACAGGTGACTAATTCATCTTTTCCGTGTGCTGGGATTACCATCCACATACTGTGATCATGAAAATGATTTTGTGAGGGAAGTGTAAGAAGAGCTGAATTAATCAACAAGCAAAACAACCTCATTTACCTTTTATTATTATTTTTTTATATATTATTGCATGACCTAGTCACCGAATAGTCATTACTAAGATGTTATTTACTTTACTATGGCAATAAAGGCTAAACCAAACAACAGCACATATTTTAGTAAAAGAGAAGGCAGGCCAATTAAATTAGCTTTTGAAAAATAAATTATATACTTTAACTTCATAAGTAAAACACTACATTTCCATAGGAGAAAAATATTTGCTTTCTTTGTAGATACTTTACAAGCATTGTTCATTTCTTTTTATTAGTTTAATCTATAAAGTCTGGATAATTAGTGGAGCTATTTAGAGCACTCTTGAATTTATTTGACAGGCTGTTTGGAGCAATAATTATCTATGAATTTTAGGGTTATTATAATGGAACATGGTGCACTGGGTCTTTTAAAATAACCTCACTTTCTGAGCCTGCTTTACGATCATCTGAGCTATCATTGAACTTAATGACTCCCACAAGATAGCTAACCATACTATTGCACATCCATTACCATGATTACCAGGTTACAATTGTTTTTGTGGGTCAGCAGTCTTTTAGCTTAAGGAGCAACAAATATTCATCTACTTTATATATAAAGTTGATTTAGACTTGTTGTATTGCAGTGGTGTAAATTAACCTTTTTATAAAATTATTATCAACATGACTGGATCTGTTTTAAAGAAAAAATTTTTATGCAAAATTGTGTCCAGTACATTTTTAGAAAGTCAGGTTCTTATTTATGGTAGAAATCAGTAAGTGTAGTTTTTACTGCATTTGTAGAGCCAGAGAGAAATCCTGACAGACAAGACAGCTTGTTTGCTTTTATTTATCCCAGGCAAAAATAAATATATAATAAAAAAAATAATAAAAAAAGGCTTGCAAAATCATAGATATTTGTGCAAATGTTTTACAGCCACTTCACCTGAAATAGCATCTGACTGCAAAAAACGATCCATCTATATCAGTAAGTACTTCTTTTGCTGGGAGCATATATTCAGTGCACCTCTTTTTCTCACCTTGAGCTCCACAGCAAGTGTACGTATGTCTTTTGACCACTGTAATGTGGAATCTACCTGCTCAAAAAGTATAAATTATTTGTGAAGCTCCCAGAAGATCGCAGGTTCACCACTTGTGTGAGGCCTGTCTGGGTCATGTTTGCATGTTCTCCTCGTGCATAGATGGGTTTTGTCCAGGCACTCCTATTTCAATACACAAACCAACAACATGCATATCAGATCGATTGGTACCTCTAAATTGTCACTATGTGTGAGTGCAGTCCAGGGTGCACCCCGCCTCTCAACCAATGGCCGCTGGACATAGGCACCATCTCCCTATGAGGAAAAGCAGGTAAATAAAATTAATGGATAGATGGATATTAAGGAACTTCTAATGTCATCACTTTAAAGAAGCTTTCAATTTAGGTTAATGATTCTAATCATTGAGCTCCAGCATAGGCTATTAAACTCTTGCAGATGCAGCAGATTGGTTACTTTTATTATGAAGCAGACAAAATTTATTAAGCCCACCAGATTTGGCTTTAAAAAGTCAACATAAAGTAGCATTTTTTGTTTGTTTCTAAACTGTTGCATCTATTGTCACTGCCAAAGTAAATTGCGGTAAAGTTTTTAGCAGCCAGTGAAGTTGCAGATCAAGTATCGGGCGTTTGGCCCCTTTGAAACTCTGTTGGTTCCTATGTGATTCTTTAAAAGTTCAAACACAAAAGTTATGTCTGTCAGACCTTTTTTAAAGCTAAATGGCATTCAGCTTATTTGATATGACTTGCATAAATAGTTGCTTTTGTGATTCACTTACTTCAAAGCTTCTTTCATGTGGTATTTTGTTGAATTTTCTCCACCCTTTCTATTCATCCCATTGGGACTGGAGATAGAATGCCTTAATGGAATGATATTGAAATAGTGCTTTGGACTCAGTTGGCATGTTTTCATCTTCTTTTAAATGTTTTTCCTCTTTTAAAAGACAGCTTGTAACTTAGGTTGTAACAGCTTGTAACTTAGTAGTTCATATATGTGTGTATCAATGTGTGTGTTATTGAATGTAAAGTGTTTTAATTATGGAGCAAATGCAGATTTACCACATGCGTCCTCACAGCACCACTAAGAATCTGACTGGTGTCATTTAATTACAAAACAACATGATAAAATAAAACAAACAGAAGAAAAGTGTACAGATCTTATGACTAAGCTAACATTTGCCTCTTTTGTTTCTATATAAACTAATACTGTTTTCACAGTTTTATGTTTTCATTATCAGATTTTAAGTCTGAGTTTGAATGGTGATTTTAGTCACTGACAAATTTACTATGGTGTGTGTATAAACAGATTCAGGAAAATACCATCTCTTTTTTTGAATTGAGAAAGCTCCTCGAATGACAAGCAAAACATCTTAAGAGGTCCCTGTACTCTTACTGCTCATAATAAAATATGCTTTATTCACATTTTATTTGTCCTCATAAACATTTTTGTCCTTTTCTTTTTTTTTTATTATTTGGATGTTAATACCACCCTTCTCATACAAACATTATAACAAATTGTTTCCAAAATACATATAAATGCAAGCCAAACTGAGAATATAATGTATAAATAAGTCAGTAAAACATCTTATAATTGTGCAGTTAAAGCTATGAAAAATGAAAAGGTCATTAAAAGAATGTCATATTTTACTGAGAATACAAATAGAGGCACAATGTTTGTCTACACTGTTTTCTGCTCTTTTAACACATATACTCACTTCTGTTAGGCTGTATTATTTGGTTTGGTTTTACCAATTGTCCAGAATCTGTTATTAGATTGTATAATAAAAATGCAAAGGAATAATATGTGAAAAAAAATATTTTTAAGACCTTTCAATTTATTAACACAGTTTGTACTTAATATAATATATTATAGCACAGTGGCTTGTTTGTTTATTATTTTAAATTACTGAGTTTCTTGTCTCCCTCTTATCTATTTTTTTTTCTCAAGCAATGCTCAATACTCTCATGGAGACCACGCTGTCTGGCTTTCTGAGTTCACAGCCTCCAATTGACCTCAGCAGGCTCAGAAAGCCTTAAAGTGATGCATGCTAACCTTGACCCCAAGTAGACACTGGAGTGACAGCAGTTCTACAAAGAGGCTCCTTACCCTGACATCCTGGAAGAGTAGTTAGCAGCCATTATCTGCTCACAACCTTCTAAGATGTTCACAGGGTGAAGACTGATTTTATCAGTAGCTCTTGTCAGCCACTAGCCTTCGCTGCCAACATGCTGTTTACTGTGAAACAAGGCAAATGTCATGTACACAGCTTAGGAGAATTTGTGCATGCCAAAAGCACACACTTTAGACACACATATAGAACTGCAACAGAAAAAAAACAGACACTTTTGTTAATTTTTGCTTTTACCTTGACATTTTCAACACATTGTCTAAAAAACTAAAATTGTCTAAAATGTCATTTTATTCATAAATGGAAATTTACACATACATCGTGCACACTTTGGATACTGACAAGGTCCTGTTATCTATGTCAAAAGTTCCAGATTTGTTTGTCTGATTTGTTTGCAAAAAAATTTTATTTTTACTTGAATATTTAAGTTCCTGTATGTTCTAATACAGATATCTGATTTCCTTGCAGTTAATCAAAGCCAAAAACTTAAAATCAACTCACTGTTTGGCCCTGTGGACCAAAAGGGCCAAGTGAAATTCTTATTTTTGAGAAAACCGTGTCACTCCAGGGGTCCTTCTTTGATTGAGGGGATTTCCAGTTGCTGTACTCCTGTGTCAAATTGTTTTAAAGCTGCATGGCAAGCATAATGCCCTGAAGTAATGATACATTATCCTTGTTATACTTTAGTGACACACCACTCTCTTTGGCAGATATCATATTGACTCACTAAAGCATCATCACCACTAATGGCCTCCTTCAAAAATAGGAAAAAGATGCGTCACAGTAAACAGTGAGAAATTGTATGTTTGCGTAAAAAAAATGACTAAACAAACATGTAGCAATGACACTAAACCTCCAAGAAGGAATGGCTGCACTGTAGCTTGCTTTTGTCATATTTGGTTGTGTTGGGCTGCATAATACTGTAGGACAACACAGCCAAGCTGGCTTCCTGTGAGTTAGATGGAAAGTAAATGCAAATCAAATCAAAATATAGCAAATGTAAAACAAAATGTATAGTAAGGGTGTAAAAGTGGCAAAAGCTTTATCAGTGAAGGAAAAGAATAGCAAATCATAATAATTTAAATTTAGCATCAAATTTCATTTTATGAATTAATATTAATATGTAAAAATTTTATTTTAATGGTCATCAACACTTATTGTTTTCATAAACATTGTTAGAGGGCACTCTTTAAATAAATTAGTGTCTCATTCGGCGTTAACCAAAAGGCTTCTCAAAACTTCTCATTAATTTGTGATTCTTTGTATGTGGCTTGTACATTCAACCCCACTTTACAGTCACTTGTGTTCAGTCTGCCCCTACACGCCTCACTGGTTTTCGCTGGCTGCAGATGATGAGGGCAGCAGCTTTCAAGGCATGTGTCTGACAAGACAAGAAGAAGAACAAACAAATCTGTTCAGGGAAGCAAGTTAACTTAAGTGTAAAGATCATAACAGGGTTGTTATAGTGTCTGAAATTCAAGTGCTATTTTAGGAACCCAGGCCTATGACAAAGAGTATTTGCTGGTACGTATACAGCTCATTACAGAAGATTATTGTATATGTTTGTGTATTTAAAATGATTATTTTTCTTGTTTTATTTATTGCAAATTACTTTTTAAAATTAAAAGTGTCTGTTAGTCTTAAAAAGCAAACAAAACGCTTTCAACTTTGCCATACAAAATTCCAGATCCAGATTGACTGTTTGAGGCAATTAACACAAACTGGTAAAACAACCCCTGAAGCACAGAATCCTGGATGTGTGCTTTGGATTTGATTTTAAGTCAAGTTAGTGCGTTAGTATAAATCAGAACAAGAGTAAAACACACATGTAATTCAGATGAGGCTAGAATCATTGATTTTAGTTGGGAAGGAAAAAGAAAAAGAGGAAAAATACAAGTGGTACTTTTAATGTAGGACTTTTGTTTTCATTAATGTTAAGGTTCTTGTGGCTGGAATGGATAGGGGTAGAAACGTGAACTCCAATGTGAGACAGGAGAGGTTAGAGGCATACCAGTGAACGTTGAACAAGATTCTGATAATAAAACAGAAGGTGCTGAACAAACAGGATGATCTCTATACTGTAACAAAAGCACAGCATGACAAAAATTGGATAGAAACTTTACAAACTCAGAACTTATGGACAAAGGTAATCAACCAACAGAAATGTTTATAGGAGTCAGTACTACAAAACACAACTTGAAGCAATTTACACTGGATAAAAAAAACAAAAACTTTTTTTTTTCCACACAACTTACAACAGACACATAGCAATGCCTAATACCGACTCAAAGATGTTACATCATGTTTTTGTACCTTCTAAAAAAGCTGAGTAATGTTAGTGTTGATAAAACTACTGCTCAAAATAACAATCCATCCATATAATTGCTACAATTCACTGTCCTAATTTAATTATTTAAAGTGTACATTTTATCTTCACTCTGTTCAGTAAGGCTGCAAAGATGGAAAAGAGAAGGTCAGTGATGGATGTGGTGGGTATTCCTCCCACCCTGGAATCCTGAAAGGTTTCTGGTTTATATTTGGAGCTGTTGCAAGATTGCTGGCATTATCCAGACGTGACCTGATTTGATTTATATCTCATTAATCTCCCGCTCTCTCTTTCTTTCCTTCTCTCTGCCAAACTTGTCGACCTTCCTCTGTCACAAATGTCTCATGCTTCACAATCTCTCGCCATCCTTTTCCAGAATGCACTGTGAGAGATGAAGCTTCTGCCACTCACTCCTTACTGAAAAGTTCATAATCAGCAAGCACTCATGCATTAATTCAGTCAACACAGAGTCAAGTGAGTCCACTCCAACTTTGGCCACCTTTTGAATGAAAATCTGAATTTGTTTGTGCAAACAGAAGGCTGAGAACGCTTGTTCACCATAGGGAAGAGAAAAAAAAATCCCTCGTGTTTTATGTCAACCAGTGGTTTCACCTGATGATTTTTAAGTTCTTGAGGACACAATCTCTTTACTGCTGCTAAATAATTTACCAATTTCTGACTGATTTATATTGCAAAAATAGGATACAGACTCCAGAATTAAAGCTTTCAGAAGGACTGAGACTACAGAATGAGCTAGAAGAAACTGCTGTGCGCTACAAGAACTCAAAATAGAACTGAACACCATTAGTCAGAGAGATGTTGCATTTGTGTATACGTATTGATTTGTTGTGTCATTTAAAAGATGAATCTTGAGTGACTTTGGCCTTCCTGTTGGTTACATTATAGTTGTGGTGTCAGCTTCCTAGGAAGAGTTTCTTCAGGATAAACTAAAAACGGGTAGACTAACGTAACATCACACTTAGCAAAGTTAACATGGTAGCACTATACACTTTATAGCATTTTACAAAGGTGAAAGAAAACAAGTACGTAAACAAAGATTTTTTATTACATCATGTTATTTTGCTTCTCTAATTTGTCTTTTAAAAAGTGTATACATAAATCATCAATGTTTTTGGTAAATTAAGCCGTTATGTTTGATTATGTGACTGTTCAAGCAAATTTTATTTAAATTTTTTAATTAGTCATTTAAATTGAATGATTTATTTTTTTGTTTAAGTATGTTTAGCAAATAGGAATATAATAGTTTGAGTCCTTATCCTGGTTTTTGTTTTGTTCTGTATTGATCTTTGTTTAGATTTATTGTGTTTTGACAGTTTTGGTTGTTTTGGCTGTTCAGTTGAGTTATATTCTCTTCTTATGGTTGTACCACTGGACGTCCTTCATAGTCCTTGTTTCCAACTACTTTCATACTGCTTGTATTTCATTAGTAATCAGCACAGTTTTGTCAGTCAGTAATCCCTGTTTCCAATTCATACACCCTTTTTTACAGCTTGTAGGATCATCTGATGACCTGCATGCCTCTTGGTGTTTGTTCTTGAAAGAACTGCTGAGTTCTTGAAAACTACCTCCTTTATTTCGGTCCTGCTAGAACTTACCATCAACTTCATGTGACGCAAAATGCTTTTTTTAAACTCTTTAGAGAAATTGTTTTTTTGACAAGGCTACAGACCTCTGAAATGAATGTTTATTGTGTGATTATAACCAGACTGAAGACCTGAGAGGTGTAAATTAAAGCTGTCCGTAGCATTAGGGCATTACAGTATTCAAGTGAAGAACAATAATAGCGTGGTGGATGATTGCTTAACTTTTGATCAGTTAATCAGTGGTTTGATCTTGTGAGTGCTGAAGTGCTCAATTAAAGCGTGTATCATTGAAGTCTTTGTGAACAACTTCTAAGGGCTACCTATTGCCCTCTATACTTGTTGGTGTGCAATTGTAAAGAAATGGTGCTGCAGAAATAAACTGTTCTATAAGAAGTTGTGTGAGTGGGTAAAAAATTACAATATAAAACCCTTTTAAAAGTTTGAAAAAATTATATGTACGTGTGGACCCTTCACCACTCCACAAAGATTGAATGATCTAACAATACTGGGTCAATTGGTTTATCATTTAAACCATAATATTGGTAGTAATGGTCGCTGTGGTTTTATTAATTGTTTAATTCATTTACTGGCTTTCACTTAACATGTAAATCCAGATTTATTCTGTATGTTTAGCTCTAGTGTTGAAGTTTTCCCTTTAATAAAGCTGGAAAATAATTCACCAATGTTGCAGATCTTGCTCTTTCATTGTCTGCCCCTTCTGTTCATCTGAGCCATTCTTTAGTTCTTCTCCACAGACAAAGAGACAGCTAGCAGTTTTTAATCTTTTACAAAAGTTGGACAAAATGCATTATTTTCCCTAATCTCATTCTTTGATCTTTTTTCATCTAATTCCATCCCTGCACAGTGTAAATCCAGTTTGGCTGCTTCCGTTGTCAGTGTGCTGACATATTGTTTTGTTTTGTAAATCAACTTCGTATTTTCTTCTGCCGTAATTTGGATGCAGTTCTGCTGATTCACTGTTTATTCCTTGTTTGAAGTTTGATCTATTGAAAAGAGGGATGTGTAAATAAAAAAATGAGATACAGAAGTTGAGAGAGAGTTCTTTACAAACACGAACTGCAGTATTTTTAGTCGGTCATTTTATTGCTCATATTTCATCTTGAAAGAGTATGTGTACCATAAATATTCACTTTTTGACATTTTGTACGTAGTTGTGACATGAGAAATTCAAAAAAGCAAAGTAAATCATAGTCACTTGGTAAGTGTGATTTCTAAAAAAAATAATAAACTTATACTGGAACGCGATTCTCAGCTTAGTGTGTGATCTCTGTCACATTTTACTTGCTACTATGTAAAAACACATTTTTTCTTTACCCAGAGATTTGGCTGCTTTGAGTTTTGCAATTGAAGAATTAATGGAGTTAGCAATCAACCAATTAATCAGCAGTTACAGTAATAGCCTGTTCTTTCACAAGTGAACAAAACTTTCTGTTGCATTTTTTACTGACTATTAAACACTCTGTACAGAAGCAGCAGAATCTCTGCTACTGGAATGTAATTTGAATGATAGTCTTCGCTATCATTTTTTGTTTAGAATGTCATACACTATTAAGTAATTGTTAAGTCTGTAACTTATACATGTCAGTGATAGTTGGCCAACAGAACACAAAAATGCTTGTTTGCAAAAACCTTAATTAAATGAGTGTATTGCTTTATTTCCTTTCCTAACACTACAGTAGGTCAAAATCTATCACCAACATTTCACTGGATGTTGTAACTCCACCTCTGTGGTTTGTAGTATGATCCCCCCCCCACACACACACACACACCCTCATGGTCATGCTGATTTTTTAAAATTTGCTCTAGTTTTCTCCCACACTCAAAATCATTCAAGTCATGTACCTTAGACACACTTTAAATGTTTATCTATTCTGTTTAACACCTATTTAACCGTGTTAGCTTCTGACCCTTTTTAGTGTTGTCCTGTCTTTTACAAGTTTATAGAAAAACATAAAATTTTGGTTGAAGTTAACATAGACATAGATTTGATCTGCCTGAGTCCAGAAAGCAGAGATTTTCATAAAAACAGGCCCCAATGGAAAAAAAGAATATCTCTCTTGTCACAAACTGTGACAAGGGAACAGTTACCAGGGTGAGGTCTATGTATCTCAATGGTTAGTATAGTCTAAACACCATGTCAATAACTCAAGGCCATTTAAAGCCTTAAAGGTGATAAAAATATTTTAAATCAATACAGATTCTAACTGGAGATCTAGTGTAAAGAGGCACAATTGGAGAAAAATAAATAGCTTTAGTCACAGTAATGAGTCCCTCTGCAATGTTTAAAGGGCAAAACAAGCATAAAATAAGAAATCTGAAAATTTGAAAAACAAAAGAAATGGACTTCTATTCTGTAGAGACATTTTATCAATTAAAAACTGAAGAGTTTGGGTATTGAAGCTAAAATATGAGAAAAATACCATATATCACGCACATGCTTTTTTAAAAAAAAACTATTGATTTCACAAATCTGTTTTGTGGCCATCCTACTGGACCAGAATATGCCCCATTCATTTATCTTCGTAATTAAATATAGTAGATTCAGAAACAAATAACTGTAAAATGTACATATTTTAAGATATTAAGATTCTCATATAGGACCAAATACAATATTAAAAGAGATGTATAAATTTTAATGAAAGACAGTGAGGAATTACCATTCATTTACCACTCATGTTTAAAAAAAAAAGCTATGCATTTTTAACTTTTTTCACTGAGCTAATATAAGAGAATAAATACTTAAGTAACGGAGGACTACAGCACAAAGCATGAATTCTTAATCCAGTAGATTCAGAAGATAATATGTCTGATTGTAGAAAGAGTATTTAAACTTTAATTATCTGATTTGCAACCCTCTTAACATGGAGTTTAAAGGTGAGACTATAATCAAAAATCCCTCGTCTTGTTTGTCACCAAAAGCAGTTGAGTTAAGTAGCTGCTTTTTTAACCAGCATTTACAAATAAACAATAACAATGGTGAGCATTAAAAAAGAAGATACTATATAATGAATAAGTTTAATTTATGAATCATTTAAACATGCATAAACATTACACCTAATAAGTAAATATGTTAAACATCTATGTTTCTAACACACTTTTTCAACTTCTGTCTCTCTTACACAGTGAGCCCTAATTATATAATTTTAGTTTGTTACTATTGTGTAGTCTATATATTATAAACAGTTGTTTTTTTTTTAAATCCCACATTGAATTTCGAGTTTGCTATCCCAGTCACATAGCCATTTTTGAAGAACTACAGTGCTGTATGTGTTGTAATCAGACATTTCTAGAAATTTCGACTTGATTAAGAGACTACTGAATGGCAAGGTGCCTCATAATTTATGTCCCAATCTTCTCAAATATAAATCACAGCACAGTAGTTGTAGCTGCTTGTCCTCTCTTCTTTCCTTTTCCTACAGAGATGCAACACAGATATCAGTATCTTTCTTGTGAAATTGTTTATATGACTAGGATTGAGATTGCAGGGACAGTACAACCAGAGGAAAAAAATATTAAAAGCAGTCCTTCATTGCTTTAATATTGTGTGAGGATGTATGTGTGTTATAAACATTTGCAAAAAGAGAGATTTGGTGATCTTTGAGAAACTTTTATTTATAATTTTGTCCTAACTACTATAAATAGTTATAGTAATCTCAAACATGCATTAGACTTGGACACTCAATAACTGTATTTAAGGAAGTTTTTCTCTTTTCTCTCATTTCTTTTCAGTGGGCCCAAAACCTCTTTGAAGAGTGGAAGACAAGTCAATGAATTATGAATGTTCAACAAGATGACCTCCTCTCAGCAGCAGCAGATGATGCGAGGTCCTAGGTGGAACCGGGCCTTGTCCGACCCCTTATTTGTACTGCTCCTTGCCTTGCAGCTGCTAGTGGTGGCAGGACTGGTGCGTGCTCAGACGTGTCCGTCTGTTTGTTCCTGTAGCAACCAGTTCAGTAAAGTCATCTGCACCCGCAGGGGCTTGCGAGAAGTACCTGATGGCATCTCTACCAACACGCGCTACCTGAATCTGCAAGAAAATCTCATTCAGGTTATTAAGGTGGACAGCTTCAAGCACCTAAGACATTTGGAAATTCTACAACTGAGCAAAAACCACATTCGCAAAATTGAGCTAGGAGCCTTCAATGGACTGGCCAGTCTCAATACCTTGGAGCTTTTTGA
Source organism: Kryptolebias marmoratus (assembly GCF_001649575.2). Taxonomy (NCBI): domain Eukaryota; kingdom Metazoa; phylum Chordata; class Actinopteri; order Cyprinodontiformes; family Rivulidae; genus Kryptolebias; species Kryptolebias marmoratus. The sequence goes on along the minus strand of NC_051440.1, from coordinate 19,236,126 downwards.
TAATCGACTCACCACCATCCCAAACGGTGCATTTGAATACCTTTCCAAACTAAAAGAACTTTGGCTTAGGAATAACCCAATAGAGAGCATTCCATCTTATGCTTTCAACAGAGTTCCCTCATTACGAAGACTCGACCTTGGGGAGCTTAAACGACTCTCCTACATTTCAGAGGGAGCCTTTGAAGGACTCAGCAATCTACGCTACTTAAATTTGGGAATGTGCAATCTGAAGGAAATTCCCAATCTTACTCCTCTGGTAAAGCTTGATGAACTTGAGATGTCTGGAAACCAGTTATCTATTATTCGGCCTGGTTCATTTAAAGGGCTTATCCACTTGCAAAAATTATGGATGATGCATGCTCAGATCCAGACCATTGAAAGGAACTCATTTGATGACCTGCAGTCCCTCGTGGAGCTCAATTTAGCCCACAACAACCTTACCCTTTTGCCCCATGATCTTTTCACTCCTTTACATCACCTGGAGAGGGTGCACTTGCACCACAATCCATGGGATTGCAACTGTGACATCCTCTGGCTCAGCTGGTGGCTAAAGGAGATGGTACCAGCAAACACCAGCTGCTGTGCTCGCTGCAGTTCACCTTCAAACTTTAAAGGACGATACATTGGTGAGCTGGACCAGAATTACTTTCATTGTTATGCTCCTGTTATTGTGGAGCCTCCTGCAGACCTAAATGTGACAGAGGGAAGTGCTGCAGAGTTGAAATGCAGAGCCAGCTCTTTGACCTCAGTAAGCTGGATTACACCTAATGGTTCCATTATGACACATGGCGCATACAAGGTCAGAATTTCAGTCCTAAACGATGGTACATTAAATTTCACCAATGTTACCATGCAGGACACAGGCACATATACATGCATGGTCAGTAATTCTGCAGGTAATACAACAGCATCTGCCACACTTAATGTGTCTTCAACAGAGAACAGCAGTTTCAGCTACTTTACCACAGTGACAGTAGAGACAATAGAAACACCTCATAATGAAGGCTTCACCACCACTGTTCAACAAAAGGTTGGCCCCACACCCTCTGCTGGTACATGGGAGACTCTTTCACCCACCTTTACCACAACCACTACATTTCGAACCCCAATCTCCACCCGAGCAACAGAGAAGACCTACACAATCTCTGTGACAGAGGGCTCACTTAATGGCTTGGATGAGGTAATGAAGACAACCAAGATCATCATTGGCTGCTTTGTTGCAATCACACTTATGGCAGCTGTCATGCTGATAATCTTCTACAAGATGCGTAAGCAACACCACCAGCAGAACCACCACGCACCCACACGCACTATTGAGATTATTAATGTGGATGAGGACTGCGTCACTGGAGGCCCAGGAATGGAGGGTCACCTGACTCTGCCACCTCTTGAGCATGAGCACCTCAACCACTATAACACCTACAAGACTGCTTACAACCATGCCTCTACTATCAATTCCATACACAGCTCAGCGCACGAACCTTTGTTAATTCGGGCAACCTCAAAAGACAATGTGCAAGAGACCCAAATCTAACATTTTTGTGAGACATCAAAAAACTGTTGGCATTACATAGTGGCATTACTGAGAGGACAGTACTGACAAATACTCATGAGAACTGTAGCTCAAACAAGGAGGAAAAGACTTGAGATTTGCAAATCACTGGCTAGTGATGTTAACTCAAAAACTTTGGAAATTAGAATATGTCTACTGTTTCAAAAAGTGTCTTTACAAAACAGAAGTTATTTATTTAAGAAAAAAATATTGTGGTTTGATCAAGAAAAAAAATCTGCAATTATTTTTTATCAATCAATTCATCTTTTGTTTTCTTTTTCTCATGTCACAAGATTGGTTTACAAATATGGTTTCAAGTTCTTATAGAAGACTTCTGGTGAAGAAAAAGCAAATTATCTTTTTTTCTGAGGTTGTTCTTTCAGTATAACTGCAAAACTTGAATCAGAGAAAGTAAACTAATTTTCCCCCATGTAACATAAAAATTTAGAGCACATTAGGGATTTTCCCAGCTGTGGATGAAGTGATTGAAATCTTTTGTGACCATCTGGAACAAAGCTGAATTAAACACTTGACAGTATGAAAGTGTCAGTGATGAAATCTGATCATATTTCACTGTTTAATTATAACTGCCACATACATTAGGCACTCACTTTGCCATCAATTATCTGGGGATCTTGAAAAAAGGAAATAGGTTCTACTTTTGACTGCTGACGAAATGGACTATCCTCATTCCAAAAATTTTTTTTTAACTAAAATAAATTTCATTGACCTGTATGTTTTTCTATCACTATTGCATATGCTAAATATAATTTAATTTTGAATCTCAAGATTGTCTTGACTATAGGCCTTTATTTCTCAGAAGGATCCTCTTATTGTTATAACAAACATATTGACAATCCCACTAAGTATAATTGAAGTTCTGAAAGTCAAAACAGCATTATTAAATACTTTAGAAGCATCATTGTAATTGAACTAGGCAGGAGTTATGTCCGTGTTGATGAAAATCATTTTAAATCCTGGCAAATGTTCACTACCTTAAATTTGTTCCAAAGTATCCTGAACTCACATTTACTGTACCTTGTGGTGCTGTGTAATGTTGCATATTAAGATTATTGCTTAGACGCCAACTTTTTCATGCTGGGACCAGTTACCTCTTTCACAGTACTGCAGGATTGCTGTCAGAATCAGAGTGATGAACTGAAAAAAGCTTAAACCCTTTATACAGCTGTCTGAGCACATTACTTGTCATTTGTGTGCCACTTTTGCACATGGGGATGTTTGGCAGCCCCAGATTCACACCCTGCCCCTGCAAGCCATAGGACTTGGCCCTGAGTGGCAAGGCTTATGCTACAAGAGGTTTTACAGTCAGACAGAATGTGAGGGATCAGACATCAACCAGATGTTTGAGTTGCACCTGTCTCTCTCCCTCTCTCTTAGCAACAACACAATTTACATTTTAATTGATATGCCCATGGGCTTTGGATGGACTAAGTTCTGCAGGTGCCCATATCCTAGAAACCATTTTAGAGTCCCCACTGTGAAAAATGGTGCCAGACATCATAAATGTAGTGGTTAGGCAGACATTTGGCAGATGGTCTTAGGTTTTCTTTTAGCAAGTGAGTACTGTTTCTGCTCAACAGTAAAATATCTATTACAGTCATGCCACTGCCATGCTTCTTTGAAATTACACCAGAGTATCATAACTGCAGATTTGCAGCATATTCCATGAACATGAAATATGTTATCTTACATTCAAACACATTTGAGATTGAGAGTTTGAGACAGTATTCCTCTTAAAGTAATAAAGATGACTGAAAAAGAAACAAATTATTTCTTTCATTTCAGAGTATTGCTAATTACTGATAATTTAATTGGTACCATTTTTGTTTTTTTTTAAACAAAGTTATCCACAAATTTATAAAATAAAAAAGAAATGGAAAGGAACGATCAAGTTAAGTTCAGTAAGTCTATGTGCATGCCTTGTTTCAGTCACATATTTTGCTGAAAATGCAAAATCATTTAGTTTGTTTCTCTCCTAAAACTGTTAAATTTAAAAGCTGTAATATCTGCAGGTCTATGCAAAAATTCCTATGATCTAGTTTTGTCAAAACTCTAAATTGTGCATTTACTTTACAAATAAAATATCCATAAGTAAACATTAAGTTAGCATAAATTCAATCTCACTAACTGAAGAATAAAAACACATTAATATCATGTCCACCTGAGCACATGTAATATGTTCAATGGTACATTTAAAACTGATTTAAAACAGGTGGAATCACATAATTGTATCATCAATTAAGGAAGCAGAATATAATATCAGAACCTACACTGGCATTTTTTTGTTTACAAAATTAAACAGGGTACATAAAATCAAAAATGCAATTTGCTAAGACCTAGCAATAACTGGTGTACTTTGTGTGGCAAAACAAACATTTATTCAGATTAACCTGAGACTAGTCAGTGACTATGACATCTTGTGTACATGCATATCAGATAAAATATCCTCATACTCTTCTCTCTAAACAGGACAATAATAAAGATTCCTTTTAAAGATGCTCTGCCAGATACAAAAGTCTGAGAATTTGAGTCGAATCTATGAATAGGAGTTCTAATACCATTTCAGACAGAAAAGCAGGTGGCTGTTTTATGTTCATCATGGAGACCAACAATGTGGTGTGTTTCTGCTATGTAAATCAGTGAAACAAAGGACTTCAGTCATTTAGTTTGAATATTCAGCACATAACACATGTGGGGATTACTGCTTTAAATAAGGTTCAACATGATCCCAGACTGACTAAAACAATGGATAAATAATGGATTACCTCAAATCAAACATACTTTTTCCACCACTTGGACTTCTGTCATTTCTGTTACTTCTGTGGGGTGTGACACATTTGTAAACCATAGGTTGGCCTGTGTGTGAGTCATTTTTCCAGATTTAAGTCCTTGTTGTGCAACATGGTTCAAGGTTTTACTCAGTTTTACATTAAAGACTGTAACCATCTTCTCTTTTTAAATTTAAATAGACAAAAAGAATATAAAATTTTCATTGTTAAATTTGTTGCATTTTAATTAAGCTGTCTCATGTGTGTAAGATATTTAAATATTTTCTAGCCAGTATTCTTTTTTTTCCATATAATTTTTTTTTTCTGAGAGGGAATGCTGTTCTAGTGGTAGTTTACTATAAAATACATTTTGAAAATAAAATGAAAAACAAATACTTTTTTTAATTTTTGATTTTCCATGTGCCAACAACCTGTTCAAAAAGTGAAAATAGAGAAACATACTGTAACAGAATAAGAGATTGATTTTCATGTAAGCATTCTTTCATGACCTTTAAAAAATATGAAGATTGATTATAGAGACAAGAATTTGTAGTTCATACACAAAATATGGTAAATAAACTATTGTTGTTTTTTTTCTATTGTCTGATTTTTGTCTCAACCTTTACAACACAGTCTTACAGAAAAGAAAGCTTTAATACAGCACTGGTTTTATTCTCAGTTCACTTATTTTCCAATTCTTTTTTATCTGCAGTAACAATATTGGCAGGGATTTGTTGGAGGGATTTATTAAAAGGCATAAACACAAAGATCTCTCAGGCCAAAATAACTCCATGCAAAAACTACATGTACCAACATATAATCCACAATATGTTCACAACTGTATTTGTTTTATTTTTTTTTTATTTACAAACAAATGTGTCCACATGCATTCTAATCATGGACCTCATACAAATAATTTCACATTGTTTCTTTGTTGAGCATGTGCATTCATTTAATCCTTTTTTAAGAAACAGCAGGGACAGACTTTAACGTTTTGACACACTGTTTAATCAGTAAAACAATAACATTTTCATGTTTAAGTCAGATCAACAATACTAAAGAGTAGTATCTGATGTCTTTGGATAATCACTGAGTATATATAATAACATTTCTTTACCTTACACTAGTGATGCCATTTTCAGACTCCACATAAGGAAGGAGCTTATGTTGCAGTAAACTAGGAATTACACTCTTAACAAGCTAATAGAGAAAATGAAACTACATCATTGTTCTGCGTGGCACTGCTTTGACATGTGCCTGGAGTGGCAAACATTTACAATGTCTGCCACTGGTAGTCATGGGATTGGGATTAAAAAGGGAGGTTACCATCACAAATAAAGGCTGATAAATTATTTGTCAGATTTGTTATAAAGACTGCACTAGATAACTAACTATTATGGGGTAATAGCAAGATCTCTTCACCTTTATTGCCCTTTTGTGCAAGCTAACACTAATTTAGCTTAAGTCCACAGCCTGCTTCTTATGGACTCAACATAAAGGCATGTCTCATCTTGATATATGTTACAGGTTGGTTTTTAAAATGGCTGCTTGTTAAAATACAGCTGTCTTTGACTGCTTAGTCAATAATGAGTTTTAGGAATATGAAAAACAAGATGCCAAGGACAACAAGCTGGCTTTTTTGGACTGTTTGGTGAACATGGAGAAAGTTGGAGGCCTTAGTATTAAAGTTTACAGAACACCAGCTCAAACAGTTATTGACTCTCTCCACCCACTAAAACACAAACTTTTCATTATTAAAATTTTACAAGTTTGAGCAGAGCACATCCCCACCATCAACATGTAAGGAAACACAAGACTGAAAGTCTCTGTCTTCTCTCATTGTTGGAAATTAAAACCAACAGGACCCAGTTTCTGGGAGTTGCCACTCTGTCATTTTGGGACCAGGATCTTCTCACTCAGAATGTAGGACTTGAAGTCACACTACTCCCTGCACACAATCATGGCGAAACTTCTGGGGTTCTATATGGTGTCCAGTATTTCCTTACATGTTGCTGGGCCTCACTAAGGCAGAAGAGAAGGATAAAAAACACAAACACATTTAAAAAAAAAAACTCTTCAAACCAGAAGATATCCTAACTGGGCATCTGTCAAGTCAGACAGGAAATATTAAGCACACTCCACAGAACTGAACAGGGAGAAAAAGAAGAACAAGTGCAAAAAACATAGTAATTCCATTTTTTGTTGAAGTATCTGAGAAACTCAGAAGGATTTTCTCCAAACACAATATCTCAGTGCCTTTCAAGCCAAACAGGACCCTAAGACAGAAGCTGATTCAATTAAGGACAGACAAACACACAAACACAAATTGAGCAGTGCGGGGTGTGCGGGCCAGTGCAACAAGGAGTGTTCACACCTCAACACAGGTGAAAAGAAAACAACCTTTCCACAGATGCATGGTACAACACAGGAGAGACAGCTCTGCAGGTTAAGACTCAACAGTCCACCTACATCTTATTTGTTATTCCTTGTTTTGTAACTTTGAGGAGTTCATGTTAGTTCAGATTTCCATTTCATATAAAGTTAATGCTCATCCTGTTTATTGTATTAGATACGTGTGTAATTAATGAAGCTGGATGCCTTAGTTGAAGAATTTTACAAAATAACAAATCAGATGCCTCAGTATTCTTCACAGTTTTATGCCAGTCAAGACTGATTGTCTTTTGGGTTTGAAAAAAAAGATTTTATTCTAAAATTAGTACAGAGGTTGAACTGCTGAACTCTTTTCAAAAAAGCAAATGCATATATTAGCATTATGATTAAGCTGTTTTTAATGAAATTCAAAAATAATACAACTTCTGAAAACTCTTTAATATATCTAAATTGCAAAAAACTTCACGACACAGCAAAATATGAAAAAAAATGATATTTTCAGTCTTTTGGGAAATCCTTATATACATACTTTAACCCAAATATGTGTGGTAAAAAGCTTATGAATATGCATGAGTTGTCTCAGATTTTGAGAAATTGTGAGTCACACTTTTTGAAAACTAGTTTTATTTTACTTCCTTTGATATTGCTAGAAACTGAAAGTTGTGAGAAAATATGCAAGGAAGTTGTTACATTCATTACGACTAATGTAGGTATTATTTTTTATAATAGTAACATTACAAAAAAAAGATCCTGTGAACTTAACTCTGTCTGGTGAACTTATAAAATCATAACCAGTTCATGTCTCATGAAAAGAGAAGAAGTCACAGAACATAATAGATTAAGTTTAGAACATTTGTAGTCAAGTTTAAAATCAATGCTGATAAGATACTTAAGAATATTGACGTTATGTCATCATACTGTAAATTATATGCATGTTTGCCATGTTCAACTGCTGCATTGAAAACTGATGCAGAATAAATTCACTGAATATGATAAAGCAGGATAAATTAATTCCCACAGTAGTAACATAATCCCAACTCAATTATACTCCAAACAGGTAAACATATCTAGTTTATTCATGTATTTTTCTTTACTCTGACTTCTTAGCCAATGTTCCTTTTGTTCCTGCTTTTATCTTTAATAGTTGTCTTATTTCCACCATCTAGTGTTATCAAAGTATATGAAAAATAATCTGCCAAGATGACTCTCCAACTGGGAGCAAACAGGTTTCAGGGCCAGCAGCAACACACACTGTCTGAAAGTTGGTGTCAAGTTCTAACTTTTTGAAGAAAACAAATGACTGACCATTTGTACCATAATATCTTATTTGCAAATATTCATTTTGAATTTACTTAATAAACAATTCATTCAACCATTCAGTATAGAATAGATTTTCTATATCTTTTTAATTGCTTGAATTTTGGAAAAAGTTGCTTTAAAATATCTAATTACTCATAATTACTCATTTGAAAATGAAAATAAAAAGTAGCCAACACAAATTGTCCCTAAACACCTTATTAAAATGAAATATCCTTTTCCCTGCGTTTCTATTGGAAGTCATTTATTACATAAGAAAAACAGTGGAATACCAAGCAATGCACTGGCATTAAGCACCCATTAATTTAACTGAGCCTCAGGAGCAGAATAAATAAGAAAATGAGGAGTTTAATGGTGCATTAGTGAGGAGGCAGTCGAAGAGACCCTGAGCTGTGTTTTAAACAGGAAACCATTACAAAAACCAACCTGTGACACACATCAAAGAGGAGACATGACTCTGTGTTAAGTTCTTTAAAAAGTAGGCTACGAACTTTAGCTAGGTTGCGGTTAGTTCAGATGTGTGTTACCAGTGCAGTCAGATGCAGGGCATAACACAGGATAACCAGCTCTTCAGGCCAATACACAGCAATTTATCTACATCGTAAGGATAAATCACACTGTTTTGTGGACAATATTTATCATATTTTGGAAAGAAACAATAAATAGTTTGCTTGCTTGATGTCTTAGAGAGACAAAGTGTTTTCTATGGCTGCCCTTTTCTTTCAGATACTGTGCCATGACATCAAACAACCTGAGAATAAAAATTAAAAAAATAATACAGTCAGCATCTTAAAGAACAAGATATCTAACCAGCATACTTTGTTAATGTTATACATTGCATACCTGATCAGATAGATAGATAGATAGATAGATAGATAGATAGATAGATAGATAGATAGATAGATAGATAGATAGATAGATAGATAGATAGATAGATAGATAGATAGACTTTTCAAATATCACTGTTCTCTTTTTTATTTTTTCAGAAACTCAAAAAGGTACAACACATAAAATGTAAAAACAAAACATTATCATTTTTCCAGTTTTGTTTGAAAATACAAATATGTGGAGTGAAATGCACATTACAAACTTGGGAAAAGGCTGAATCATTCGACATAATGCAAACAAAGGACTTTCTGTTGCTATTACTCTAAAACATCACTTGATACAACACATAGGAATTTGAGCTTTTGTCTCAGTTCAGTTTGTTACTAAGTGGCCTTCATCGACTTACTTTTAAAACATGGCTTTTTTTTATATAGTCACATACTGTTGTGTAAAATTGTGCTTGTTTCAACTGGCAAGTGCACATTTGAAGGTCAGGTCTTAAGAGGGAAAAATCCTTCTAACTGTGCCAATTCATTAATCTAAGGCTCAATGCAAGAACAAAATCTATTTGGATGATGAATGTCCAGATCAAAGGCTTTTGCACCCCCAAAGGCATGAAATTAAACCAAATTAAAGCTCTAGTTTTTTCACAAATTTAATGTCCAAATTGGATGCAGGTGTTATTTTTTTTTCTAAATGTCATGGATGTAAAGAATGCTTCTGGAACGTAATTCTCTGGAGGACACAAAAGCCAAGATGTCCTGAAATGATTCCTTGAGGGAGGCTGCAACATAACACAGGCAAAGAATGAGGAATAAATATTAGTGAACTTTAATATAGGCCATTTAAAAACTAACAGCAAAAGTGATATATATATATATATATATATATATATATATATATATATATATATATATATATATATATATATATATATCAGAACATCATAAAGCAATTGCATTTCACATTACTACTTGCATTTTACACTAGCAAACAGAAAAACACATTGCATGCGTCTGTGCTTAGTTAACTTCCATCACACTTCAACATTTCTATTCTAGCAAGGAAATGTTGTCTAATTCTTAACTGCAAAGAAGTTGATTTTGGCTAATGTAATGGGGTCGCGGTTTCTGGATTAAAAAAAGATGCAGCAAGCCTTAAGGAAAGTAAAATTTTGTTTGTGTAAACCCATTAATGCAATGTCTACAACGACATAAACTTGAAATAAGCACATATTACATAGATAAGCTTCCTGTTTTAATTACATTAAGAATAGCTTTAGCAAAGTAAAGCATTAGGTTTTATTTGTTTTAAGAAATTGCATAGGATAATAAAAAGATAATAAAAGCAAAACCTAACTGACTATACTACAAATTTCTTACAGAAATAGCTTCTAAAGTTCTGTAGGAAATCTGTCAGTCACCCAGTTTTGTAAAACCTTTTGTAAACAACACTTTCTGGCTGTCTTAAGTGATTTACAAGTGAACAAATAAAGGCATCTTTACAGACATATCAATGAACTGTATTGTAAAAAGGAATATTAGTTTAACTGGAGAAGAAGCTGTCTGGTCAGACTATGTTTCAAAGTAGGTTGTACCACTTCAGACAGGACACTTTTCTTTTTACAGGTCAGTCTCATCAAACACTCCTCCCGTAGAGTAGTCAGGCCTAAAGAGGCAAAACAAACCACTGATGTCGAGTTAGGAAAGCATCTCACAGTCCATGTATGGTTTCACTCCACCTCCAGCACCCTGAGATTATACACAAAGTGGATGACTGGAGGTTTGGAACTGGCAAGCACCTGAGTCACTGTTCAGGATGAAATAATAAAAATACATGATTACATCTGGAAGCTGGCCCCAGCAACAAATTGCTAAGTGAAGCAAGAGTCCAGCACATAACAGCAAGGTGAAAGATGCAGACAGGTGTAGTGGATGTAGAACACAAAAAAATTACTGTTAGAATTTACAGCAACAGCTGTGTGGAGTATGAGTTTCAAATCCAAAAGTCAATTTAAGATATACCACCACAGGTGTTAAATATCACATTACTACTTATATACGTGTATATATATATGAAACGTTTTGTGTTCCTTTTTCTTGATTTTGCTGCCATTTGGGAAGGCCTCTAGTAGCCTGTTTTGTAGTTTGTTGAGGGTGATATATAAAATGCCAAAATGTGGTATGCACATGAAACAATGATCCCTTGTTTCTATTACCCACATCATGAGATTGTTGCACCAGCAAGTTTCAGGAGCTACAGTGGAGATCTCTCTCAGATTTTTTTTCCTTAAGAAAAAAACTGTTAAAATACAAAACTTCTCAGCTTGCCAGGTCCCTGGTAGAGAATCTGAGCTTAAAAGGCAACCATCCATGTTGAAGGAGAGTGTAGAGATTTTTTGAATCATCCTCAGAATAACAAGCCTGCAAGGCATTCAGGTGCACATCAGCTGCGAAAGAGCAGTTAGAACCTTTTTTTGTGCTTCAGGTATAGTCTATATAACTTCAGGCTGCAACATGGTCAACACAAGACTGCTTAGGGCAAAATGACTTGGTTTGCTATTATCTTTCAAAAGAATTACACAAAAAGCCTCATAGCCCAAGGTAAAAAAGAATGAAACTGATGCTGAGGGCTTTGTTGTTACTATCTGGATATAGAGGTCATGTTTTCTGAATCAGATACTTGATCTTTTATATACAAAGTTGACTTTCAATTTTGAAACTATGAACTGCAGTAATGAATAAAACTAAAAAAAAACTATTTTTTGTTCTCCATATCACTTATTATAATGCTGATAAATCAAATATTATGTTTAACAATTGATACTATATTTTATGTCTTGACCTACTACAGCACAGCATACAGCCAAATAATTCACCACAAAACTTTAGGTGTGCGTACCAACATAGTAAATAACAACAACAAAAAAAACAAACTAAAGATCAGTCACGTTTTATTAATGCAAAAGTGGTAATGTACATTTGCCTCTACATCAAAGCATTTTATATTTTAACTTAAGACTGAGTATTTGTAATTATTGGAATATTACAGCTTTAAGTTGAATTTTAATAACACATTTTAAATGTGCCCTAAGGTTTTGATTATGAAAAAATACTTTTCAATTGTGGGCATACTAGTTTATTAGGTACTTCAGTTTTTTGATTTTTAAAAAATAAACACATTTTTAAACATCCTTTTATGCAGGAAAGCTGCAATAAATTATGAATTTAAAATATTTTTTAAAGTTTCTTGTTTGTTTGTTTCTTGAAATAACAATTTCTCAATCCAATCTGCTGCCAGTCCTATCTTAATAAGTTTGTGAACTACTCAGACACAAAAGTGCATTGATAGTACTTTTCATAAGGAAATGATCATCTGAATAGTATCTTTAAGAAAAAGAATATTTCTATAGGCCAAAACTGACTTCTACTGGTTTATAAAACAACAAATTGAGTTTTCTCTATCTCTCAAGTCTGCCTTTGCTGCATTTACATTTACAGGCCAAGTAGTCTGAGGGGATTACATTTTACTGTGTACACACTGATATTTACCATTTTTGTGTAATTGATTTTGCGATGTTAATGACAGTGGAAATAAGGTGGAGTTTTGCCAGCAACAGTGACACAGCAGTCATAAATAATCACGAGTCAGGCCAGGTGCTGAAGTAATGCTGAAATACAATTCTGTACAATTCATCCAACAGTGAAATATAGTGGAGAGAATTTCTAATACATTTGTTGTATCTCAAATTGAATACAATTGCCAGGAGTAGATCATAGGATTATTTTTCTTGTTTGAAAATAAAATATCTTGTTGTGGTAGTTTACAGAAGAGCATTGTCCAAAGAAAACTAATTAACTGATGCACTCCATTTCATCAGAGTCTGAGGAATCATTGATTATACTCAGGGTGACAAACAAAAAAGTACTCATGTAAATTAAAGTCTTGAAAAGCCCCTGGCTCAGTCTTTTTTTTTAATCAATTATGATTTTTTTTTGTTCACAACTCTTTATTTGATAAAGTGGTACCTTTAAAGACAGTAACATTACATTTATTTACAATAAGGTTTATAGATTCGGTGTTGAGCTTAAAATAGCTGCCATAACCACAAAATTCGTTATGGTTGTGATGTTTTGCCCAATAAAAAAAAAAATATATTTTTTATGTGTGTTCTGTTCTAATAGTTAAAGAGTATTTGGCCAGTTTTTACCATATTTCTCTGTATAAATAGTTGTTGTATTTCCTATATATATATTTCCTGTACCATATTTGTGTACTGTACACTGACTGATGAGTTGTATACCCAAAAAAGACAAAAGAAAAAGAAAAAAGAATGAAACTAAACTATATTAAAGAATACAAATATCAGATTGACCAAACACAAAATTGTTTGTATTGTTGTACATAAATATTTTAGCCAACCTGTACATATTAACAGACCTAAAAAAAACACACTTGGATTGGAAAAAAACATAATCCAAGTTCAAGTTCAATCCACCAAAAGACTTGAACATTATGTTCCCATATCTATAACAGCAAGGCACTATGGTGGCATCATAAATGCAGAATTTCACTGCCTCAAGACCAGTAGCCTTTATTACAACACTTTTCACAGATCTGTGCATTTAAAGGATTTTGTTTGAGGCAATTATTACTCCAAGAGTCAAATGCTAGAAAGAGAGATGAGGCGGAACAGAAACTTGAGACAACATTGCCCAGAGCAAGAAAGGGAATTTGACTGCAAATTAAAAAAGAGAGAGCAAATTTTTGGCTGAAACTTATAGTCAATATAAATCACTGTCATTTGGTTTTAGGGAGGAATTCCAAAGATTATGAAGCTCTTTAATGACAATAGCCATATGGGAGTACAAGACAAGCTTTGTGACTGTCTCATTTTAGGTTTACTTCTAGACTATCCATCATCTAATGCCAGCAACCAGAGGTTCTCCTGATCGTTTAGTGCAGTGCTGGAATTATTCACGACAAACTGTCATCAGGTTATCACAGGTGATGTGCCTCTTTTAGTTTATTTTGTAAGGCAATGAAAACTACGACAGATTGGTTTGTTAAGAAACAGCTATTGTTTTGGGTTTTTTTTTTGTCATACTGTAGTCATCTTAAGGCTTCATGAGGTTGTTCTAAATCCATGTTCTTTGTGTACCTCTTTAAAGCCGTTTGGCTGTGTGCATGATGGATTTGTATCCATTTCTATTAATTTTACACCTATTAAACACTTCCCACTTTGGTTTTCAGTTGTTTGATTCATTGAAATTCTACATCCATGCTCAGAATTTGCAAATCAGTTGGTATGTGTATTTGTGGTAAAATGTGTCATATATTGTTAGCACATCATTGTTACATTAGTGAGGTTAGAAACCCAAATTACAAGCTGTTCTCTGTGGCATTGATACAATATTGATTAAACATCTGAATAAATTTTACAGTCAAGAATAGTGCACAGTGGAAGCTGAGCTTTATTTGAGCTACTATCCATGGTCTAAATGTTTACCAGGAATGTTTTGCCAATTTCAAAGTGTTAATTTTCTTGCCAATGTCAACTCAACATCAAATTAATATGAATAAATAAATCCCAGCACCTTTCTGTTAATCTATAAGTGTTATACTTAAGATGTGTCAGCTCTGCTTGGCCTATTATCTCATTGTGTGTGATGGTAAAATATGTCTATATATGTTTGCACACATTTGTTATAAAGACTTCCCATTTTTGAGTTTTAGATTTCTTTCCTCTTTTACTCCAAAAGGAAAATATGTTATTAAAAGAACATCATATGTAATGAATAAGACAAATATGCACATAAACACATCTTTCTCTTTCCATTCTAGGTATTTATATAAAAAACCTATACTTTTTAACATAAAATTAAGCACAAATTGTTTAACACAAACAGAAGCATTTTTCCACCTCTAAAGCCAATGATATGAACTTTCCTGTATGTCTTGAAATAAGATCCGTTTGTTTGGATTTTGAAGGTGTATAGCAGTAAACGTGAGCTAGGTTGCAGCCACTTGACTTCTCATGGTTTAGAATAATGAACAATCACAAGTATTTGTTTTTAAAGACACTTTAATTTGCTTTAAGTTCAAATCAAATTTTAAACTAACATTGTTTATTTAATTTTCATTGTTTGAGAAGAGGCTGTTTTCTTTCAAATTAAGACTACAACATAGAATGTTGAAATAACTTGTAAAAGTGGAGAACTTGACTTTTTGTCAGTGCCTAGCAACCAAGTCAAAGAACCATAATCATTCAACTTGTGCAGCTTGTGTGTAGATCTTAAAAGTACTTCAAAACACTCTGAAGTGTGGCCCTTACTAACTACTACTAGCTGCTGCCAAATGGACATAGCATTAAATGCAGGTCCATCAATAAAGCTAAGTGAAGTATATATAGGATTGACTCTTACAGACTACAGCCCACGCTCTGCTGTCCAACTCGTTGCTCTGCCATCAATAAAACAGTTGAATCACAGATGGTCACACAACAGCTTTGGGAGGCTTTAGATAGACTACAGATTTAATCTTCCTGTCATCTGTCAGTCACTTTAAATTTTCCAATGCAGATTTGCAGGAGTTTACTGGCAACAGGTCGATCAACAATTCAATATCTTCTGTTTCTTGTTGTGGTTTAAATTTCCAACATGTTACTAAATGAATTACTGTGGGTTTTCAACACATTACTAGTAGCAGTTTTGTTAGTTATTTACTGTGGGCTGGAATCCAAACCCTGTGACTCCATTTGGTTAGCCTGTTTTAAGGCTTCAACATGGTCTCTGTGTCCAAATTCACTCTTTAGTGATAATATATGTTAATGCCTATTCAAAAAAGAAAGAGGTTAAGTGATTTCTCTGCATGACTTCAAAACGTCATACAGTACATGGGACTCAGGAATCAAGTATGGCCATTTAATCATGTTTAATCAGTATTTAAGATTCACTGTGCCAATGTATCTAAGCCTGGTGGTGTGAGCTTGACTTTATCATTCCATTTAAAATGCCATTTTGAAAAGTACAATATGAATTGCTCCAGAAAAATAAATCAGATCAAGTAAGAATTGTTTTTAAACTATCCTAATTATGTTTATAACTGAACTTCAAACTGCCCCAATTTGTTGTGGTCAGCATTCTTCCTTTGTCTTTTTTCCTCTCAAACCTACAATTTTTCCAGTTACCCAAATTATTTGACTCACTGAGGGTTTTTTCTTTGTTCTTTGCCTCCCTTTGTTGTCTGCAACACCAAAAGTCTCAATGTGTTTGACAACTTTATCTGGAAATAAACTGTGATTTTATTGACTTATCCTTGTCTAGGTCTTCACTATTGTCTGAATTATTGCCACCATTATTGCTGTTTACTGGCTTAAAATGTTTTGACCCCAGGCGTTCTGGATTGACTGTAAGCAATTTACTTTCCAATAGAAAATCATCCAGATGGTTGACATGTTATGACTAATCACTTGAGGCTATGTTGGTGTTTGGATGATAATATTTTTATTAGCCTCATTATTGTAACTGTAAGACATAGAGGAAAAATAACTGAACTCCCTAAGTTTGAAAATTCATTTTAACTGACTCAGAATAACCATGAATCCCTACTCATGCATTTCTGTACCTTTGTTTTAAATAACTGCTTCTAAGGTGTAAACGTTTCTGAACTGTCTGATGTCTCTTCATCTCAGCTTATATCCATCTATCTTGATATCTATCTGGATTTAAAGTTTAGAATTGCAAAAAAAATTAAAAAGTCACCATTAGCTTTTTCCAACAGTGTTTTAGAGATTGGAAATTAAAGTCTGATGAGCAGAAAATGTTTTCCTAATTCACCATGCTAAAATTTGAGGAATTATGGAGATTCAAAATGGGTGTCCTGTATATGCTTCTGTTGGCTTCTTTACGTCAGACCTTCATGTCAACAAAAGTTGGTTGGTTTAATTATTTCTTCTTGTTAGCAACTTTTTTTTCCCCACTCATACTTGTTAAAAGCTTTTTTTCTTTTATTTTTTTAATTACTTATTATTTAACATTAAAAGCGACAAGGATGTGGTTTACATTACGTGACAACTGCAAAGGCACATTTATACAAGAGTCAGTTTTAATGACTTTTTCTGAGAATAGTTGAGTTCTAAAAAGTCACTTCAGAGTGAAAACTATTAAATGTTTCTGCAAAACACATCCATAAAATCTCAGTGTCTCTGATTTCTTAGTATCTGTAACATGAGGCATTGTTCTTGGCAACTTTTGGACCACATAACAACTGCTCCAACAGCATGCCTAATTGTGTGCTGGACGAGGGAGCAACAAAACATCTGTCTGCAGACTGTAAAGCCAATGCACATAGAACCTCAATCCAGCAAGAAATTGTCAGCAAGATGTCAGATCTTATAGAGAAATTAGAGACAAGCAGACACAAACTTGGATTTCAGTATCAATTAAAGTCCCCTAAAAGTGGCTACATCAATATGAGCTATAATCACTTACATAAATTGTTCTGTTGTCACGTAAAAGACAGATTATACAGATCAGAAGTATTTTTTAAAATGTGCCAGTTTTTCTAAACACATCCAGAAGTATTTTATTTCACCAGATCAAGACAAATTCTCTGGTCTTTCAATGTCAGAGATAGAAGCATATACATTTTATGACTCATTGTTACAAAAATAGCTCACCTGGTTCAGCTGCCAGTTAGATATGATTGTAAAATTCAGCCGCTTTTTAGGCATGTTTTCTGATTCAAGTTGCAAGTAGATTTAACTTGACACAAGCATGACCTGGAGTGGGTGTAAGCTGAAAATCTGCAAGCTGCAAATACTGTTGACAAAATGTAGCATAGGATAAAAAATATCCATACGTCGTATAAATTGTAAAACTTTCATCAAGAAGACTTGAAACAGACATAATAGTTCCATTTTTACGTTGACCATTTTTTAAAGTTACTAGCCATTTTGTGTTTTTTAAACTGACTGGAGAAGTCATCCATCTAATGAACACCTGTCACTGCATGTTGCACAAGACGCACAACTGTAACATGGGGACGGTCTCATATTTCATGTTATTGACAGTCTTTCATTTGTCTCATCACTGTTATGAACCTGTGGCTTGAGTGCCACCCACTCAGTATGGCTGACTCTGAGTGATTAACCTATTTATTTTCTCAGTGTTCATTGATTTTGTTCAGACACAGCTAAAATCCTCTCATCTTGTTATTCTGCCTACTAAAATCCCCTCTTCTCCTATGTCAGATTTTAAGTGGATAAAAGCCATATTAGCAACAGTTGTCTTTTTGCTACATACTTTCACAGATGCCTCCTTTTTGATTAAAAACCCCAGAAACACAATTTTAGGATGATTTCTAACAACTATATTTGTAGAAACACTGTATTCAATGTAAGTGGAGAGGATGAGTTGTGCACAGAAAGAATTGCATTTATGATGATCTCAGAAAATGCAAGCGTATTTCATAATTCTTTATTTTTATTTCCCTTAAAATAGTGTTTAAGCCTTAACTTGCCATGTGTTTGCATGTTCTTTCCATCCTTGCAATGGTTTTCTCTGGCTTCGTCCCACATTTCAAAAAAACAAAAAACAAAAACATCCATGTTAGTCTAATTGACTATTCTAAATGAACACTAGGACTGATTGTGAGGATGCATGGTTATTTGTCTTGTGTGTGTCTGTGTTGGCCTTCTGGCTGGCGATCTGTCCTGGCTGTACCCTGCCTCTCGCCTGTTGACAACTGGGATAGACTCCAGCATATTTTTAGCCATTCAGTGAACTGTTTGACTGTCTTTTTTTCTGAAAAGGAAAACGAAAAAACATAAAAACATTTCAGCATGACATCCAGACCAAACAGATTAACAAAACAAAAGTTTTTTTTAGTTTATTTATTTATATTTTAAAATTTTGGTGGGGTTGTAGCTCATAATAGTAGCATTATTTCCAAGCCAGCTAAAAGAAATAAATCCTGTTTGTGTCTAACTTGGCTTATGATGTCTTCTTTCTGAAAATGATGTATTTCAGATGATGCAACTTCGAAACAGGATGATTGACAGCTGTTTTAATAACAATGAATGCTTATTGAATGCTTATTTCAGAACCCTTCACTAATGACATCCTGTTTTTAATTATTCATACTGTACGGAAGACTTACTAGAAGGCAACATATTGCACAGAAGGTGGTTGCAGGAGACTGGAAGCTGCCAGCAGGGGGTCCATGTTTGTGGGACCAGTGATATTAATACTACAATGTTTCAACAACACAAACACAGCAAAATGATTCATTTATAATTAATGGGGTTAAATATTTTTGTACTGTAAATTCAGATTATATTGAGCACATGTACAGATATTAAGATTTTAAAATAAAGGAAATAATTACAATATGTAAAAAACAAACAAAAAAATAAAAAAACAGGCATATGATTTCAAGTTATGTGATTTTTATTTTTTCATTTGTGTTGTCTGATGCAATGCAACATTGTTTTTGTGTTTTGAAAAGTGACAAAACTCATTAAATTTGACAGATGTTGCAGGCTAGGGCCTAAAAGCTAAAAAAGTTTCAAAGTTTTAATTTTCTTAGAATAGACAACTTTAATTTTAAATATTTAAAAAAAAAGTTTTGTTGCTTACAATGTTTTTTTCATCAGAATAGCATTTTTTTTTTTTTTTTTTTTTTTTGACGGTTTTTAGTCACTTCCTTGAGTTTGAAATCTTTGTATAGTTCAGTGTAGTTTACCTCATACAAACTGAACTTCTCTCTAGCACAACATTATCTCAACTTGGGTTCAATAAATTGACAGCATAATGGGGGGGTCACAATGGACTTCCACTTTACAGCAGGGATCCTGGTTCCGGAATTTAATTGGTATCAATATTCATATATAATAATACACTCTGTTTTAGTCCATCTCATCAATGTAAATTAATTATTTAAGTGGGGCTTTTGTGTTTATTTGTAATATTTCAGCACACCAATGTTATCAATTATTTATTAGAATTGTTTGAAACTGTATTTTTTTAAAACATTTTTCAACACAATTTGACATCTTTTCATAATGCTTTCTTTATAGGAGTGAAAGCAGAAAAAAAAACATAAAACAAATTAGGTCTAAGTCATATATACATATATCCAACTGAGGTCTCTTCATAGAATGTCTTGTTCCAGTAGCCCATTTCTCATCAGAATGTCCTGGTTCCCCAACATCTGATGCGGACCTTAATCCTGGCGACGTCCGAGCCGGCATGGCATAATTTTTATGTTTCTTGCTCATTACACAACAGAGGTTGTTCAGAGGTTGGTGGGTCTTTTCTTATTCTTCCTACTATAGTCATGTTTTCAAATTCAGATTAATGAAATTCTTTAGCATTGTTTTGCTATGAAGACCTATTTTATATGTCTTGCCCTGACAAAACTCTCTTGTGTATGGTTAGATTTTTGATTTGTCTCTTTTTAATTCTTTAGTATTGTTTTGCTATGAAGACCTATTTTATATGTCTTGCCCTGACAAAACTCTCTTGTGTGTGGTTAGATTTTTGATTTGTCTCTTTTGGTAAACTTTGGTGGGCCATTACTTCATGCTAAGATAATGTTTATTTCTTTGCTGTCAATTATATTATATAATACTAAGCATCTACCTGGTTGAATAACTTGTTAATTCACAGCCTACACATAAAATAGTATGTGCGCTTATGCATGTCACATTCTTTTCAAGTTACTTTACTTCATCTCTGTTTGTCTTTAGGCTTTGCAGAATAAGAAGCAGAAAAAGGTGAACATGTGAAATAAATGGAAAACCACTTTCTCCACTGCACTATGAAGATTTTAGCTTTACGGAAAATAAACCAGACTCAGCAGACTTAGGTGGCTTAAGTAAAAGTGTCTGATAAGGTCATGCAGACAATTTATATGCAAGTGGGGCTCATTTTAAAGTAGAAGAAACCTTGCAATAATAGACAACAGTTCTATGCAATATCTTGCACCAAATAAGTAAATTAAAATAAAACATAACAAAAATAAAAGATATATATTAAAAATGTGGAAATAAAAATTGATTAATAGTGTGTTATCTTTTAGCTCTTTACTTTTGTGCTGACCTTAGAAATAAACATTTGTTTGTAGATATTATCCTTTGATTTTTAATAAATTTAACAATCCTGAGAAAAATACTCTCTAAGATTGTTTATAGCTGTTGAAACAGATCAAGCTCATAGAAAAAAATAAATCAAACTGCATGACCTGAAGTTACCACCTTCATGTGAGGTTACTAAAAGAAAGAAGAGGCATCCCCTTGTGTCTCATAGTGACAACAACCATTTCCCATGACTGTCTGTGACATTTAGGTCTCAAGTTCCCTTTGGTAGATCATTTCCAGCCAGCCTGAGGTCAGCCTCAGGGCACATGTGTCTCGCTTCACTGGTCACTTAGTTCTACAAGCATTGGATTTTTGAACAAAGAAATGACTTACAGTAGATGTGTCAGACTCTCTTAGAGTACGTCTTCATTAGACATATTTTACATTTTACATTTTGAATCTTTTAACAGTTGCTGTTAAATGAGTAGTTGCATTTTGCTGTCATGATGGTTGAGGTACATTTTACCTTAGATGTGGATCATTCTTTAACCCAAAAGGCATGGCATTCAAGCTTCTTTTCGTGTGTAGCAAAACTTTCAGTATTTCAACCTTGGCAGACAATTCAGTTACATTTATTGTCAGATAATGGTGGGTTTTTTTTTAAGAACCACCAATCAGGTAATATGTGTGTGTGTGTACTTGTGTTTCTGAGCTGAATGCTTTATTTTGTTGTTGTTGACTGATGCAGCAGCTGATCTAGTTTTTAAACACTGTTCTGGCAGTCCTGCTGGCAATGTAAGTGTAAAATATTGTTTTTTCAAGTATTGAATTGCTTGTGCCAACATCACTTTTTTACCTGGTTCTACAAGTAATTTAGATGATAAACTTTTTGATTAAGTTTATATGTACAACACATTGCAAATCACACAGCTTACAGTAAAAAATAAGATGATAATAACAATAATTAGTAAAATTGGAGATTTAAAAATATGAAGGACTTACTGAGAATTCGCCAGCCTGATTGCCTTTTAAGTTATCACACATTCTACTTGAAGTCACACTGCAACTACCATAGACAGACATGCAGCTGATCAAGTAGTACTTCAATAGAGAGAGGTGAGAATGGAAGAGGTAAGCCTTAGTCAATCCAGCCTTCAAAATGCATCTTCTTTTGAGCTTTCTAAGTCAGGTGTGTGGTGACCTTCAAGCTAGATACTTAAAACCTGAGTATGCCCCTCTCTCTTAACAGGACAACCAAATAATATCCTGCTGAAAAAAAAAACAGCAATTATCTACACTTTGGCCTGTTACATTGTCTGTTAAATAGAACACTAGGGGGTAATGGGTGGTTGACTTCTTTGTCTTTATTAATTAATGTAGCATCTGCTCAGTGGGACTGTTTAGCCTGGGGACACTGATGACATTTTTTTTTCTTTCTTTTTGTACATAACCGTTTTATGTTTGAACTTGTTTCAGTATACAGAACTCTAACAGTAAGAAGTGTGATACTGACCAGCTGATTTATTGGTCTAGATTATAATGTAGTGGTTTGCACTGAAACAGGATATGGTTGTCTTAACCAAAGTATATACATTTTTTTGCATCAGTGTAATGAGGTGCCCTGTGCTGTACAATTTTAAATACTTACTGTATGAACTACCTAATACTATTGATACTAAAGTGAGCATACAAAAAAAATCCAAACACTTGCTGGTATGTTTTTCAGCTTTATATTGCTAACTTTCTATACAGCTGTAAAAGCAGTGTTGCACTATAAAACACAAATCTGCTAAGTGATAATTGGAGACAAAAAAAAAAAAAAAACAAGACAAAACACTGATTTCAACTACTATTATTGTCTTTTTCCCCCCTCTTTTTAAACAAGGACATAAAATATCTTGTTACACAATGATTCCAGAGCTACAAGTTTTTTATTAAGCCAATATTATCTTGGGCTTGTCTGGCTCCTGCTTCAGTGCTTCCCTCCTCAGGGGAATTTCACACTGGCTGGAGCCCTGACTGTAATGAGGTAGTAGCAGTATCTGCAGAAGAGAAATACCATAGACCTGCACGGTTTAGACTAATAAACACGCTAA
Source organism: Kryptolebias marmoratus (assembly GCF_001649575.2). Classification (NCBI taxonomy): domain Eukaryota; kingdom Metazoa; phylum Chordata; class Actinopteri; order Cyprinodontiformes; family Rivulidae; genus Kryptolebias; species Kryptolebias marmoratus. The sequence goes on along the minus strand of NC_051440.1, from coordinate 19,213,071 downwards.
AGAGATGTTGACCTGAGTAAACAAGAGCAAATTGTTTACCTGTATGTTGTCATGACATATTTTGAAGGTTACATGCCACGACAATTCTTAAACACAATACATGACATACCAAGTTTGCATTATCTACTAAAATAACACTAACATTTTTTTTTTCATGTTCACAAGAAAATAAATTTATTGTAAGTGGATTAATTTGTACAACAGAACCATAATACATACACATTATTCTCTAAGACATGATCCAGTTAAAAGATTGAAGCAATAAATCTCTTGTTTTTGTGCATCTTTATTTGTCTTTATGCAATGGTGGACAAGGTAAGTGTATGGAACAAAACACAGAAGGGTGGAAGTAACCTTCTTGTCAAGAAGTTGAAGGGGACTCAAAACTGCCCCCATCATCGTTTCCAAGATGAAAGTAAACTGCTCTGCTCAGCCTGTAGCTCCTGCATTGTGTTGACAAGGGAGGGAAGCTGCTGTTCATGTTGATGGAGACATTGTCTCTCATCCTGCTGGGCTGACTAAACTGTCTTTGATTCAGCAGAGTCAATCATGGCCAGATTGTATCATAATGGTGGGTCAGGTAAAGATTCAAGTGCATGGATCAGAGCAGACTTGAAGGAAAAAATTCAACAATCAAGTGGATTGGCAGGGCAGGGGTCTAAAAAGTAAGACATAGTCGGTGTGGCAAACTTTAGCAAAGGACTTTAGCAAAAGGAGAGTCTGGGTTCAGAGGCAATTGAGGATTTTAAAGGCCAGACTAAAAAATAAAATATAAAAATAAGAAAATCAACAAGTTACAGTAAAAAATCAAAATCCTTTAAGTGTTGTGACTTAAATCGTAAACCTCTAATGGTCTCTATTTCAGCAGTAAATCAAACACGCAAGGCTGAAAAAAAAATGTTTAACTTGTTTGTGCATAAAAAATTGTTAGTAACTTCTAAGTTTTCTCAAAAAAATAAAGATGGGGGGAGGGGGTGATAGGAAATTTGTAGGGCCAATCGCCTCTGTTGGCACCACTGCTTGGCATGTCTTTTAATGTTGTCCTATAAGGTGGAAATAGAAAACAAACATCTTGTGAGAAGAAAAATAATGTATATTCTGTCATTTGCATGGTTTTATTCTCAAGACAACATAACTTGGGCTAAACTGAGGTTAATTGGCTCTCTTCTCTTTTATTGACAGTTCCTCAGAGTTTTTGTGGTTTTGTAAGGGTACATTCACCATACCTTCAGGGTACAAACTATCGGCTATCATTTCTGCTAAATGCACATTTTAGAAAAAGGAATATACTAGTATATAGTCCACTGTTGAGAAAGCAAATGTATGCTGTCAATGGATTATAGAAGGCTTGATGAGGAGAATATGTGCTTTACAACAAAGTTTGCATCACTGTGATCATAATGAAACCTTCAAGTGGCTGTTTATATATTTCTTTGGGACTAAAGTTGTTCTTCTTTTCCACTTAAAATCTGATGGAACTGTGTCTTGAACATCCATCAATTCCACAGAGTAATTCTGCTCCTTAAGGCGGACCAAGGGCAGCGATGAAAGTAAAGGCATAAAATGCTTATTTCATTTGCATCTTTCTTTCTTCTTTTGGATTGAGTTTTTTTAAACTGAACAAAGCTCTGAAATGAGACTACAAAAAGTAGAGCACACAGCACAGCACTCTATGTATTACAGGAAAAAAGACTTACACTAAAGCCATATTTATGAGTCTCAGAGAAAGTCAAAGGCCATATTCTTGAGACTTTGTGCAAAAGTGCCTTCTCTGAAGTAATGAATACTGCTGTACTTACACTTACTTTTGACACCAGAATTGCTTGTGCCTCAAGGCAGACAATGAGTCTGCTCAGCTTTCTCTCTTTCAGGGTTGGCAAGTGATTTATCTAGCAAGTAAAAAGCCAAGTAAGGTGACCTGTTAAAATGTGGGACTTTGATTCCAATTAGTCTTTCATGTTCTTAAAGTGAGCATTGAATTTTTTTTTTCAGGCTTTTCTGAACAGGAATCATTCTTTCGTCTATTTTAGTACTTAATTATAGTGTTATGATCTTTCACACTCAAAAGATGTGACTTAAATTCATTCTTTGAAAGGGTTAAATGTCATTTACTTTCTGCTACTTTGGTCATGAGTGAATCCTTAAACCATGACTCACATCTCTTAGTTAGATATTGTCCTTTGACATACATACAAATGAAGGAGTTTTGTTCTAGAGAAGTTTGAAATGGTTACCTACTGTATGTTTTCTAAGATAGACTAAATTCATTTCATACCAATATTGTAATTCTCTGTTGCTGTATGAGTAAATATTTTATAAATAATATTTTATTCATTTATTATATGTCATTTATATTTATTTCCAACTTATAATATTCACTAGATAAAGTGTTTTCAAAATTATTTTTTTAACATAATAAAAATGTTTCACACAACCCAACATGCTGGGAAGATGTTTTTATTATAAATTAAAGTGTTACACTCTGAAAACATTTGCAATGAAATGTATTGTTTTTAAAACATGTTTATTTGAAAACTAAATGTATTGCCAAATAGAAGTCAATAGTTCTGATGCAATTCACTGACTGATATTATGACAGAACTAATAGAAACAACAGGTATGGTTTATAATAACAATTTTCAAAAGGCCTATAATAGCAAGACTACAGTAAAAACAGTAAAATATATAAATACATACTTTTGGAAGAAGATGCTCTAGGTTATAGAGATTTGAAAATTAAAGCCAAGTCATTTTTACATAACTCCAAAGCAACTGGGTGATGAAGGAGTATATGGTTTAGAAATCACAGTGATGCTAATGGAACCTGATACCACTGGCTCTGCAGAGAAAACCAGCACATCCATGCTCTCTAGTGACTCATGTCAGAAAACAAATTTTATCTGAAAGAAGTGTGTTTCCATGTCCACACTGCTGCCTGTCATAACAGCAGCTATTTAAGGTTGCATTTTATTGTGAAAAGTTAGGGTTAGGGTTAGGGTTCTTGTGAAAAGATTAAAAGTGAGAAAGTGTTTCAGTAATTTAAAGCTTTTTTTTTTTTTTTAAATCAAACTGGCCATAATGTAATGCTTTGGTAGGATCAAATATATTTGTAAAAAATAAAATCTACAGTTTACAAAAGTAAACCAAAATTTTAAGGAAAAAAAGGTTTCAAAATAAAATCTAAGAGGACATGGCTGGAGTTTCATTTTGGTGACAAAGATTTAATTCTTTTAAAGTTTGTTTCTTCACCTATTGTGAGTTTGTGTCAGGACTGAAAATCAAGGGCATTTTTTGAGACTTTAAACATTGGAAGTTTAGATAAGTCCCCAATTTTTAGAGTAAAATTAATACAGTGTGATGTGTTTACCGCTAACTTAAATATGCTGGGCTTTAAAAGCATTACAATAAAATAAAATGTGTTCAGTGGAATTTCTCATCCACCTTTATCATTTTAATAGTAAGCAGCAGGAATAAAACAGACCAAATTACAGCTGTGACCCACTGACAATAACATCCTGTGTAAAATTCCACAATGCTTTTAGTGTGTAACATTTCCTTTAATTTACCAACTCATCTCTCCATGTTCTTGCTTTTATTGTGTGAAAAGAACATATTTTAAGCAGTGATAAATTGTTAACTTTATGTCTTTTATTTCTGATGGCTATCTAGCTCCGGCAATATTCACTCTGTGTTAAACTCTTTATGTCCTCTGCTCTTTCTGTTCCTTCACTAGTTTTTACTTGTGCTTATAAAAAAATGCAACAAGAATCTGATCCTTATTCCTACTTTTTGGTTTGGTTATAAAGCCAAATCCTATTATCAAGTTGTTTAACGTACACATACATACATTTAGATAGAAACCAGGCCAGTGGGGGAAGCAGTCTTTTGTAGATACTAGATTAATGTGGCTTCTGCCTGCATGTCTTTGTACTGTCACAGACTGTTTTTATTTTATTGTTTAAAAAAAGATTAATGGAAATGGTTATAACTGGTTTCCAAAAATCATATCAGACAGCTCACCCTTTTAGTCATGTCTCTGCAACTGTTGAAGATTCCCTCTCTTCCTCAGATATTGCAGGTGTTTTGCATCAGCTAGTAACAAGCCACACATGCTCCACATATGAGGCCAGTGCTGACTCCACAATTCATCCACTTTTTTCAGTTAGATGCTGCTTTCATGAAGACAATGGAAATGTTTTAAAAGATCAGCTAAAAATGTTATGAAGGTTTTGTGCAACAGTAAATTATATTCAAAGAAAATATAAAAAGGAATTAAGCCTTTTCAGCTTATATAAAAAAAATCAGGATAAAAAACGAGTAGTACTTTAAAAATCAAAACAGGCCTTAATGTCATTTTACGAAAAATAAACCGATTCCTATGATTTATTATCTGCTTCACATTTATTTGATGATTTCTTTGGTTTGATGTTTGGCATGACAGCATTTTTAGTTTTCACGGTACAGTGAAAACAGATTGCAGGAGATAATGCAGATTCTTCATTTCAAGAACAAAGCCATATTGTTAAGAATAAAGTAGATGCCAAGGATAAACTCTTCTGGTTTATCAAAAACAAGTTTGGGAGGGACTGCGAGCTGGCTGCCAACTTTTGTAAAGTCAGGAAGTATATTACTGTGACAAAGGCTTCCATTATCAATAAAACTCATTGGTGGCAATACAAACTGTAAGAATCTATTTGTCAAATTTCATTGTGACCTGTGCACCTGACTGAGCTCCACACTTTAAGGATCAAACTACTAGATCAACTTTTCATCAACAACTTGTAACTCAATTGTCTGATGGCTGTCCACAAATACTTTTGCATCTTTTAATGAAACTTGCAGAAATTTGATCATAAAAAAACCTTTTTGCGATCTTTCTCATTCTGAGTGTGCAGTTTTAAGCAGAAACTGGTTAAAGCAATTATCACTGTGTGTATGTGCTTCTTCCTGATGTTTTTCTGAAGCACAGAGTAACCAGATCAAGGCATATTTTGCAAATTTAGTCAATGCTTAAATGTTAGTTTGACCTAATCTTCATGATTTGACTTTAATTTTGAAATGTTGTTTTTTTCTTTGATCTAAATAAAATACTGTTTAAATTTTAGTTTTCAAACCAAAACTATTGGTTTTGACCACAAGGTCTGTCTGACTGTATTTTTGACATGTGAGCTTTATTATTAAAATGGAAAAGTGTAACTGCTTTAACAACAACCCCACTCCCTGACAAACAGACATGCACACTTTCTTCAGTCACCTGATTGCTCTTTTACCCTTTTGTTCTTCCAGTTTTAAATATAAGCTTACAAAGTGTGGATATTTAAGCACACTAGGGGTGATTGTATTGTGGGGCTTTTTTCCTCATTTATAGTGGATTAAAACGGAAATCCTGTCTTCTAAGGTATATAAGCTGCTGCCTATTGTTGGTTTTCAGCTCATTCTGCTAATCCCTGTTTGACAGCTTCTACTTTGCAAAGACATTGTACAGGGCTCTCTTCCTTACTCTCTATCTCTGTCTCTCTCTCATCTGCTGCCTTTTACTTGTACAAAATCAAGCAATTTAATACTTTTTCTCACAAGTTGCTGCAGATATATTTGAGGAAAAAAATCTGGACTTTTAAAAGAAGGGATGAACAATACACTTATTCAGAAAAAAAACAAAACATATACATAAATTTACCATTTTCAGTCATAAATCCTACTTTGTTGTGACATACATTACTTCACTTAGTGAAGTAGACTCAAGAATCACATTTGGAAAAAAAAAAACAAGTTAGAACTGAGGTTAAAGCGTCTCACTTTCGCTGACTAATTATTGCAGGAATGGCATGCCTTACTCCTTTCCCTTTCTGTCTCATGAAAAATGGATGAAACCAAGGTCATATTAGGGGAGGGAGCTCACAGTCTACATTACGGTGAGATTTCCAGGAAGAAGGAAAGGGGGAGTTTGCTGTGATTTAAACCACATTTGATAGAAGACATTAACCTTGACCCAAGTTTCACTTCATCTAATCATGCCTGACTGGTCTCTCAGACTGACTTACACATCAGTTCCTCAAAACGAAGTAAAAAAGAAAAAAAAACACATGGGCAAACACACATATGATCAATGACTGGTGACAGTAATAAGATGCAAATGTGCATAAATCACAAAGTGCATTAAGATAAATTCTTGTTGGTAAGGTACTAATAAAGTTCCTGTCCTAATTACGGAATGTTTGTCATGAAATAAATACAAGTGATCAAAAAGAATATTGTGTTCTTAGACATGCAAAGTAAAACTGGTCAACCTTGAATTGTTTTTTTTTTTCTTGAGGTATTGTACACAATTTTAAACCCTCCAAGTGAAACCATACAGTTTAATTTGAAACAAAGCAAAAAATAAAACTAAGCTTTGCTCACATTTGCAGCCTTAAGCTCAGCACCCTGGTTGAAAACTAAAATGTGCCCCCAGGTGCTGTGCTACCTTCATTGTTAGTTGCATTTAAACAATAGTTGTGACAACTGCAAAGTCAAATGACTACAGACTTTAACATTAAACCTAAAAGACAGATGTTGTGAGCTGTTTTTTTTAAATGTATTTAGTTAGCTTTTTATTATGTAATAATTAGTAAAGAAGAAAAGGAAATATAGGTTGTAATACGGAACAGAACTAACACTGAACAGGACCTCAGCTTCATCTCAAGTCAAAACAAAAACATTAATAGAGAAATCCAAAGAACAATGTGTTAAAACTGAACCTACACACTATGACATGAGTATGTAATTTATTTTAAAGATTTGACCATTTTGGTTGTTTAGTTATTACAGTAATTATTTTTAACAGTTAATAAAATAATTATGACTTGCATTCACATCAATGTTGGTTGGTTAGGATGTGAATGGAAAGAAGCATTTGGAGCATTTGGAGATGGACCTACATGAATCAAGCAAAAGTTTATTTCAAAGAAATGAAATAATATATTTTGAAATGTTTTGTGTAATTTAGTTTTTAAGGTTGTTGGCTTTTTTGTAATAGACTCTGCCAAGTAGTAATACATAAAAAAGTATCATTTTGGTTTGCTGCCATCTTTGCTCCTCTCAAAGAAGATGCAAAGTCTAAGAGGTATTTAGAATTAGATTGTCTTAAATACTTGATTATTGATTCACTCATCCTCTCCATTAGCTATTAAATTAAAAGGATTCGTAGAGTATGTATAGTAGCTTTAATTGAAGAAGACAACGTGGGAGTGAAGCTATGGTTGACTGCACAAAATGAAGATAAATTATTTTACCTTGTTAGACTACACAGTTTTTAACCAAAACACAACCTACACTATATAAATGTTTTTTTTGTAAAGACAAGAAGTTGTGGTAGGATTCAATAATTTCATTGTGTGTCTATATCTTATGCTAACAACTGTTTGCTTCAATAGTTGCAAAAAGTCAAGATGCATAACTTACTTTGAGCACCAAACTATATATTTTGGGACCCTAAAGGTGATTAACAGTGGTCTCTGCAGATACATAAATAAATAAGTCCTAAATTCCTCTTAAAGCATGTAAATATGCACTGGGTATTTTTTTTAGAACACACACAACCTCACTATTCTACCAGTGTTTATTTCCATTTTGTTTTCTTTGCTTTTTTAGTTATTTAGCATTTCATGCATTTGGCTCTAGAAGTTTAACACCTCCAATAAGCCTTAAGAAAAATGAGAACATCATAACAAACAAGGTATGAAAGTCCTGGAGTTTCACAAGTAGACCTTGGATGAAGTTCTTAAATACAAAAATATATATATACATGTAATTTTATTAAACTAAAAGTGACTCGTACAGTCAGTTAAAGCAAAGGCTTCATATTTTTAAATGTCACTGATGTAAAATGAAGCCATGTGAAGGACTGAACAAAACCGTGTAACAGCTGGATGCAGTGAAATACAAGCTGTGTCCTGTTGAGGTAAGAGGTAAATTATCCAAGGAAATATTTTACTGTTTCTTCCACAAAACTTGCTAAAGGTGTTGTTAGGAGATTGTCAAGGATTTGAAATGTCAAGGATTTCAGTGTCTTGGAATATCTTATCCTTTAGCATAATCTGTGTTTGCCTTATTTAGATGACTCCTGGATAACCCTGTTGTGAGGATTTGGATTTTTGTGTTTTCTGTTTTGTTTTCTTTATTCTTCTTGTTGTTGTTTTCAGTTTGTTTTTTTCCTGTTTGTACTGTGCCCTGTAATCACTCCTCCTCCGTCTCTCTTTTGTCCTCCTTGCCATGCCCATCTCCACCTGTCTATCATCATCTCCACTCACCTGTTTCCACTTCCCTCGTTACCCTCAGTATTCAAAAGCCGGTCATTTGTCACAAGTTGTCGGTTCATTGTTTGCCGTTTGTCGCTGTTCTCTCTGCCTTGGTTCCTTGTTGTCTTACCCTGCCGTGTTCTTGGATTTTTTTGTTCTCTTTGAATTGCTGCCACATCAGCTTTTGTTTTGTTTATTTTTCTTATTTAATAAATTAAGTTTTCATTTTGAAGATGAGTCTGCGCTCAGGGTTCTTCTCCACAACCTCCGATCCTGACACCTGTCCAGATTACTATTCTGTTCAACTTTGTGTCATAATTTTTAAAAAAGTTAAAAAATAGTTGTTTTAAAACTGTATTTAGATAAAATTGACTTGTTCATTTTCTGAGCTCTGTTTATTTATGTATTTGTTATAATTTATTTTAAAATGAAAATTGCATATTCTATTACGCATGACACTAAAGATACAGCATACCAGAGATAATTTGGCAAAACAAATGGATCTGGGTTCATAACATTTATCATAATTACCTGAGTGACAAAATAGTACACAGAATTAAAACCAGTCATGAGCATCAGAAAAAGTCTTCTTGCCAATATTCTGCTTGTCCTTTATGCTTTTGATGCTTATATGTGATTCAATCTATTGGCTCATTAACTTTCCGAAAATATTGGTGTGGCTCAGGTCATTTAAACTATTCTCTGGTGTGGTTTTTTACAGCATTCAATTTGGTCCTTACGATACGCAATTTACAATTTGTGTCACCATTGGCTTCCTTCATGTTCATAAGGTTTAAAGTCAGCATGTGTCTGCTGTTTTTTTTAGTAAAGGCTGATAGTGATGAAAAAACGTAGGCAACTACAGAACAATCAGTTCTGTTTCCTGATCTGCGCAGACCTTTTATGCGTGGACTTTCAAAGAAACCCATGAAGTAAAAGACCCCACAATGCTTTGCAGGCCTCCTGAATGATTTGTTTTTAGTTAATGCATGGCAGTGTATTGAGTTGGTAAATGAACCAGATGTAATCCAACAATGAATAAATATATAAAAACAACAAAAATGTAAGTATGAATATTATGAATATGGATTGTATGTCTTTAGGAAGCTGTGTTCTCCTAAAAAAAAATAAAGCTTTTGATGCTTAAGCTGGCTCTTGAATGCTCACAAAAATACATTTATTTCTTGTCTTCTCCAAACCATTCTGCCAATTCTATGTGAAATCATGTTATGGTAAAACAATGAAATACTTTTAAAATTATTCGTATGCACTACATTAGTGATATGTTATTTCAATGTTAAATCTGTTTTCTCATAAAAGCATAAGCCATTCTTTTGGTTTGTACATTTTTCCTAATCAGGGTTGGTGGGAGCTGGTTGCTTATCTCTATAGTCATCAAGAAAAAAGGTGGGTTACACCCTGGTCAGGACACCAGTCCATCACCAAGCCACATAAAGACAAACGAGGCAGAAAGCCATCCACACTTCCACTCTTACCTAGGGACAATTTAGGTTTACGGACTAAGCTTATGTGCATGTTTTTGGGCTGTGGGAAGAAACCTGGGTACCTGGAGAAAGCCCACGCATTCATGAGGAGAACATGCAAACACCAAGTACAAAGGTCCAAGTCAGAGTCAAACCCAAGACCTTTTTGCTGCAAGGCAATGGTGCTAATAAGCTTTCCACAATTGCTAGATACCCTGGGTTTTCTAGATACGATTGTGCCCGAAGAGATACACCTGCTGTTATTAAAAGGAATATTGGCTAGGTGCTAATTATGTCTGTCTAAATGTCTGTTTAAAAAAAAACCAACTAATTAGATCACACTTGGAGATGAAACACTGTAAATAGCCACAAACCCCGAGCTGCACGTGTATAATTAACTGCCAAAAACATCTTAAGTTTATATTAATTATGTTACATCCATCCATCTTTTTTACCCTTTTTCCATGCTGGGTCTCAAGGGAGCTGATGCCTGTCTCCTGCAATGACTGTGCGAGAGACGGGGTACACCCAGGACAGGTTGAAGTCTATCACAGTGCCACATAGAAACAAAGAAGACAGACAACTATTCACACTTTCACTCACACTTAGTGGCAATTTAGAGTTGTCATTTAACCTAACATGGATGTTTTTGGTTTGTGGGAGAAAACCCATCCATGCACAGAAAGAATATACAAACTCCATTCAGAAAGGCCACAGGTGGAAGCAAACCTGTAGCCTTCTTGCTGTGAGGAGACAGATCTAAACAGCTGTGCCATTGTCATAAGAATACCCTCCATCACAATTGCTAGGTGCCCTGAGTTTTTTAGATATGCTTGTGCTGAAGATTTATTGCTACTGTTTTAGAAAGAATAATTGCTAAGTGCTAATTGTTAATGTCTGTTTAGAAAGTAAAAAACAGTTAAATTACAGATAGATGAAAAGCTGCAAATGACCACAAACACTAAGCAGCATGTGAATAATTATTTGCCAAAAACATGTCAACTTCATAGTGAGTTTGTTAGCTGTGCGCAATAATTACAAATCTGCACAATTTAAGATTTATTCGAACAAAAGACATAAAGATGTTTCATCTTAAATAGCAATTTCATTTATGTAATTTTGACTAAAAGAGAAGAGTTTTTATTTTTTGAGGTTATTTAGGTGTGCAAGCCTTTTCTTGATTTGTAGAGATGTTTTGAACAATTAAGATGGAAATATGTAACCTCACTTTTATTGTTCATTTTTGTTGCTTTCTTTCTTTATTTTCGTTTTTAATTCTGTCTAAAAATGTTTACTGTATTTGTTATTTTTGGGTTGATTGATATAAGTTTTAGTTTTTATAATCCTAAGTTGCATTACATTTTTTTACAACTACATGTATTCTAATAATAAAATCAGACTTACTAACAATGAAATGTTGATGACCCAGTATTATAAATGTGTATACTGATTAAAATGATTTTGATAGAACTTCATCCAATGTGTTTAAGTGACTAGATTCACTGTCTAATTTTCAGACAGGGAGCATAAATGTATTTATGTGCTGTGAATGGAAAAACGCCCACAGAATGTGTCTATTCTAAAGGTATATCTGTTTTCCATAAATTATATTTCAAGACTTAAATATTCTAAAACATGACTAGAGCTCATGGCTGAGGAGCCGGTAATAAAATGAGCCATCAATGTCCAGTGAGTGTGGCTGATTCTCACTCACATTATTGTTCAAGGTTTTAGAAAGTGGCATATTTCCAATTCAGTATAAAACTTACTTGTGAATGCATTTACATACAAAATTATATGTATAAATGATTATATGTATAAATGACATGTCATGTGATTTGTTATTTCAGTTGTCTTTATATGCAGGAAGATCTCTTGTTTGTTCAAACTATTTATTTTGTGCCATCGAAATAAGTTTACTAATTAGCTTGAGAAGTACAGAATATATAGTGATTAAAACAAGCATACCTTATATGCATACTATATATTGTATGCGGTTTCTGTGTAAAACAGGCTTACAAAAGCATCTATCCTTCTGGAAGCTTTCACAGAACATACACATGTCAAAAAATAACAAATAAAAAGATCATTTGTCACCATCAAGTGATTGTAACCAACAAGGCAACACATCTGGAGAGATGTGTTATGTGTAGAGCATTTTACTATAATCAGATTTGTTGACAATCAGCGTACTGCCCACTGATCTGTAGGAAGCGTGTCTCTCAGCATGACATGACGTACCGAACACGGGCTGATACAGACTGTGTATGACATGTATGTTATCACTCAGCAGCAACAACATTTAGCCTAATTAAATGTGCATCAATTAAAATATATTTAGATTCCATTCAATTGGATTTGACAGCATAGCAGCTTTTTATTAATAATTTACTTTCAACTTTTTTATTTTTTATAAAACACGGACTGACAGCTTAAAACAGACATAAAAACAAACACCCCCGCTTCTTTCCGTTGACTGTTGGGATAGGCACCAGCTTCCTTGCAGCCCTAAGTAGAATTAAGCAGATATAGAAAAAGAGTTAAAAAGAAAAAGACTAAATAAACATATAAGCAGATATTTTTTAATGGACATTTGTTTCATAAATTACAAAAATTTCAGTTGACTGACATTTATTTTTCCAGCATCTTACAAAAGTAAAATGATAAAATAGCAGTAATAATTACATCAAGGTAAGCATTAATTTGGGGGAGATTATAAGAAGTAAGGGTTTATTTATTTTCATTTGTACAATGTGATATACAATGATTGTTTTTGTAGCTGCCCAGTTCTCAGTCGTCACTTTTAGTCAACTGATTCATTTTGATGACACAATAATGGTAAGGCGCTCACATCAACAGCAAAAGACAGCAAAATGCTGAAAACTATAATCACAGTCAGCTGTCAGTACTCACCCAACTTTTAAAGTTCATTATCTTACGGAGGAAAAAAACAAGCACTTTGACCCTTAGGAAGTGTGACACAATTTTCTTTGAGTAACTGAAGCAATGTAGAACAAAGGGCAGTTTTACTGAATTTCTAAAATGATGGACATGTCAACCAAATGACAATGACAAATGAACATTTTGAGAGTCTATGATTTTGAAATTGTTTCATTTTTCTTAATTCTTTCTTTTTATTTCTACTAAAGTGAAGCATTCATATCCTGTATCAAAAATCTGAAAAAAATAAAATAAAATAAAACCTAATTCTAGAGAAAGTATTTGACATACTGTAACTAAATAATTAACAAAATGTAAAAGGGGTTGGTTAAAAAAATGAACAAATTTAAGTCTTATTATTATAATTTTTTTTTTATCAAGTATAATGTTTATCATATAGTTCTTATATAGTATGAACAATATTGGTATACCAACTTTGGCAGACAGAAAACTAAAAAGGCACACAATGAATGATACATAGTCATGTCTAAAATCTTAATTTACACAAGGGCAAGTATTTTCAGGGAAATGTTTTTGCCTTTGAGTGTCCCCTGCTCTTGAATGCTATATTTATCTTTTCATGAGAAGCAATAGTATGCTTTCCCCAGCACAATTACCAAACCATGACAGCCCATCTCAGCTTTGTCAGACCACTCACTTACCATTTCAAATATATCCATTACCATGCAGATTGGTCTATTATCTTGTGCAGTAGGACATTTTTTCCAAGTGAGACCTTGTGATCAATGTGGGTTGGTTTAAAACTCTTGGTCAAGTATCTCTTTACTGCCTCTTACCAATGAATCTCATTTTTTTGTTTCAATCAATAACCAATACTATTCCCTGATTTGTTTCTTGAAATGTCACAGCATTTTTGCTTTTAAATTAAAAAGATACTCAACCACAAGTCTTCAATAAAGTTATCACTTTGACAACTTTCAACATTTGTAGACTGTGGTCTTTTTGCCACAGTTAATATCACTGTTCTATTTTCACTCTTGTACCAAATTCCAGCTGTGGTGTCTCCCCTCTAGGCCTGGTCTCCTGATCCCAGTCCTGACAAAAACCTGCCAAACCACAGTTACATTGGATCCCCCAGGCTGACAAGCAGATCCATCTTCACCTGCAGAGTAACTTTATTCTGTTTGTCAGCATCTGTCCTCTATCAAGGAGAACTGAAAATAGATATGCTAAAACATTCACTGAATTCTCTATGATCATGACTTTCAGAACCATCCTCTTATTTCATGACTTTAATAATTCTGAAGTTGATTTGTTTTAAAATACAGAAAGTGCTCTAAACTACAGAACAGCAACAAACTTAAAGTATTAATCAGACCCTGTTCTGTTTTCCTTATTGCAAAGAGGCCATATCAATGCAATATCTGCAATAATTTAATTCTATACAGTATATTTAGAGGGCAAACACTTAGGGCCTCAATGTTCACACACTACCACAGAGCCAATAAGCAGTGTCAGGTTTGCAGCACTAACAGGATTAAGCACCAAGACTTTATGTCTTTTACAGCCGTTGCCAGCCACAGGCCTGGAAATAATGGGATCAGTTTGGAAGCAGTTCATCATGGAGGAAACCACCTCTTCCCACATTAGCTCAGTGTGAAGCATCCCTATCACATACACAGGAACACTAAAATAAATTGTAAACAAAACATTACAATATAGACAAGTGTATGTGAAAACCAGCATAAACAAAAGAAATATAAAGTCTATATGTGATAATTAGGGTTACTAAAATCTTGTTAGGGTTACTGAAATCTTAACTGCTAAAAGAAGAAATTCTTGTAAAACAGGTGTCAATCATTGAATAGTATGTACAGTTAATGAGACCATTTACTGACTACAGTTAACAGTATGGAAGAGTTGCTGTTTCAGATGGCCTGCTGAGTCTTGCACCACATTTGCTGGTTTGAATTATTTTTTTTTATTTTTGTAAAACAACAAAAGAAAAATGCAAACTAATACCACATGCAGAATAAAATTACCAGACTGATACTGTAGAAATGGGTAATATTCACATAAAAAATGCTAATTCACAAAGTTACTAAATTTGCAATTATATTTATGAAAATGTGTAAGCAAAAACTCAAAACATTTAGAACATTTTCACAAAGCTTAGCTATTAGTATTAAAGGGTCATTAGAAGTTGATAATACATTTACAAACAATAACAAACTTTTCGAAAGTATCCAATATGATGCCCTTCTGAGAATTTTACCAAGGACAATGGACAATGCTGTTTCTTTTAACTTTCAAACATCCCACTCTTTTAAAATAGATGCTAGAATAAAATATTAAAATGTTTTTTTGCATGTAAAATAAAAATCTGAAATAAAATATCACAATAAATAAATTCCACTTTGCAAAAGATAAGTGATACATGTACACCATGCATTCTGTTTATATTGCAAAATCCTTTATTACACCTCATGTTATGTGTTTAACTGGGATTAGTTAAGTTATTGCTGTAGGATTAAAACAGTTCTTAAATCTGTTTGTCCTTGTTTTAATTGTTCTGTACCTAAGGCACACCCAAGAGTCAAACCCTCTTTCAATTAATGTATTACTCATCATCTTGCTGAAGTTTTGAGCTTCTTGTGAGCAACAGGACAGCATTTAAGCAGAAATTTAATTTAAAAATACATATAATGTGAAAGCATGTCTCAGATAAATTATGTTGATCTCAACATAAAATTGAAACAGGAAAAAGGCAGTTTTGAGTGGAAAAGAAAGCAAATGCGATCTTAAGACATAAAATACAAATATTGCAGAGAAAAGAAAAGTTCTCCATGTAGCCCTTTTAACAGTAAGTTAGGGAAGGCTAAGACAACAGCCTGCCATTGTTGACAGTAGTTTATTTCACACATGGGACAATATTGAAGAGATCTCACCAGGAAAGCAGTTCCTATTTGAGCAGTTATTACTATTTTGAAGCTCAATGCCATCCCTTGGCAGGTGGCACCTTCATCAGTTGATATCTATTTATCATCTTTACTACCCTTGGCATGAAACAATGCACAGTAGATTGTATTAAGAAAACAGTTGTTTAACAGGCAAGCCAAGAAAAGTGAAACAGTGCTTTTAAAACTTATAAAAATAGATAAACCATTGACACAGTTTAATGTATTCCCCCTTGTAATCACGGTTTTATCCTCTTTATCGCTCTGTAGGTCTGTGATATTTTGCACCTTTTATGTAAACATGGAAAATTAATTCCAGAGAGAATAAATTACTAATTAGTCCTGAGAAATGGTAATGAAATACAATACCTGGTTGAGAGAGTGCCAACTTCATCTTGCAAATATAAAATAAAAAAGGCTTGTGGGCTCCCTAAGAGTCCTTTATCAAAATACAAATCATTGCATTACATCTCTCTCATGACTGATCCTTTTCACAGCTCAACAATTGGTGTTTATTTTGCACCACATTTGCAAATAAAAAGCAATTTTAGACCAGGACTGAGGGAGATACATTTTAGTTTCTTTGGTGCATATTTCTTCATGCAAAACGGCTTGGAAAAAAATCATTATCAAAGAAATGTGTGTCCTATCAAGAAAAGTATGTCTGTTGGCTAGTTGGTTTTAGGGTTAACTAAAATAAAACCATGAACAGTTTTAGATCAATTAACTTGAACATTTTTCAAGAACTCTGAGCATTATTTTGTGTTTTGTACAGCTTCCTAAATGCTTGAGGTGATTCCTTAAGACGCACAGATTGAGTACTTTATAAGAGGAGGAAAGAAAACCAGGAAGGCCCACCATCTGTTGACTTTTTAGAGATGATAAGGCGAGCTCAGCTGGATAACAGATCACCAACAGGCAGTGCAAGTCTAAAGCAATTCGTTACGAGAGGAAGTGACTGTGTAATGATGTTTTCTGTCGTGGTTCCAAGCACTGTTTTGGCAGTTGATGTGGGTATGTTGTCAATGTAATAATGAAGGTCTTTTGGTGCTTCCACATGAAACAATAGTGTTCCATTATTTGTGTTGTGTTTGGCAAAATCATTAAGCTTTCTTGATAAGAAGTCTAGGTAAAATTAAAAAATGTAAATTTTCTCAAATACAAAGTCAAGTTCACACAAAAAAATTCTATTATTGTAACAGCTTCATTTTTTTTTCAATTTTCAGACTGTTACTGTATACCATATGGTGCACATCCAGCTTAGTGAGAGGTAACTGAGCAAAAGCAGACTTGAAGACGACAGTAGGTCAAGAGGTAAAGAGAGCCAAGAGAGGCTCTTTCAGTACAATACTGTGAACCTGTGCCGAATCAACCTCTCCTTAACTGTGGGTGGAAGGGAATTGGTACTTGGAGAAGAACCAAAAAACTGAATGGGTGTGCTCATGGCATGCTTGTAATACCAAAGTAGTGAGCACGTTTCACATTTGACATCTATTCTAGCTTTTATGTGCCATATCACCTCAGAAAATTAATTGTGTTATGTGAAAAATGACTAAGATTCAACCAAACCCCTAGTTTAGTGAAACAATGAATACATCTCTTAACACACAAAACAATTCAGTAAAATTAAACTGCCTATTGGTGGTTTAAAAACTTTGAAAAATTAATGAAAATGGTGTCAGAAATCACAATGTAAACATTTAATGTTTGTACATCTTACATTGAAAATCTGCCCTTCCACTGTAACCAGCATAGGTGTCGGGACAAGGGGTCTGGTCCCACCAGACATTCATGCGGGACAGTTCTTACATTCAACAAAAACAAACAGTGATATTTCTTTTAAAGAAACAAAACAGAACAACATTTTTATTCATATCTGCTGCTAACCATTCAATTACTATTGAATCACAATTTCTCTGTTGTTAAATATACCACAACTAAAAAAGCTTGCAGTTTACATGGTCTTCCAACCTTGTAGTTTAAACTACATGCACAACTTTATACCTTATTAAGCACAAACATTTATGATGTCCAAGCACCAGCTCTTGGGACCCTGGCAGCCTCATGTGGTCAGCATATAGTTTTTGGTGTGTTCAGGTAGGATAAAAGCTCTGTCATGTTCACAGAAGGGGCAAGTTTACAAGGTTACATTGTAATGAGTCTCTTTGCCTGGCCAATCTCTCATCTGATATGTTCCTGTTGCCGCTGTTAGAAGCCCAAACCATTCTATCATTGTGTATACAGGGCTAGCCAGGTCCATCATTAATACTGTTCTTATCATCATGTCTGTCGTGATTTCCATCCAAGCCTTTGTTATCAGTGAGACCCATATCAAATCGTGTCTGTCTTGTTGGGACATACAGCAGAAGATTTGCTACGAGGCACACTGTCTGTTAGTTGTTGGCTCCCGGGCAACAGAAGACGCCACAACCTTGACATTAATGATTCAATGAGCACAGTAATTGAGTGCCTTTCTCATTTCCTGGCAGCTACAATACAAAGCTGGTGGTGGGGTGACACAAGAGATACAGAAGGAGGAGGATAAGGGGTGGCAGAGAAAGGCTTATGAAGAAAAAAACTGAAGGTAGCAAGAGATAGGATTGAGTAGCAAGGATAAGGCATGGAGGAAAGGAAATAAGGAAGGCAAGTAAAATGTAGGGTATGATGAGTAGAGGATCAGAGGCAGAGGACAGTGAGGAGAGAGATTGCTTTAGCTCATCATCCCAGTGGGCCTGGATCTGCTCTAAGGTTGACAGTCCTGAGAGGTCCTGTCCTTCAGCCTTCCTATGTGCCTGTAGCATTATCTGGTACTTACTATAGAAGGCCAAGCTACCAGCTAAAAAATCATTCTTTCTTTAAAAATAATATGGATAGTTTGCCTTAATTCTTGCCATGAGCTTGCCGAAAGTTTGATATCTCAATTTCTCATTTGCGATTCTACAAAAGCTGTATCTCAACAGTGGTAATATGTGATATATTGCATTTTTAATTTCTTCTGCTTATGTTCACTCAATGCTGTTATCTTTTTTACTTTTTTTTATATTAACAAGGGACCTAGTCTTCATGGGTTTGAAGGACAAAACCAAGAGCGTTATACAAATGAAAAACTTATTGAAAATATTTTGTTTTGTTTTAAATGTAAAGAAGATTTTCAATAATAGGACAATATAAAGAAAAAAATATTTAAAAAAATCATTGCTAAACCCCTAAAGACAAAAAAAAGCTGTTTGTAAAATTCACCTTTAGTAAAAATGACACAAGAAAGTGGAAAACATTTTCTTGCATCATGCTGCCATTTCTATAATTCTAAAAAAGAGCCTGGTGCCGCTTCCAACTCATCACATTGTGACCTTTTGTGAGGACCATGAAGGGTTCTGACAGGCTGAAATTTACACCAAGCTGTGATCTTTTTGTAACATTTAAAAAGTACTTCCAGTTCCTAAATCTAATTTATTGTTAACCAAACATGTCCTCAAAAGGCTCAAGTAGTGTGGCCAAGACTAAAAAATATTCCATCATCCAACAGGAATGGGACAACATTGCACTCTAAAACCTCTAGCAATACTTTACAGACTTTTGTCTGTAAAAACCCAGAGGAGACGCTAACCCTAGCCCTGAAGCAAAAGGCCTTTACCCATGAAACCCTGAGGAGACCATAACCCTAGCCCTGAGTCAAAAGGCCCTTACCCAGTAAACCCTGAGGAGACCCTAACCCTAGCCCTGAGCCAGTAGGCCCTTACCCATTAAACCCTGAGGAGACCCTAACCCTAGCCCTAAGCAAAAAGGCCCTTACCCAGTAAACCCTTAGGAGAACTTAACCCTAGCCCAGAGCCAAAAGGCCCTTACCCAGTAAACCCTGAGGAGACCCTAACCCTAGCCCTGAGCCA
>NC_051440.1:19177242-19180535 GCF_001649575.2 Kryptolebias marmoratus | reverse complement strand
CCCTAGCCCTGAGCCAATAGGCCCTTACCCAGTAAACCCTGAGGAGACCCTAACCCTAGCCCTGAGCCAAAAGGCCTTTACCCAGTAAACCCTGAGGAGACCCTAACCCTAGCCCTGAGCCAAATGGCCCATGCCCAGTAAACCCAGAGGAGACCCTAACCCTAGCCCGGAGCCAAAAGGCCCTTACCCATTTAACCCATAGAAGACCCTAACCCTAGCCCTGAGCCAAAAGGCCCTTAACCAGTAAACCCTGATGAGACCCTAACCCTAGCCCTGAAGCAAAAGGCCCTTACCCTTTAAACCCTGAGGAGACCCTAACCCTAATAATAATAATAATAATAATAATTATTATTATTATTATTATTATTAATATTATTTACCCCACATCATAAGAAATGTGGGATCTCTAAAAAAAAATATACGTTTGGAATGCTAACAAGGACATGGGAACAAAAGGAAAAAGGGAATGCAGTACGTGTTTCAAAGATACAGAGCTGCATGAACATATTCCTGACTCAGGTCCTTCCCTTCCTAGTTTTCAGACTTTAGAGGCAGCGAGAGACTGCAGACAGAGGAGTAAGCATAATGGAGAAGGAATTGCAGAGCTTGCTAACAGCAAAGTGTGTGATCCTGAAAGGTGCAATTACACTTGTGAAGGAGCATCTCTGCACTATGGACTCTAAATGGTTCCCTGCAAGTCCCTGTCCAGATTATAAATCACAAAGGGTTTGGTGAAGTCTTCTGCACCAGTAACACTCTTTTGTCTATATTATATGATCTCTTGCTTATTGTATGCTTATTAAAATGTTGCCATAATAAATTCATTCTTGGATCAAAGGTAGAAGTGGTCAATAAAAAAATAAAAGATTGCATTTTTTTTTTTTTTGGTCAATGTAAATGTATACATTAGCCAATATCCCTGTCGGTTCAGTATTTGTGGACATAAAAACACAACCTCTGATGAATTACTCTCTACAAACATTAAAAATGTATTTCATTCCATGCCCACAATTAAAGTCTTACATAATTACTATAGGCCCACTATTAAATCATATTTTCTGCTTCTATTTTCTTTCTACCAATGTGTACTGCAACATTATCTACCTTTTTAAAGAATTATTTCAATGTAACTTGTTAACTTTAATTTACCATCAATGATCGTTAGCAAGGTAAAATACAAAAAGGGTAAACAACAAAAACAACTGGACTTCTATTCTGTAGTTGAAGACGTTTCACTTCTCATCCGAGGAGCTTTCTCAGTTCAGAAATAGAGAGTGTGGCATTGAGCTTTTAAAGCTGAGATGTGATGTAAGCTGGATAGCTTTCAAATTGTTCTCACTCCCCTAACAATAGAGGCTCGTTAGGGTCCTGGTTTGTCTGACTCACTGATGGGCCACTGGTCACATGAGTGCAGGTGTTGATTGGAGTGAAACTGATTGGGTATCAGGCCTAAAGTTCTGAGGAGGTCTCAGGTTTCAGTTTTCAAAAACATAACGGAGCAATGGAGCAATGCAGCTTTAGGCCTGCACAATTAGTGCTGCACAATTACAAGTTTTACTAAGCACAGGGACTGGTCTTATATTTTAGGTCAGACTGTTTTTCCCCCTCTCATGAAGTGTTGAAGTGCTCAAGACATAGTCTGTTGCATATCATCATA
Source organism: Kryptolebias marmoratus (assembly GCF_001649575.2). Lineage (NCBI taxonomy): Eukaryota > Metazoa > Chordata > Actinopteri > Cyprinodontiformes > Rivulidae > Kryptolebias > Kryptolebias marmoratus. Next base: position 19,178,878 of record NC_051440.1, on the reverse strand, counting down.
GATTCATACAAAAAAACTTAATGCAGTATATATGCCATCAGCTTTACCTTTCATAGGAACAGAAATAAAAGAAAAATGATTCAGTGAGTGTCTGAGTATGGTACTATGCATCCATTCCCAGGTCAGACCATCTGACTCAGTTGCCTGTCAGTGAGACGAGGCAGATGGGAGACATAAAATGCTCAATGCCTTGACAAAGTAGTCTGTCAAAGTTAGGTAGAACAGTCACAGGGGTAATGTTTTGACAAGGCATTAAATGTCTACTTCTCAGATGTCTTGTATGTCATTTTACTAGATTGATGTACAGATACAGAAGGCTGTATAATACATGCCTTTGGAGATTTCTTCTGCTCATGTGTTGGTTTTGGTTATGATCTGACCCACTTATCTCACATTGCTAATGATTAGCCCCAAGCTAAAGTCAGTCCCAATGTTGAATGTCTCACTATATTTGAGTAATTATAGTATGAACAAGACTGAGTTCCAGCTATTGTGTCACATCTGTACAGATTTTATTCTAGTGATAGCATGTTGTCATTCCCCCACTTTATGTTTCACATTGTCTGTAAAGACTTATTATCAAATTTATTCATAGTTTTACAAATAGTTGTCTTTAGTTGTGCTTTTGTAATACACTGAACTGTATGGTGCCATAGAAGACCTTTATTTTACACATATTTGCGGTACCAATGTTTATTTTCACCAAATTCTCTTGCACTTTGTCTATTTAAACAACACTGTCAAAGTTTGGATATTTCAAGTTTGGCCAGTTTTACCCAGCAATTGCCACAGGCCATGCCTTGAGCTTTAACAGACCTTTTACCCAGCATCTATTCATAATAATTCTTTTAGTAACCAGTATTTTTTTTTTTTTTTCAGAAATCCTTTAAATGAATGGACATCACCTAAGGCTATGCCTAAAGAAATGCACTGCGGCAGTGAGTTGATAGGTTTATGTTTCTACTGTATTACTTTATAATCACAATTTTTAAAAATATATTGCACTGAGCCTGTGCAGTACCAAAAGCTGCTGGTTGCTAAACAAGCTGGTGATGATAGCTCTAACAAAAATTGCCAGCATACTGTAACAATCTGGCCAGCATACAGATTTTGAGGATAATGTCAATGGAAAACATTGCAATTTTCAAAACTCTCAGTTGTTAGTATAATAAAGACTATAAATGTCAGTTAATTGTGATATAAATCATCAATAAGAAACAAATAACGATCTAACTGTATAAAATAATATATAGTCATATCATTAAAAAAAATAAACAAAAAAAAATCCCATATTACCTTATTTCTTCCACATGGGCGGTTCCACTTTCTCTTTAAGCTCGGGTCCTCTACAAGAGGCCTGGGAGCTTGAGGGTTCTGTGTAATATCTTATCTGTTAGGACTGAGCTCTTCTGGACAGAGATGACAGAGGTTGTTCCTGGGATCTGTTGGAGCCACTCTTCCAGTTCCATATATATATATAAAAAAATAAAAAAATTCCCTTCTCACCCTCCGCGGGTGGTCTTTTGTTTCATCCTCTGAGCTCGGGTCCTCTACCAGAGGCCTGGGAGCTTGAGGGTTCTGCGCAGTATCTTGGCTGTGCCTAGAACTGCACATTTCTGGACTGAGATGTCTGATG
>NC_051440.1:19109747-19176382 GCF_001649575.2 Kryptolebias marmoratus | reverse complement strand
ATATATATATATATATATATATATATATATATATATATATATATATATATAATGTCAGCCATAAAGTGTTCAGAATAGAACTTTTAAACAAAATACTTTTTTAATGTGCTATATTTACTTGGTCACTAAAAGAAACAAAAGCATTGTTTTAGCTTAGGAGGTTTATGTGAAAGAACTAAGAAAAATGAAAAAGTCTGTCAAAGTTTGCGAAAAGGGTATACTGCTTAACAAAAAAGTCAGACGCAATGTACAAATACTGAATTTCTCTTTTATGTACAACAGTGAAAATACAACAGTATAAAAAAGTGTAAAAATCAACAAAAACACCCAGCTTCTTTGCTTAAATGCTGTACTTGAGTCAAGGACCTTTTTGGTTAATTATACTACGGATCCTATCCTTTCTTTGAGTACAAATTACCACTGACAGAGCCAAGTAAGCTCACATCTCACAAATATTCAGTGAAACCAATTTCTCAGACAAGCCTGCTGTGAAAAAAAGACAAGAAAAGGAAAACAGGGTGTCATTCACATTCACTTGTTTCAGCACCAAGGACAGCATGCAGTGCTTTAAGTGCATGTATTGAGAACCTGTTCAGCACCACAACACTGGATAGCTACAGGGAAGTGCACTCTCTCTGATGTGTGTTCAATAAGATACACAACAGTACAAATCAAACACACAAAACATTTTTACAAAGCTGAGCAAAATAACAACTGGTCTCAAATCAAAAACCTTATTAATGGTTGAGTCCAGTTTGAATGAAGACGTTTTAAAACCATGGTAAGTTACAAAAGTAGATCCAGTAGCATTTTTCAGTAATGAGAAATGTAATCTACCAGGAGCAGTGCAAATTTGCACAGTGTTGCAAATAATTGGACATTTTAATAATCAGGAGCTTATGGTTTACCACAGATGTAGCATGTTTTTTGTTGGTACAACACAGGACACATAAACACAAACAAATTGTTTAATTAGGATATTTATGATGTGCTCTTTGCCCCTGTTAATATATGCATATTTATTAAAGTCATTCTCCCCCCAATTTGGGGTACATTACCTAAAAGCACAATCACATTTAAAAATATTCTTAATTGTTGCAGAATCACAATGGCGTGAGAATTTAATGCCTATTATGAGTTATTCCAGACAATGAAAGAGACTTCAACATTTGGTTTATATTTATATTTCTCTGAACTCTTAAACAGTATTGTTGTAAGTAGTAACTGTGAGGATTTGGATTTTTTGTGTTCTTGGTTTTGTTTTCTTTATTTAGTCTGGTGATTGATTTCAGTTTGGTTTTTTCCTGGTTGTGGTGTTCTCAGTATTCACTCCTCCCCTGTCACTCTTCTGCCTTTCTTGCCACGCCCATCGCCACCTGTCTGCCATTATCTCCACTCACCTGTTTCCATTTACCTCGTCAACCCCAGTGTTCAAATACCTGGTCATTTCTTTCACACCCTGTCGGATCATTGTTTGTCGTTTGGTGTATCCATGTTTTGTTTCCTCGTTGCCTTGCCATGCCATGCTTTGGATTTCTATTAAGTTTAGTTTGCTGCCACGTCAGCGGTTTGTTTTTATTTATTTTCTTTATTTAATAAATTAGTTTTTTTGAGAAATGAGTCTGCACTCTGGGTTCGCCTCCGTTTCCATCCAGCCTGACAGTAACATTCTACCTGCAAAACGTAATGGTACAGTTGTTAAATACACAAATAAAATAAAATAAATAAAATGAAATGAAATAAAGAAGCAGACCTTAGTGTGAGGAGTATTCACTGTTCTCTGCATGCATTCTCCAGGTATTCTGGTCTCCTTGCAGAGTCCAAAAACATTAGCAATATTAGCTTAATTGGCAATACTAAATTGACTTTAGGAGTGTGTGTGTGCAAGGATGAACTGAACCCTTGTCCAAGTTGTATCACTAACCCACTGATTGCTGAAATAGGCTCCAGCCTCCCTACAACCTTGAGCAGGTACATAAAATAGATCAATAGATAGAGTAATGCTCCCTGTTAGATTAGATAGTCTTAGATTTTGCATTTTAATAATATCTTTACAAGGCATTCCAAATGCATTCACATTAATGTATTTGAAATGCATTGTCCTTGATATCCTGTCCCTCTTCTGATGTTGTGCACAGTCCATGTACTGCATCTTCTTTTCAGGGGGTTTTACAAAAAGCACATTTAATATTATATGTGTGTGTGTGTGTGTGTGTGTGTGTGTGTGTGTGTAAGTAACAGCACAACTGATTTATGTGGAGCAACTAATTTATGTATTTTAAATATTTATTTACTCATTTTGCAAACACTCTGAAAAAGATGAGTTTCTCAGTGTCCACACTATTTAGGTGCTCACTTATGTCCGTGCTACTTTAGAAAATACCTGCAGTAATTTTTTAATGCCAAAAGATGGTTTGAAACAGGTGTAAAGTAGTAGGAAATCTAGGTCAGAGGGTGTTAAAGGTATTGGGCTATGTTGTTGTTCCAAGAAACTGAATAATTAATGCTTCGGTCCTAAACAGATGAGATGAGGCTGTAATTTAACTTCATGGTTTTGTGGCCTTCAGTGACTCTTCACCTGCTGTATTGAGAAATAGGTATTACCTCAATGTTGTGCCAAATGTAGTCACTTCTCACCTGCTCCCCATCTTTATTCTTAAGATGGGCCTCATCTGTAATGTTGCTGAGCAAATTGAATCTGCCAGTCAACTGAAGCGTCACACTTATCTAATCTGACCTGTAATACAGGGCTATGCTCTATTGCCTTTGCATAACAACCTCTCCATGTTTGTAACCCAGTCCCTAAGGTGGCATGTAAGCATTGTAATTCTGCTTATTGTAAATCAACGCTTGTTCCACCTTTTGATATTCCTTTTTTTTTTTCTTTTCCTGTGTTGCTTGCTGTTTTTGTCAGGGGCTCTCTCTAAGGTGCTAACTTGAAAAAGTTCACATTGCTCACATAATTGAAAATGCTTAATATGTAAATGCTTGCATAGCCAATCGCAGGGAACAAGAGCAAAAAGATTGAGTCACTGAGAGTTCTTCATGCTGGGAACTAATGCATTTCTGCTTAAGTCAGCAAGGCAGACGCTAATGCTGCTGTGGGAATTAATGAAAGTATTGGCTTACAAACATTTGGTGATACATTATTGTGGCTCCCAGCAACCAGCGACTGTTAGGTTGTTTTTCAATTGCAAAGGCCACAGGGGAAGAACTTCCTGTTTTAATTAAAAACAGGATAGCCAAATAGTAACTCAGATAAACTGTAAACTCTGTGGTCAGCTATTTCCTATATCACAAAAAAAGACTGTATTCTTTTAAATATTACTCACGATACTCTAGAATAATGACAGTAAACTGATAAATGTAAAAAAAAATGTATGAGGAGTGATCTGTAAATTTTTTAAATAAATTTCAACGCAAAGTTCATACAGTATTTTTTTTTTGCAGTCAATGTTCATCAAATCTAATATGTATATGCATAAATGCAATGCAGAACATTATGTTTAACTTATTAAAGTTTACCTGTTTTAGCATTGCAGGGACCAACACCTTTTGCTCATGAAGCAGCAATTAAGTATTTTTAAGTATTTTAAGTTATTTTATTCTAACCTCCATATTATTTCTTCAATAAAAACACATTTTCAGTTACCAAAGTAGTAATCTGTCAACTCAAACACACAGAGTTCCTTCTGTCCTCAAGCAATCGTTCAGAATGTCTGAACTGGGGCTTTGTAGAAAGGTTATGAATAATTAATAACTTACCTGTTGTAGATATTTGAACAGCCTTAGTTTGGAAAAACAGTTTAATTCTTATAGTTAATCAGCTAGTCTGGGTTGGGACAAGAGAAAGTGGGCAGCTGCCATCGTAAAACTGATGGCGGTAAAAGAATTTATGAAATAATAATTGCTTTAACCTAGTTTTAAAATTTCTGAGACTAGAGTTATTTTAAGATGGCAACAATCTACTTTTGTCTTGGTAACACTTGGATTTGCTAATGTCCTGACAGTCCAGTCAGATATAAACTGTTTCTCCAAACTGAGTTTGTTCAAAGAGCTACCTGCAACATGTAAGAAAATATGTTTTTCATAATCTTTTCACAGAACCCCACTTCAAAAGATCTGTAATATCATGTTAAGTAAAATCTTTTTTTCATTCTTCAAAAGTTGCCGCTGTCATGTTGAAGACCGGTCATGTTTTTTCATTATTCTCCAGAAAGTATTAATACAACTGAGAGTCAAGTTCCAGGTCTACGCCAAGTTATGTCATGTTCTGAGTGTGTTGATTGATCTATGTGGCAGAACTCACAAAGATCTGAGTGAATTTTAAAGAGAGGGAAAATGATCTGTGCAGCATGTACAAGATCTTTGTTTCTTTGTGTGAAAGTGAGGAAAAAAAAGAATCTCTTTTGTTTTAGTACTTGACAAAAGAAAGCTTTGCAATTCTGATATCTTACCTGCGTTCCTACATTCCAACACATTTTCTGTCTATCATCAGTCTTCCATAAGTCTGCAAATGGTACTTTCACATTTTAACAATTTTTCTGTTGCTATCATATTTTTACTTGTGTGTCTTACTTTTGGAAACTCAAAAATATTTTTTAAATTCATTGTTGACTATCTAGCTTTATTTTTACAGTTAATTAAAAACTATTTGTTTCTACATCTCTGAACATTACAACTATCCTTTTTTCATACAGTAAAAACTGTAACAAACTAAGTTTTGTACCAATAGCTCCTCTATATGCACCCTAAGTTGAAAAAGTAAAGAAGTCATGATCAGTAACAAAAACTTGTCAAAAATTTCTAAAACATTTCTTAACTTGTTTCGTTTCTCACCTGCAAATGTTATTCCTAGAAAAGATGTAAACTTCCTTTTTGCCACTAGGCTGAGAGAGTTCAGCCTCAGATTGAGCTAAATCTACTATATTTTATTTCTTAGTTTACTGTGTTTACAGTTATTCAGTCTCTTATGTTTTCAGGCTTATAAAAGGATCATTTCAATCAGTATATATTTAAAAGCTCCTTTAATGCATTTGACTATTATGTTATACAACACAATACAGTAGTAACCAAAACAGGAACAATGACCTTATTCTACCTGCAAGTTAGACCTTATGTTATTATTACTAACTGTTAAATTGATAACTTAGTTTGACATAGTTACATGTTACCTTTGTTCACCAGCCACAACAGGTGAATTTTAGGTTTTGCTTGGAAGCTGCAGTGCTCCTCAGAGACTAAGTTCCCCCTCCTTTTTGGAGAGGTATCACTGTACACGCTAGAAGTAAACACCAGAGCAATTTTCTTGCTGAGGCTGTTCTCTTGCTCACACTCAAGTTGTCACTCATTCTTGTGTATCACAGAGAAATCCAACCACAGGAGGAAACAGGAATAAAAACAGTCAAAAAGATGCCAATACCCCGAGGTAAAGAGGGCAGTCGATATACAGTGAAAACAAACTTATTTACTTAGCACACTTAGACTGATTTGTTTTTGTTTTTATTTTGATCTGGCATTCCATTTATCAGTGGTTTGTTTTTGGTCTTAACACGATGATATATATTTGTTTCTTTTCCTATTTTAACTTGATGATGCCAGAGATCAGGCATAATTTAAACGGGTAACAGCATGTGTAAACTGTGCCTTTTGTGTGTTAGCCATCTAATGTATGGCTCACAGGTAGTCACAACAACTAAACCTATTGATAAAACAGATCAATTCTAGCTCTTAATTCAACTATAAAATGTTAAGATAATCTAAAGTAGAGTACAACATTTATCTCACTCTGCTTGCTTCTCTGCTCTTTGGATTTAAAACCCAAGATGGCTGCACCTGTAAAATCATGCATGTCAGTCTTTGTCAGAGTTGAACATTTTATTCTCCTATTGGGACAAAAGTGTCACATTTAGGTTTGTCTCCTTTTGTTTTGGTCTAAGTTGCTGTTGTTTAAATAAAACTCATGAAATTATTTACAACACATATTAGCTGACATTTTATAGCATGTAAATAAGGATTAAACCAAAATTTTCTTATGACATTTTCTTGTTATTGCTGCAAAAATGTGATATCTTGCAACTGAGGCTTTGAAGTTGTTTACATCAGCATTTGAAAAAGTAAGTGATGAAAAACTGACTAAGACATTTTTTTCACTGTAATCTCTTAGTTACAGTGGCAAGAGATTTACAGAAAGACTAGGCTTTTCTCACTCCAGTGGGTCAAATACTACCATGTCAAACTTGGCAGCATATCTGAGATATGCACATGGTGTCCTTTGATGCCGGTGTAAATTAGCACCCACCATGCATGGATAGAGTGATTTGTCCTGCCTGGCTCTGTTGCATATGTGTTTGGAGAAGTTAAGGGTTTTTTTCTAGCAAGAATTTGGCAGGAAATTACAAAATGTATTATTTATTTATTTATTTATTGACTTACTTATTTATTTATTATTTATCTATTTAATTTCAGATTTGCAGGATATAATTCACTGCTGATTGCAATGCTATTTACTTCTGCAAAGCTTACTTTAAATTGTCTTAATGGAAATAACTCCATCAACTGTACTACTGTTATTAATAGTACACACATTTTATGCATTGTCATGTTTTGTTTTACACTATTATAAAGTGTTTTACAAAAAGACAAAAGACAGACAGTGTCTTTTTGACAAAATAGCCTCAAGGGTTTTTGAGTAGTAACAGAAGAAACAATTGTTCTTAGGTTTATATTCCCATTAACAAACATTTTTATATAAAAAAATTGAAAGTTAAAAAAGTAGACAGAAGTGACAAATAAGTGTTAATAAGTTCAAAATATTTTTCCTATTGCATTACCTTCAACCTATACACTGGCTCATGAACCATAAACATCAATGAGAAATTTAGTTGATTGCATAGCAGAGTCAAAATCCAGGTTAACAAACAAATACACACTCTTCTTTTAAAATGTAAGCATGATGATGCTTATTCAGTTTACTTACACAAGAAAAAAGCACTTTTTATGTCATTGATAAATTATTTTCTTCTGAATATTAAAAGGTTTTGGCCAGTCAGGGATGTTTTTGAGATTAGAGCATTTTCTACCTGTATTTGCTCTGTTCTAGTGATTCACACGCCAACATACTGTGTACAGTAAACATGTAAAGAAAAATGAACTTCCCTTTTACATTTTTGCCCTGAAGTGTGTACAACTCTCTATGTGCATGTGTAAATTAGCCCCTAGCTCTGAAAGTACCTGGAGAACAGAAAGGTGAGTGTAGATCGTGGAGAACTGTCATGTTTGTGACATGAAGGGGACTCTTGAAGATCAAATGCTTAGATGGGGGCATAAAGATCCTGCTAGGCAACCACAATTAAAACCTTTGTGTGCCTCCAACACTTCAAAGAGATAATGAGAGAGGCCTTGTTCTAATCCAGACTAATTATGTTTGACTCCACAATTAGATTGGAGTAAACATGAGAAAGAGTAAGGCATTTTGATTTTCAGATCCATTGCACTTCGCTGCTTGTTTTCTTTTCTGCAACTATGTATGTAAACAAATTCTTTTACTGGTTTTGTATGTTTATTTTGACAATCACTGCTGCGAGTTTGTTAAATGAGAAATATGGGTGCAGGAAAAGATCAACCTTCTACCTTGTATAATCTCACCTTTATTGTTTAAACTTTAAACTGTATTTAACTTCTTCTTAATTCTGAAGGCAAAAAATGACATATTTAAGCTGTTTTTGCCACATGACCAATAGATTTAGTCACAGCTGGTGTTTTCACCCCTATTGCCATGGTAAAAAGATTGCAAGGTCACAAAGTAAACAAGCGTTATAAATCTTCAACTTATACTTTATTCATTATGTGCTTCTACACAATAGTATCACATCTCATCAGTCTTCAGGGAGTATGTTGAAGGTCTTACAAATTGTACATAGAGCCCTCACCATGCAGGCTGAAAACGAGTGAACCTCCAGTTTTAGGCAGTACAGTAGTCTGCTTTTCAGGCCGCATCACCCACATAGTCAGGATTACTTTTTGCATTTAAAAAATAAGAAAATATTTCCTGTCAACAACTCAATGATATTATGCTGTATTTGGTTTGTTTTTTTCTGTACAGATTCTGCCATGTTACTTATCCAATGTGTGCTCTACACCAATTTCCCTCCAGTACAAAACTTTTTTCTTTTAGTCTTTTGTTATTGCTGTAGTTGTCCTAACTCATAGTTTAGGCCACTCTTTATCACTGCATGTGTTTGTGTACTTTTCCTCTTTGCCAAAAGTCTAAGTACTCGTACATATTGCAGCTAAACAAATGAAGCGGATGTAGTCTCTATTATTTGCTTTGAACATTCTTTCCAAAGCTGGTTTACGTTTTCACAGCCATGCAGAAACATTTTTAAATCATATTATTTCATATCACAATCATATTATTCTTAGTTAAAAAAATATTTACACTGTTATCTATAGACTGCGTCAGTTACATAAAATTATTTACTGATATGACTTTTGAGTAAAAGAAAAAAAAATCATACAACTAAAAAAATAAAATCTCACTACATTTTAGGGCAAAACATATTATTTATTGCAGATGAAGTTACCCAGTAAACCTTTTAAAATAACAACCATCACTGAAAACACCATGATAATTGTACTTATTACCAAGCAAAATAACATTTATTGGATGCACCCCCTTAGCTACCTTTGGCCTCATATAATTTTCTACACTTACTACCATACAAGTGTTGTTTTTTTATAAGAAAAATGAAGACAAAAATGAATGTGAACACACAGTGAGTTGTGGAGTTGCATTTTATTTTGAGCCATTTGAATCTTCATGAAGTCAATAAAATTACTAATCCTATTTTAAAACATCACAAAAAGCACCAGGATGATCCCTTTGAGAGAAATCTTGTTTATACATATTTTTACCACCCACCTTTTGCTTGTGTCCAACATTTGCAATGTGCACCACAGCATTGTTTTCCTGTTCCACTTTATTCCTGAACGTGACAGAATGACAGCTGTTATAAAGAAACACAATGTCCCCAGCTGTCAAGCAGAGGATGAAATGTAACAATGAGACAGTCGAACACAGTACACAGTTTAAGCTGCAGTTTGGCTGCATTGTTGTTGACCACATGTTAGTAACAGGAGTAAGCAACTCAGATAAATCTAATGACTCCATTTGGTAGCTTTTGTGACCATTATCCTTTTTAACCATTTCTATCCAGATGGGAGAGCTTCAAGTTTAGTGCAGAACATAGACCCTTTCTACAATTCTTAAAGAAATTCAATCATGGACAAAGAGGAAACAATAATTGGGTTTCATGTCAGTTTATATTATTCTGAGTACTGTCCTTCAGCATATAGTGTCCTTGAAACGAGAGGGCAAATGTTTTCTTAGGCACATAAATGGTTTTGTAACTTGTCCAAGATCTCTTAATTGGTACAGACTCAACGGCTGTTGTAATCTAATATTTCATTCTCTCTCTGTGAGCTCTCTCCTTCTCCTTTTCCTCGCTATGCACAACCTGTGGGAAGACTTAAAAAAAAAGCCTATTTAGAAATTATGGCTAAAAAGTACTTGAAACAAATACATCACTTGCAAAATAATATAGTCTTCTCAGTAACAAAAGACAATGTAAGTAAGCACTCAGTTTATATTACTTTAATGGTCTATCCATGATCTGTCCTGTCCCATTATGTGGTTGCTTATTGATTTTCAGCTTGAGTTTACCAAGAGTCAGGCTGTGCTTTCTGCCAACAAATTACTCTGTGATTAGTGGAATCTAGTATCTATTCATTCCTACTGAATGATAGATGGAATAGCCTAAATATTTAGATAAACCTAATCAAATTTTGACTGTTTTTGGTTAAAACTATTTAATTACAGTAAAATACCAATACATCTAGTGGAAAACCAGCCATGCACTCCTACATGGTAGGAACTTTGTGTCCAACCTCAGATCCATTATCTGGACAATGTGAGAGCCATTGACAGCAAATATGGAATGGATTTCCTTGGGGACAGTAGATGGACAGTTACATAGATGGCAGGTGATGAGGTGGACAAGGGGACATGAGGAATGATTATAGCCTTCATATCTCACTCACAATTACTTTCCATGGCTAACTGATACCTAGAAATGAATTTAACTTATGTCAGAGTTGTCGTTTTTATTATGGGCTGATGGACAAAAAGCCTTCAACGGTCATCTGGACAGAGCTGTTTGGTACAGTGTAAATGGACATTTAGAGCATGAAAGCACTCTGCACCCTAAAACTGTAACAGTTAAGTCATACAAGGACGTATTAAGCCACATGTGCTAAACGACTGCAAGAAGTTGAAGATTTATAAACTCAATGTTTTACTCAAAATTCTTATACAGAATTTTTGTGAATTTGATTAAAACAGTTGATAGTGTTATGAATAAGGGACAGTAAGTTGAAGCTGGTCCCAAATGCAAGCACACATAAGACAGCTTCAGGAATTAACGAGAGTTTTTATAACTTAACTAAAGCAAACAGTAAACTGAAATTCAGCAAGACACTTGCAGGTTAACAGAGAATCTGACAAAAACTGCAGCATATATATATGGAGCGAGGGGATTACTCAATGACAAAAATGTGCTGATTACCAATGAAATACAGGTGATTTGTAGAAAGTTAAAAACAAGGACTGTAGAGGACATCTAGTGGCAAAAGCAATACAATAACAAACACACACACACATAAAAATATGAACTAACCAAAGCACACAGAAAAATACTAATAACTCCAAGAAGACCAGAGCAAGTACTTAACAACCAATCAATTTCTTTCATTTTTGGTAGGAGTGGTCTTATATAGAACAGAGATTTTTATAGTGAGAGGCAGTTCAATTTAAATGAGAGTTAGAAAATTGAATCAGATATTATAAATAGTCAACAGAATACACTATTGGCTTAAATGTTAATGACGTGGTTGAAGAGCTCACGAAGATAAAAAAAAATACAGTACTACATGGAAATGGCTCATTTACAGCAGCAGATTAAAAAAGACCAACGGACTCACAAATATCTAGTCTATTAAAACTAAAATAAATAAATAAAACTACAAAAAGGAGAAGTATTGCCCAATGGATACAAATATGCATAAAACCAGAAGGCAGATTTTTTTATAACGACAACTGTGAGATATGTTCATTCTGTGTAAATGTGACTGATTTTCCCCTAGTCAGAAACCAGTAAACATCCTAAGGCAGACAGTAAGTGTATTTATGCAATGTCTAGGCTTACTTGCCAAGCGTACATGGGATTAAACAACATAATCGCTCAAAGCGTTGCCTGAGGAGAGGTTCAGTGTCTCACTTTTTGAAAAACTCCTGGTCTAGCATGACACTGCTCTTATCCTTTAGGCACAAGGTGTCATCTAATGATGATTTGTTTATTACAAAAATGAATCATGTGTTTGGTCTTTCAGTCAACAGATCTTGATAATGAATCAATATGGAAGTCCTCAGGTGTGTCAGTGTTTTAGAGAATTTTAAAGTTGATTCCAAGGAGCATGGTGGAATGTGGTGGTCCAACAACTTACAAATATATTTTACCACTTTTTACAATATTGAACTTTGCATATTGCTGATGTAGACTCTCAGTGATCCAGGACATGGTAAATGCAAAAAAATGTAAAAAAAAACCCAAAAACAACCGGACTTGAGTTCTGCAATATTTTGCACTGTATGAGATATTTTCTAACAAAACAATCTATGTTATGAATGCACTATGACTATAAAAATCAAGTCAATAAGTCAACAGCTACAATTTCTAGAAAGGTGGTGTAATGATGTAATTTAATTATATCTTCATGATATTTTCAAAAGAGTTAAAATAATGTTTATTTGTTTTTTTTTTGTTTTGCTTTGTTTTTGGTAAATTCACTGCAATATTTCAAAAGAAAATACCATGAAGACTGCTTCCTAATTTTCAAGATCAGTAATTTTTTTTCACAACTGTTTGTTTTTATTTTCCACTGAAAACATGTAACTTGATTAAATGTTTTACCTGACTTATTAGTATTAAAAAGACCACACATATTTTATAACTAAATTATTCAAAAATTTAAGCACTATACACACAGGTGATTGACATCTTTTTGGCACAAACTGTCTTTTTTGATTGGCAAATTTTTTGCAAAATGCTGGAAAATAAATAATTGTAGCACTTTGCAAAATTGTGTGCTAACAGGCTATCTATATTTCAGATACTTCTTAGATTTACAGATTAGATTAGCTAAAAAGAACAAAAATAAATAAAATAACACCCCGCATCCTGCAAGGCAGTGTGGCACTTTAAAGATAGCTTTAACAAGCTGCAACACACTTTACTGTGGCAATATTGTCTCAGCGGGATTTTAAGTGTTTCCATTAAACATGAGGATTTGTTCCTTTTGACCTAAAAATGAATCATGGGTAAGCCTTGATTTGCTGACAGAGTATTGTATTACAAGGTAAGTTAACATTTGAACTGCCCACACAGCAACTGCCACTCGATGGTTTTCCATCAGCTTCACAGTGATAACAGCATGTTGGCATTTATACATGACCAAAGCTGATTAATCTCAAGCCTGACAGTAAATATGCTAGCATTTGAGTCATACTCACAGTGGGAAGAAAAAACCTGGGACATAAAAAGATTACTAAATGGCTCAAGTATTTCTGAATGATTTTGCACTTGTAAATGGCCACTGACTGTCAGAGCAGAGGGAAAAGCCACTGAGGACAGGTACATGGTGCATTTCATTAGACATGGAGCCTTAGTGGAGCTGACTACATTGCATGTTTGTCACAGAGAAATGATGACTGCTTTCTATAAAGCTAAAGAAAAAAACCTGCTGTAATCCTTAAGATGTGACAGCTGTAATGTGCTCTCCAATATATATATATATATATATATATATATATATATATATATATATCTGTGGTCTGTGGCTAGTGATAGAAGCTTGATTCAGCTTGGAGCTTGGAATATGTGTCATTTATATTTTTATAATCACGGTGTTTGAGTACTGCCATGAACATGTGGCTGAACAACTGGATTATCTTTAACAGCAAAACACAGTGGGTTATCAGGTGTATTACCACCTTTTAAAAAAAACATATCCTATGCTTTCAAATTTGAGGAGTCTTCTTTCTTACTTTCTGTATGTTAAATAAATAAAAATTCCCAATTGAGATGCATCCACACTATCATTTTGTGCAGCTGCTATTATTTATTAAGGCAGTCTAACCCAATAGTGTTTGCAGCAGTCAGTTTAAAGCAATTTAAAACTATTTGAAAAAGAAAGAAAATAATCTGTTTTGTTTCTGGCATGGTTGTTTATTGCTGCACCACAGAAAAGGGATGATGGCAAACTGAGGAACATGTCCACACCCTTGGGTAAGATTACATTGTCCAAAAGGTCCCCGATCAACTTTTACTTGCCATAGCCTTGTTTGATAAATTTCTCAAGTTAGCAGAATTCTTAAAGAGCTGAAAAGACAGCAGTACTAACACTAACACTAAACTGTGGTATAGGTTTTAAAAAACACAACAGATGTTTAAAAAAATATTGGTTACTGCATTTATACTTAAAATAATGAGTTCTTATCACATTTTTACAGAAGCTTTACTATAATTTCAGCAATATATATAATACATTTTATATTTAACTTTATGTGTTTGTTATTCATAAAATCAAAGAAAATACCAGAAAGTTATGTGTTTTCTCATGTTCACCTTAGATACTGCAACTTACCTGTTTTATAATTATGTTTAAAGCAGCATTTTGGGGTAGCATCATAGCACCACCTTTACTGGAACATGTTGCTGTGTTGTTTTGTCTGTAACTGAGACATCTGCCACTGATGCAAGGTTATCTGTAATTTGCTGTTGAGTTATTTATGCAAGAAAAAAATATGTGCTGTGTTACTGTTATTAATGACATGTAAATCAAGATACTCCATTAAAAATATCAATAATATTTTTAAACCTTCGGTAATATGCTTCTGCACTGAACTGTAATTAACCATGTGCAAATTACCTTATGGCTGCCAAGGCTGAGGTAAAACAGCTGACATTAGAAGCTGAGGTGCACTCAGTGACACCAAGCCCAACCAATCAAAAAAAAACCTTGATTTTGACCTAGCTTGACATCTGAGATTGGATCAGGACATCCCTAATTCCCATTTAATCATCTGATTTAAAAATAGTTTAATTTAGTGGATAACTGACTTTAACGTTTTTTGTTGAATTTTCTGTTTTTGCTCATTTAAAAAAAAGACTTTTTCCAAGAGACTACTGCAACATTATCACAAAATCCACTATAGTTACAATGAATACTGAGGCTGCAGTCCCTATTTCCTATCTAAAGACCAGTTCTACATGTTAATAATGTGGCCAAATTGATTATTTTTTTGTGCCATTAAGGCTATTCCCGTGGGCCTCCCTTCACCTGTTGTTAGCTACATTCTCTGAGGGGGCTTCTGTCAAATGCTGACAGAGAGGAAAAACATATGGTTGCCTTCATCTGTTACAGCTGCATGAGAGGAATCCCTTAGAGGCTAGTTTGACCCTCTCCAGCAGTCTTTATGCTGCAAATTAAACAGAAATTGTTTTCTAATCTAAAGCCACTGTGCTTCCCTGTTGTCTTCATGTCTAAGGGAAATTGCATGTCAGTTCAATACAAAGGGAGCAAAATGCTTGGGACAGTGATCCTTAATGATTACCAAAGGATTCAGCTGTTAGTAAAAGATCACATCAGCAACACACTCTAATGTTTAATGATCTAGTTTCATCTTTTGTTTTTTGTCTTTTATTTTTAATTTATAAGTGTTTAAAGCAGTTTGTGTATAATTGTGTTTGTCTGTTGAAATGATGAATGGTGTTAAAATACCTGCATGTTTGCTTTCTTTTTGAGGTGACCCTGATGTCCTTTTTTTTCTTGTGTTGATCTGCATTCAATGCTTTGGGACAAATAAACAGAAAGTACTGTGGTTGATAGTTGCCTTAGGCTTTGTGGTTCTTTTGAGGCTTTTCAGTTGTTTGAAGTATTCTGCTTATATAAGAAGTGAAAAATTCATAAAAAATAATTGAAAATATTCACAATTCATACAAAGTTTATTCAAAACCTCCAGCAAAGATCAAAGTTTTCTCATTGTCACTTGTACTTGGTGCCATTCCACCAAGAAAAAAATACTAATACACATTTTAAATATTTTAAACATGTTTGTCTGTTAGCTGTTAGTAATTTAAAGAGTAAGAAAAAATAAATCTTGTGAAAATGATTCTTTGAAAAATCATTTAGAGTAAAATACTTGGTTCGTAAGTCAAAAATCTTGGGCAAATCTTGATGAGAGCCACAATTTTTAGTTGATCTTGGGCATTAGTCTTACATTGTTTCTGGAATACATTTATTTATTTATTCTTTCATTTGTTGGTTTAGATTGTTTGCTTTTTCACAAATCTTTAGTCCAATATTTGATCATTTTAAAATCGTTTTCTGTTGTTGTTGTTAAGGTAAACTCTAAAGATGAATCTGTGCTATATAACTAATAAAAAAGCATATTTCAAGTGTAAATTACCAATTTTGACAGCTTGTTCAAAAGATAAATCTGTTCTCATAAGTTATATATTTTTGCATCAACGTAATGTGCCAAAATTGTTTGTTAGGCATGATAGCATTTTTACATCAACAGGTCAATTCCCAAAGTTCTATTAACAAAAAATAAATGTGTGCAGTATTTCAAACTTTGAATTTTTTTTTTTTTTTCAATTTGATCTTGGAAACAAATACTGTCTAAACTGCCACAGCCCCACTTTTAAATAAAAACAGAAGAAAAAAGTGACAAAAAATTTAAATAAACAAGTATGGCTAACAGCATGGCTAAAATAAAGTCTAGTTTATCTTCAGTCAGTTGCCACATGAATCAGTGCTCCTAATACCCATGTAAATATGTATGGGAGGTAAACAGACATGAATGGTGGGAATTGTGTGAGCAAGGTAATCATAGTCAGACAGAAGACTCCAATAACTCCTCCGGGAAGCAACCAGACACGTTCAAATGCACCTCTTATTTTCATTCTCCACGCAGTGAAATCCTGTCAGCTCTCTCTCTCTCTCTCTCTCTGACAGACAGCAGCTGTATTTCACGCTATTCTTCGTACAACTTAGAGGTGCCTACTCACTTTATAAAGACCAGGGCTGTGGGGGGCTGTGCCTAACCGAAATGTGTTTCTTTCTTGACAGCCCATCGTAGCAAACCAGTGGTTTAAAAAAACTTTCCATGTAGCATTTCCAGAATAATATGATGTACACACAATGCATAAATAAAATGTTACATTTCAAAAGATGTATCTTGTAGCTTGTTTCCCTCCTCATATCTGCTCCTAAACAATGGTTGCAACACTTAGCTATGTCTCATCTTATTGTTTATTGATTATGAGATTATCTAAGAAAAACAAGATTGAGTTGGACTTTTTTTCACCTATCTAACTTTAGAAATAAAAGTTCTCTAAGCACAGCAATTCATAAACAATACATCTGAACTGATATACTGTACTATACACAGCTTCACCAACCAAGTGTTGAAATATGAACTTTTTTTTTTTTTACTGAAGCATTTTAATTAATAAAAAAATGTAACTGCCCAGGTAACAGATGGAGGTAAAGACAATAAGGTCAAAATACCTTTTAAGGAGAATTAATATATTTTGGGATTAGTCAGTCAAAATTTGCCAACATTTACAAAACACACAAGAACCACTTCTTTTGTTGTTGTTCTTATTTTTGAGACAACAGGACCATCTGCAGCTGAAGGATGAATAGTTTGGTGGCAAACATTTCATTTAAGACCATAAAGATGTAGTTATTAGGAACATTAGAATAGAACTGTTAGCAAAACATACATTGCTGACCTTGTTAATATTTTAGTGATACATTTTTATTTTCCATTCATGTTGGTAAGTTTTACATGCAATGCTTACAGGAATGGAAGTACAACCCAATGTTAAGTTCTAAAGAGAGTTCATATCTGAATGTTCTGTAGGTTTGGTTAGTTGATGGTGAATTTGAGAAATAGCTACAAACTCTTTTTGTGGATATTTAAATTACAAGTTTATATGGCTTTTAGACTCAAGGTATATTACAGATGTTACATTAAATGAACAGCTTGGGGGCTGCAGTGGCTTGGTGGTCAGTGCTGCGGTTTTGTAATCCTGAGGTTGCGGCTGAAAGGGCATCCGGTGTAAAACAATTGCCAGCTCTTTCGTGCGAATTTGCTGGCTGTCGCAACCCCTAAAGAAGGGAGCAGCTGAAAGAACTTACTTACTTTTACATTAGATGAGCAGCTGTCATGATGAATACATCTGTACTTCAAACCACAGTCTTTCAAAGTCACATGGCAACAAATACAACTGCTTTGATGCTTTAAAGACTCCCATTTAAAAGAGAGGTGATGGAGGAATATTATCTCTTTTTGATATTTAGAACAGATGCACAGATGGTCAAATAAAAGTATGGTCATGGCCTTCAATCATTTATCATTTCCTTAAAACACATTGTTTCAAAAGTGATTTAAAGGACCTTCAAAAAAATGATTTGACAAAAACATTAAAAAAAAAATCTTTAAAGCTATTCATTGTGTTACACAGATGGTAACTGGTCTTTGAAAAGACAAAAAAAAAATCCTTAATTCACTGAGTTTGAGATACATAAAAAAATTAAAATACAAATAAAAAAAAATCTACTTCTGAACCATACCAGACATCAAGAAATCCTGTTCAGATTTATTGTTTTCATCTAGAATAATCCAGATCCTGTTTACATTAGTGTTTGGTGTAAGGTTTTTTTTGTTGTTGTTGTTAATTTTGATAAATAAAACAACTGGTCAGCTTTATTCACAGTGTCACATGGATAAGGATATTCTATTTATTTTCTTAAATCCATCTGTTCTTTAAAGAGGTTAATACGGACATGTCAGGAAACTGTTATTTTGTGCAAACCAGTAACAATATTTCTATATTATTGATGTAATCCAAACTCTTAGTGTTTTTTTTATAGTTTTACTTACTTTTGTTTTAGTTCGACCTATAAAAACCACTACCAGAGAGCACAGCAGCAGATGAGAGGTACTTAAATGATTGTGGAAAAAAAATAAGATTCGTGAACAGTGACTGCACACTGTTTTGTCTAAATCAATAAAAAAAAGAAAGAAGGTTTACCATTTTGATCTTTTAACCTAGTATTTCTGAATTCTTCTGACACAAAACATTTTGGTTTTATTGGACTATAACCCACTTAGATCATAGTCTTAAATGCTCCATAGCACTATTATATTTTTGTTAAGTGGCAACGAGGCTTCAAAATAGCTTTGACAGTAGCAGAGAGACATCCCATATAATTTGGATTATGAAGAAAAAGAGTATTTTTTTATTATTATTCAGTGGCTCATACTGGTTAAATACTAACTCTCATTTTTCTTTAATTTGTCTTCTTTGAAAAAGAACCTCCTTTAAGTACCCTCCGCTGTAGTTAGTTTCTTTTAAGTGCTCTTCCTGTGTGTGTTGACATATGTTTAGGGGCTAATGGGTGTGCCAGCAAACCAGAGTGGCAAAATGTTTTATGCTTTGATGTAAACAGTCAAAATGTCAACCCCGTTTGAGGAAGTTCCAGAAGAAATTATGACTGGCAATCTGTTTTCTTTCTGCTTGTATTCACCTGTGAGACAGGTCTATGCCTTGTAGTGAGTTTGTTTACTCCATCACCACAGACAAGGAGCTCCTTCCAACGTCTTACAGTGGCGCTAGTGCCTATAGTTATCCCTTTTCACTTTTTTATTGAAGCTCTTTGAGGTGTGACATCAAACTGTTCTCCTTTCCACTAATAACCTTCCACTTTTGTTTTCATCATTCTTGCATGAAATTGGCTATTAGTTGATTCTCTGGAACAGACAGAAGTGTAATACTTTAACACAGTGGCTCTTTACATTTAGAATATGTGATGAAGAAAAAGTAAAATTGTTAATTCGTGGTCTTTTTTGGACATGACACAAAGAACAATGTCTTCGTGAATCTGTTAAAGAAATGCCTCTCAGTCATTCAGACAATTCCTACATTATTGGCAATGTTCTCACAGCTTCATTTTGACACACTTATGAAAGTGACAAAGAGACAGAACAGAACATATGTGTGCCATGTGTACAGAAAAAGCTTCCAAAATAATGTTTAAGCATGGTGTTGGCAAGGTCAAACTAAATTATCATACTAGACTTTCAGTGTATGTTTCAGTCCAATGGAGAAGAAGAAACGAATCAATAAACAACTTACTGTGATGTGTTTTAAAACCCCATAAAATGGCTTCAAATCACTACCTAAACATGATGAGGAGAATAGGGCCTTTTTGCTTTGATTTAGTTTGAAGCCATCCTTTATTCCTGTGTGGTGATTATCATGGGTTTTTACATTCCCTTACCACTCCCCAATTTTATTAAGGCAATCAAATTTCTGGGCAATGTTTGAGCTGCCACGTGCCAGCCACCTAATCATGATCAGAGGGTAGAAAAGAAAAGGAAAGAAAAAACATCTATTAGAACCTGGCTGCTGGAAACTTGCATAGTGGGTTAATCATTATCAGGACATGTCCATTCTGGGCTTGCTGGGATTATCAAAAGGCTGATAAACAAGAATGGACAGTGAAGACAAAAGAAAAAAAATGTTTCAGTGTGTCTTTGAAAGTTCAAAAGATGGATACAAATGACTGTTTTCAAGTATGCCTTGCTTTAGCTTTTTTGCATTGCGTCAAAGAAGAATGGCTATTTAGTAACATACAGACTGTGACAAAATAACAATGTTATGCACAGCTGATGTTGAAGTAATGACAGCTTTCAGAGAGGTAACTACCACATTCAGAATGGGGGCTTGAAGCTTTCTCTATATCGTTCACAAATGTTGATCCAGAATGGATCCAACCTTTACTGCACAATCAATGGTCCTTACTGTGTCAGACACTGTCTCAGCTGAAAACAAGGAAAATGTAAACTATGCCATATCATAATTCTAACATCATAGTCTTTTTTTCTTGTCTTTATTTTTATTTGTTTATTTGCTTCTCATTTTTAGTTTTATGAAAAGAAAACATCTTACAAAGATGCATTTGAAAAGATTATTAATAACAGGCGTATAGCTGTGTACAGTCTTGATCCCTCAAGATGTGTTGAAATAACTAAAACATGGTAACACAGTAGGATCACTTTGTTTTTCTGGTTTGATCTTGTATTTTACTTCATTTTGAGTGTCATTTGCAATACGCTGTTGTATTTCAAAAATTCTAAAGATGTGCATGCAGTCAGAAATAATTACATAATATCTGATAACAGTTAAAACTATTCTCAGCCAAAGCGCTGTTCAAATTGAACTGTGTTGTAATACCAAATATGATTGATGCTGGCTCGCTTGCATGTGCTGTCTGTATGCAGCTGGTTATACCACCAGCAAGACTGCAATGTTGACTTGGAATCTTCCTGTGCATTTATTTGTATTCATAGCTCTATTTCGCTTGAATTGTGTCAAAATGAGATTGTGTTATCAGCCTTTTTTTGACACGTTTGCATTAGCCTGATGGTTAGAAACAGACACTTTCTCCACATCATAGCAGAATGAATTGATATTCAAATTCCAAATCAAATAATCGCTCCTGAATAACAATTTGACAAAGTGGTGCAAATAATCTTAAAAAATGTCTGTAACCTTTTTTATGGTTTGCCAGGTAAGTCTCTTCTGGTGTGAACAGAAAAAAATGGACAAATAATATAAAAATACACAAGAGAAAAAGGAAAATGAACATAATTTTTTTGATTTTGAGTTTGCATGCAAATGTCACCTTGTCAGTGCTCTGATGTTGTTTCCTATTTTTAGAGACATGAGCTCAGGGGAATTTTGAGTTGCTACTGAGGACAATATTTGGCAGAGAGATATCTGACAATCTTCCTGCTTTAAACCTGTCACACTTTCAAAGCACAGGGCTTCTACATCTCCAGGCACCGAGCACTGGGCACAACTGAGACCAGCCTGAATTAGAATGAATTTTGTTTGAATTAACTGTTGTGTATATAGAAAAGATAAGCCATGACCTGTATCGGCGCAAGATGTGAGATATTAACACCTTATAGCTATCACAGATAAAGCGTAAAGAATCAAGAGAGGAAATTGAGAATAAATTATGTAGGCTAAACTTGTGCATTTTTGTTTTTTTAATTTATGACAGAGGATTAAACAAGCTCAATTTGAAGTCATATAGACCTTCTTAAATATGTGTATTAAAATGTCTGCAGATTTTAGTTACATTTCTTTGTGTTTGTGTACTATATACTAGTAGCAACATTTTAGACAATATTCTGTGTTATGCTTCCTTTTTCTTATTTATGAGCACTAAATACATCCTAAATGTTTATGAATACTCCAGTAGTTGTAACAATTCACAGTCTAACTTGTCTGTCCTTTGGGTGAAGGAGGCGAGGAGACAGAAATAAGGAAGATAAATCATGAGATAAACATTTTTTAATGAATTCTGTGTCTTTGTATTTACTTCTGTTTCAAATATATGCTGTTTTCTAACAAATATAAACATGATTGATAGAATAGGTGAAATAATATACTGTTTATTCAAAAAGTGCATCAATAAATTGGACAGCCCTTAATTTTAATATCTTCACTATTTTTTTTTTTGTAAAACCCTGGATCCTGCATGTTTTTAGAAGCTTACTTTCACACATTTTGGCATTTTATTGATTTATGGCAACACTAACACTAAGAAAGAATCTTCTGGTACCACAAACCACAAAGCAAACCCAAACCTATTACCTGAAGGGTCAGATTTGCATGAAAAATAGGTTAAAGAGCATGTAGTCTTAAAAATCCACTGATGGTATTTTGTTGGGTATTGTTGAGTGTTTTTTTGTTGTTGTTGTTTTGTTGTTTGTTTTTTAATATTGTAGCTTGAGACTTTAAACAAAATGAACACCTCTTCATACACCAGTGAACTTTAAATTAAAATATTCCAGCACAGCAAAACATATGTCATGCTTTATCATAATGTGCATCTTACAAAACTGCTAGGTTTGGGTGACATTTAGCATTACATGTTGGCCAATCAAAGGACAGGAAATCTGAGCATCAGCAGATTCTCTGTCCTGCATGTTGGGTCCTCAGCAGCACCTCCATCTGTTCCTCTGGTAATGCAATTTGCCTTTAATTTCCTAATGTTCCTCTAATCACCAGGCCGGGTGCACAAGGGCTAATAGAGGGGTCACAAGTTGAAGTCTTTCCTGAGGAATGAATTTAATGGGGACAGAGAATGCAAACTGCATTATAAAACGCAGCTGCTTTTACCTTACAGCAGGAAGGGTCTGTTGTCCATTTGATATAGTGGTCAACATTTCCTTAAACTTCAGATCTTTTTTGTAATATGATGATAAATAAAGTACCACACTGGCATACAAATTTCAGTTCCATGACAGGTAAAAGAAAAAAAAAACTACTTTTTTTGTATTAAATGGCAGCAACAAAATGTCCAACAATGTGCTTACAACAAAACTCTAATTCCTATATTTTGGATTGATTTATTATCACATAAATATATATACATATTTGGGATTTTAAAAAAAACCTCAAGATTATTTTTGTGTTTAGAACTTTCTCTTTTCTTATCTTCAAAGTGTAGAAGTACCTAAACATTTTTAAGCATGCCGGATTTGAGATCAACAACATGAAGCCCTAAAAGAAAAAAAAAACAAAACATCCGCTGTGAGGAACTAAATTAGGATGCAGCCAGGCAGCAGCATCTGCTCAGTTGCACACTTCTTGTTTAACTAAATCCTTGTGGCCACACACAAGGTGAAAATATTTATTGGAGTGGTTCTTAATGTTAAGACTGCAGCTCTGGCACTTTTGGTTATTTAAACATCTTTATTTTTGTGTTTGAAGTGTCTGGTGCACTTAAATCTTCCGCTGTTCTGAGCAATCCTGCGTCAATACTGCTTTGAAAGAGAACAGCTTTGAGTTTTTTTCTTTTCTCTTTAATTTAATTAATTAATTTATTTATTTTATTGTTATTTTTTTTGTTTTGTTTTTTATTTATTCTCTGCTCTCTTTTCTGGGTAGCCCAGAGTGTTACAGGAAAGTTAATTGCATTTACATTTACAGTTTGGTCAAGTGTCATGAGAAATTTATGAAAAGCTGGTTTATGCATTTAAACAAGAGAAAGGTCACTTCTCTGACCAGAGGCAAAATGAGGTTGCAGCATGTCATGATCTTTACTGCAAATGCATTCCTTAGAAAGAAGAGCAATTATTTTCTTATATACACAGTTAACTGTTTTTTTATTGTAATATAAAAGAACTGGACTATCTTTGCAAGTACTCTTGTTGATTTCTAGGCCAGTGGCTGTACAAACTGTATGCTAAATAAATGAATTGGTAAATAATCATAAATTCTTGTGTCTTTTTTTGCTCATAGTCGCAGTACACGAGATGCAGCTCTGCACCATTTTTCTAACCACATTCTTTTACTCGGGGTGACAGTGACAGACTGATGGTGCTGTTTTTTAATTGCAAAAAGCAGCAGACTGGCAAAGGATGAAAGAAAAAACACAGGACCTGAGCCAAGTTTGAAAAATTGAGTGAAACAAAATTAAAGACTGTTATAACTAAATGGAATAGATAAATTTATTTGGAAGAGCACTAAAACTGTTGTAACTGACACGAGAGGAGTGGATGAAAGCAGTGTAAAATACTTGTTAATAATCTGTTTGGCTTGTGTTATAAACAGTAAAATTGACTGTACTGGTTTAAACAGTGCTTTAAGGCCACTCTGACCTAAAAATGTGCAATTGTACAATGTTTCACCATTTAAAAGACAGTCATTTCCCTTTTTGCTATGAAAAACTCTAAGAATCATTTATTACATTTTAGCCTACACTTCTGGAAAGTATGATGATGGAATATTTCAGTAAAAAAAATTCTACTCTAAAAAGTGATTTGATTTTTTGTCCTATTTCATATTATTATTGCTCTTTGCCAAGAAAGGTGGTGTACCTGGATAGCTCTCCAGTCCATCACATAGATACACAGAGGCGAACAAGGCAGACAACCCATTTACACTCTGACTCACACCTAGTGACAATTTAGAGTGCCAAATTAACCTAACATATTTTTTTTTGACTGTGGGGAGAAAACCAGAGTACAGAGAAAACACAGATTCATAATGAGAAGATGCTAACTCTATGTAGAAATATCACAGATATTTTACAGAAACTGAGCTCAAATTTGGTGTGGTAGTAGCTAAGAGTCATCCCCAACACACCCTCCAAACACTAACAGATCATGGAAAATCTTTTTCTGAATCTTTGGTAATAATTGTTGGCGTCAACTCTGCCTGTTAGCAAACTATCTGATGAACCACTGCACAGTTTTTAATTAAAGTCTCAAAAATAATCGTTAAATGTACATCTACGACAAGGTGACAGGATTGTTCAATCAAGATGGTTAGTTTTGTTTTCTGCCTGTTAATTGTTATGTTCTTTTGTGTGTTGACATGAGAACATTTTCATGTTTTCTGTTTCTATAGGTAGAATGATGACTCATACCTTTTATTTTCTTCTGCACAGAATTCAACCAAAACATTTTCCTATACAATTATGGTCCTGTAGAAGTACCGCCACAATAAGGGTGTTTATAAAGAATAAATCAAAAAGTCAACATGGACTGTAGTTGAAGCAATACAAGTTCCGTTTTCTTTTAGTTCAAGAAAATATAGTTACCAGATGGTAGCACAGTGGTGCAGCGGTTAGAGCTACATGTTCTCCTTGTGCACATAAGTTTTCTCCAGGTGCTCTGGTTTCCTCTCACAGATCAAAAACATGCATGTTGGATTAACTGGTAACCCTAAATTGCCCCTAGATGTGAGTGAGATCATGAGTAGCATAGTTTGTCTCTATGCATCCCTGTGATGGACTTGCAACCTGTCCAGGTTTTCTCTCACACAGTGATGGCTGGAAATAGGCGCAAGCTCCCCATGACCGGGAGAGGAGAAGCAGGTAAAGAAAATGAATGGTTGGAGAGGTAATAGAAAATAAAATAAAATAAAATTTATTCTACACACCCATTCTAAATTCCATTGAATTTCATGTAAATTGGTTGCTAAAAGGTTTTCTGATAAAAATGCCAGTTAATTAACAAAAGTCATTAAATGCTACTTTTCTGACTAGATCTCGTCATCAGGAGTATTACAATGTGAAGGACATCATTTTTCTCTTTAAATTTCTATGAAATTTACTTCAAAAGCTGATGCTGAGAGTTTGTTTTCAATAAACTTTGCATTTTCTTGTTGAAATTACAGCTCTCGAGCCAAAAAAATAGTGCTTGTTTAGGTTGCATTTCCAACAGCATGAGGAGACCCAGGTCTTTCAAAACCTCAGGCTGTTCAGATTGAAGGACTCCAGCTGGGTGGAAGAAGTTGCAAACAGCAGGAGTCAATTTTATGTCTAAGTAGCTCCTCTTCCTGTGGATATAATGCACTTTCAGAAAGCTCTAAACTCTGCTGGTGTGATTCTCTTTACTATGAGAGGTTTTACCTTTTTTCAAACAGAATAATCAAGCAGGAAAGCTCAGAAGATGCTTATTCAGAAAAAGTGAAACAACGTTTTACTTTTAGCGTATCTGTCACTTGAGGAGAAAATGAGAGATAAATCACCTTAATAAAATATTTAGCAACATAGAGAGGAGCTTAACTATTTGTTGTGGATCCATCTTTTAGCCAGAGCAGCATAATAACAGCCTGTGTTGACAAAGTGGAACTGCAAAAAGGTACCTATTTGTGTGAAGGACTTTACATTAACACCTCAGTCAGCTACACAAAAGAAGCAGGTATTTTTGGATCTTCTTAATGCATGCATTTTTGTACTTGATAATGTGCTATGAGAAATGTTTTATCCCTGCAGGGTTCAAGTGGTTATTACCATAGTTAAAAAACATACTTGTGGAGATATTCACATGCATTTTATAGCAGTACAACTTACTAAAGTTTTGCCCCATATGCCAGACGGACGGATGGATAGATAGACAGTTCAATGTATACTATTGAATAAACTTTATTTGTTTGTTTATCAGGGGTTCAGTTTAGCAATTAAAATGTCACATCAAAATTTGTCATACTTATTGTTGTTTAAGGCCCCATCTATACGACTCCAGAAGACTTTTAAAAACACTTTTTAAAGTGAAGATTTTTAAAAAGTCTGCTTTTAGGAAAATGGAGCTTTTAGGAACCAATGACATAGCAGCTTATTCTGCACTTTGTCACAATAACTTTGTCCTAGGAACTCAAAAAACAGTGGCCATTTTTACCACTTTTTCTACACTTCCCTATCTTTATTTTGATCCTATCACATTAAACTTTGTGTATTATAATGATTAATAACTGAGAGAAAATGGAACAGTATCAAAGCAAGGGAAGAGTAGGAAGCTCTTTAGCTAAAAAGTTCATTTTCTGAGATTTGACATTTCATTAATGTGGATGTTCTCAACAACTAGCGACACAGTATATTTGCATTTTTGTTTGAGTAAATTGTACTTTTTAGTATAGATAGGGCTTAAGATGAGAAATTTTTATTTGATTTAGTTTCTTGGCAATTCAACATTTATATAACCTCAATCAACAAATTTCAAATTGGTTACAATATCAAGCAAACATGTTCGTACTGCCTGATGAACAATATAGAAATGTTTGGATCTGATTTGTCAATCTGGGAAATCACCAGGACAAGAATCAGTGAACATGTTGCACTTCTTAGAATTAATTCAAACCAAAACTCTGAACATAAACTACTACAAATATAAATTCAGTTTGGTCACTATGATGATCTAGCCAGGCTCAGATAAAGCCACTGTAGTGATTCTGAAAACTCTGACTTTCAGTTCAACATAGCTGGCTAAGCTTTTAATCCTGATTCACAGTACAGCCCTCAGGCTTCCTGTCCTGATGCTGCTGGTTGACGAAAGTGTTTAAAAGCAATGTGTGGGAAGAGCGAGTGCTGAGAGAAATTATTGACTAAAATCAAATTTTATCTCTTATTAAGACATTCTAGTGTTAGCATACCTCCAGCTTTAGTACAGAAGTTGTCAAAAGATAAACTGCATGAAGGAAAAACCTCATTCTCACAAACAATTTGATTTTTAATTTCTATCAAGTTGGAGAAGGACAGCATCTACAATGACTTGTGTTAAAAGTACAAAGGTATTTATTGAGGGTATAGACTAATACCCTCAAGTATAAATCTATACCCTCATGATACATGAATAATACCAATATGTTGACCTGTATTTGAATTAATACTGATAATATTTTCTTTTAGTCCAAAGTTTTATTTTTTCATGTTTATTTAATTTTTGTTTGCCTTTTACATCTTTACATAAAAAAAGATCACAACCAATATAACCTTGACACCCAGCTTTAAACAGATTGATTGTTCACACACTTTGGGTAAATCTCAGCACTTTTTTTCCCACACGGAAATTGCAGATGTTAACTCTCTGACAGTACACACTGAGCCTGATGTTTTCAATTTCAGAATGTAAATTAGAACTTTTTGCATAGAAGTTGCTTTTGCTTATTGAAAATTGCACTCACTGACCTTTGAGATGTGATAACATGTAAAATGACCATTTAGGGAATCTTTTGTTTTTATAATTTTGACATTTTATTAGTTAAATTTTTTTTCCCAGTCAAAACTAAGTGCGAAACCATCTGGTTAAAAATTTAAATTGTAACTTAGCCTATTGCTATATCACTCAGTGTTTCCCCTGGTCCTCAGAACCCACTGCTGTGCATATTTTTCGATAGTTTTATGCTCGAACACCTGATTTAAATAGTGGGTCATGACCAACAGCTTCTCAAGTGCTGAGTTTGTTGAGAAGTCAAGGAGGTAACTCAGTCATTTCAATCAGTTGTTTTGAAACAGGAACACACAGTATAAACATGTACGGTAGTGAGGCATGATGAGTATGATTGGGCAGCACTGACTAATAATATCCTTTCAAAGAAATAGAGCTTAAAACCTAATATTTTATACTTATTGAAACTCTAAATGAGTAGTCAACAACACCAACCGTAACATAACAGAAATGTTCCAGTTATGTATATGTGTAAAAAAATCATAAACAAAAAAAATCATGAACAAAATCATTTTCTTTCACAGAAGATCATAGTCATATACTTATATTTGCTTTTTCCCTTTTGTCATTATATATTTTCATCATCTTTCCCAGTAGGCACACAGCAGAGTACTGGTGATAAAATGCTGAGACCTAAATGGGAATCTCAGAAAAAGTAGATGGTGGTCTAAACCCTGCTGTGACTTTTTGCCTACCCTTAGCCAAGCCTTAACCCTCCTGAAGCCCTCAAAAGAGAGAGAGGTAGAGAAACCCTTGTCACTTCGGGTCAATTTGACCCAAAGGCCACGAGAGGGTTATATGTTAGGAAGCACATAAATGCACATAAAGATGTTGAGGATGCGCATTGTTTACCTAATGCATTAGCTAACCCATTTCATAAGGCTAATTTATCCTCAGTAAGGAAGTTTTGATTGATAAAGAATCAAAAACCATAAAAAAGGAATATGCACTGAACATAAAATATTTATCATTAGGCATTATTTAGCTTGCTTGATTTCAACAACCCTAAATCCTTAACAATTTAATCATTTTTTTCTCATGTATCATATCTATAAATTTCACTTCGCTTTATTCCACTGGTATCATAAAATTTCGATTACTTTCTACTACTGCTCCAGAGGTCTGAGGAGTGAAAAGTCTAAGATGACATCAAGATTTCCCAGGCATCTGTTTCTCTTCCCTCTCTGTCAGCCATGATGGTTCTATTGCCAAGGTCTTCAACTTGTGTCTCCCAGGCTTTGGACCCAAGAACTCAAAACAGTCTTACCAAAGTTTACACACATGGCCTAGGTCACACACACACAGTGGCACGCCTCAGTGACAGATGGAGCTTGCTGTGAGAGAGATGCCCTGATTGGATGCAGTACACAAGCCTGCTTCAAGCTAAGCACAGTTTCTATGCCTAAAATCACACTCCCAAGAGAAGAGGCAAGCAGGAAGAGAAAAGGAAAAAAAAATGGTTTCCTGCTTTATGTCCACCTAACTGATGGGTCAAACGTTACAAGTGAAAGTGACACCTGCGGCTCTGACAGTAAACACCTAATTGGCAAAATACACACTAACCAATTCACCCAAAATCATCATCTCCCATTTCTATGCTTCATCAACAGAAGTATGCATTAATTCTGGACATGTGTAATTAAAAAAAACAAAACAAGATGGTTCCAGTCTGAGCCAAACATTCATCTTGCTTGCATTTAAAAAGTTCTCATTTAAGTACTCCTGTCTCCTATAAAACTTTTTCAGATTAAGAAAATTTAACCAAATATCTTAATTTCATCAGTGCCATTTAATAAAGAACCTACTTTATTGCTGAGTCTGTTTCAACAAATACTAAACTGATCTTTTGGAAATGTACAACATTAAATAGTCTATCAAAAGAAGTTCAAGCATTTATGGAAAAAAAATAAATCTAAAGAATAAATAGCCTTTTGCAGAAGTTCTGATTTTTGATCTGCTTTTAAGAGCTCGATTTTACAAGAAGAGTTCCATCCATAGCATCAGTTCAAGAAAACGACCGTTTCAGCTCTGATTAGTACCCATGTGTTTCATTTTCAGCTTTCCTAATTACTCCTTCTGAGGATTCCTCCTGCAGTTTGTTCCTCCAGCCATTAATTTACATGTAGAGCCATGATACTTCACATAACCCTGCTACTGGGGCCATTACTGGAAAAGACTGATGAACCTAATTCGTTCATTTAAAAGTTTAACATTTTAAAACTATGGTTAAAAACATACTCTGAACTTCATATTACATATTAAAATCAGCAGAAATAAGCACACACAAGTGGATGGATGACTTTCACTCTGTCATTTCAGGTTTTAAAATAATTAATGATTATTTTAAGATTTTCTAGCTGCTTTAATGGGAAAAAAAATCTCAACAAAAGCCACCCCCTGAACTGCTTGAGGTTCAGTAAAAGGATTTGATTGAAATAATTAATCAGACAGTGACAGTTTTACAAATCATGCCATGCATGAGAAATGAGATTTTTAAAAGCTGAAGTATAATAGATTATGCACATGGTCACTGACATCTGCCATGCTGTATTCTCAAGCCTGCTTGACTGAATAAGTGCTTTTACCTCTATTTTAGAGGTGAGTCAGTCTTCAAATAGAACTAGATGTCAATCAACACTACAGAGGTTTCCATAGTAACTGTGGTCCAGTCAATGATTGCCCCTACCATTTTTTGCAACACAGTGAAATATCACATATTTTATTGACTTAATATGGATCATTTTGGCACCTTAGAGATTCTTTATGTATTGAAAAGGTCCTTGTTTTTCATTCAGGCACTATGACTAAAAACAGAGGTAAATAGATGAAAAACAGCCTGCAAGATCTAAAATGATAAAGAAAAGAACACGTGTTTAGTACTTCAGACTCACTGTAGATGATAATCACATTAAAGCATTAAAAAATCATTAGCATCTTGAAATATCAACCTAGACATTAGTTAAAAATCAAGATGATGTGGGTGTTGCTCTTCCAAAGGAACAGAATAATTTTAAGCAAAGCTCTTGAGAAATAAGTACCTGTCAATCGAATCACATCAGTACCTGTTTGGAGCTTATTATAGTTCCCCTTTCAGGTTCAAATTTTGCATGCTTCTCATGTCTTATCAATGATTTAGAATGACCTGATTCACTTATTTTTGCTCCTTTATCTTGGATAAGGCATGATGCTCAAGTGAAAAAGATGGAGATTGGAAGTGAGTAAATTATGAGCGGTAAACGCAGTGGAGTGAGGTACTCAAGGAGATGGAATCTAAGTGAGTCAACTGCTTCCTAGCAAATATATGTACTTCTTTGTAAATTAGAAAAATAAAGCTGCTTTCTGAAGGTTCACACATCTTCCTCGGCTCCACTTTCTTCTCTTCCTTCTCACTGCCTCTTTCTTTTTCTGTTCCCGCTAACAGAGTTACTAAAAACTGGCAACCTTTTTCTTTCTAAGCTTGAACTTTTGTGTGCAGACAGAATATAGAGTATAGCTTTTATTTTTGGTGTGACTTTTTGTTCAATGAGATTAGGAGAAGGTGACTTTTATCCCCCAGGGAAGAAAAAGAGGATGCTCTTATAGGCTCACAGAGTGCAGCAATTGGTTGAGAAAAAAAAAATTGTGAAGAGGGGTCTAAAATGAAAAGCTATTGCATAGGCACCCATTTGCTCAGTAACTGATATCTTTGTATTTGATGCTGCTTACTAGGATGACATCAGGCAAAGGATATTATAAAATACAGAGATGTATTATTAGATATAAGTAATGAACCCACACACCCAGATGCAGTAATTTAAGGCCTAGTCTCTGTGCTTAATTTCCTCCTCAGTGAATGAAATGACCCATGGCATTAACCTTCAAGAGCAGAGGGAAGATGCTTTTCTTAAGTGCTGGAAATAGAGAATAATCATCACTAAATTGCACAGTCACAGAGGACAGAGTTTTGTGCTGAACTGTGCATGGTTACTCCACCTGACTGAGTGATCACTGTGAGCTGTGTACATCAAGGTAAGCAAGCTTACAGATAAATTCCCTTCTTTGGCAAACGTGATCAAAATGCTTGCTTTCAGCATATCTGACAGAAACACTGCCTCCATTTCAAATGAGTCCAGTGGAGACATGTTCCTGAAAGGTTGCTTCTGAATCAGCCCTTAGGGTCACAGCGAGATGGGACATAGGGATGTTTTAAAATTGTGATTAGCCCCTAAGGTCAGAGACAGAATGATCGGTTGTCCACCTTGAGGTTCGGCTCAATATACTATTCCCAAGTGAGTGTCCTGCTCTCCTTCATTCACCCTCTTCAGTGTCCACAAGCACACAGGGAGTTTAAAGAGCATTTGTTTGAGTGATTGTATTTACTGCTCTAAACTACTTGTGTATGTAAGGAAAAAAGTGAACAAGAATAGACTAAATCAATAAAATAATGCAAATATTTAAGCCAATAGAAGCAGGTATTGTTATTGTTATAGTTTAAAAGTGTGATTTTAATATGTCTTCATTCAGACAGTATCTGTCTTGATTTTCAGTATCTTCACTTTGAAGTTAGTGTTCTGGGGAGTTCTGTCACCAGGTCAACTACATTAATAAGGCTGAGTTTTTTTTAAAGTGTTAATCAGTCCAGTAAGATGCAGGGAGTAAAACTATTTCCAAGGAACTGCAGAAAGTGAGTGAAAAGTTAAAGTTCCTGACCCCTTGTGCAATATATCTGTTCAGCTCCCTGCACTAACAATCCTACTGAATTGCAAAGCAGCATGTACTATGCCTCTGATAGGTTCCTGTCAAGATTATCTATGCTACTCAGAAGGAAAGTGTGTTGTTTATTGTGTTTATTTAAAAATTGCCTTCTCTGTTTCTTCCAGTTTTGCATTTGCACAGGATGAGATGGGGTGATGCGGGGTGGCTCAAGTCATGCTAACAAATGACAAAACAGGCAGAGCCAATCATGGTTCAGGCCCCCTGATACGGCACTGCACAGACTTGTCCTCCAGCGAGAGCCCTGTGATACATCTCCCTGGCTGTTTTCTGTTAACTCGGCTCTTTCAAGGCCATCCATTCTACCATGCTGCTTGATGTCGCAGCAAAGTCTTACAAGTCAGCTCCTTCCTCCACCTACTTTTACAATATGTGCTATAGGTACATTTTTCCTTTCTTTTTCCCCCAATCTTCTTTGGCATGAACCGAGGAGGGTAATAGCTGTCTTTTTTATGAAACAAAAACTTCACCTTCCAATTGTCCCTGGCATTTCACAGAAGATATCTCAGAAAGAGAGATGAGCCAATGCATTGTCCCCTCTTCTTGATTTAGTCCTGATGGTTGAGCACATCTCAAATGCTGACCGACCACTTTCCTTTCCACAGTGATTCCCTTTTTATTGCTCATTCAACAACCTCCAGCAATGAAGACCGCACTATGGCAAGATGGTGTGCATCGTATGCTATTTGATGGCTGTCAGGCCACTTTATCATTCTCCTGCTTTGGTCAAGACTTGTTGACTCTAAATGCTTTCTTTCTGACCAGCAAGACAGAATGCAGATCTAGATAAAAACACATATAGACAGTGTTTTGCTAAGGAAATAACATATTCACTAAAGTCAGTGTGAGGTAAGCTTGTTTTATCAATATCAACTTCATCCATCATTGACATATCATTTTCCCTTGTGTTTTGCTGCAATTTTAGCTCTCAGCCACTGTTGCAAGTATAGCAGGCAGGACTCACATTTTTTTTATTATTTCAATCATTTAGGATTGACAGCAGAAGATTAAATTTGTCCATCATACCTAAACTCCCTCTTGACTGAAGCCTAGTTTAGAGAAACAATGCCCCCAAAGATCTGAAGATAAATACACAAGATAGCTTATCAGAAGTATGTTCCTCAGGTCATAATAATATGATCCTAAGCACACAAAAACTGAGTTGAAGAACCACTTATAGTAAGTTTTTGTTTTGTTTTTTTTTTTTGTTGGATGATTTTCACTTTGACTTGCTCTCAAAAAAACAAATATGAGTATTAAATATTGATTTTAGTACTGAATAAAGTACTTGATATTTGCAGTTACCATAAAAAAAGACTTTCTTTCACAGCAGAGATAAGCAATCTGTGCAAAACTTTAAACTTGCAAAAGAAAATCTTAATCAACAGTAAGGTGCAAATTAAAAAGAGAGAGTATGTCTTTGTTTTTTTTGGCTGCTTCCTTCTTCCTTTTGTACGAATTCAAACAGCAAGCAAACTCACAAATACACAGAGAGAGTATTGCTTAAATCCTTCTGTTTGTGAGGACAGGCTGCAGAGGCAATAGGTCCAAAAGGAAAACCCAGACATCCTTTTCTGCAGTGACACCAAACGTTTACCACCTCCACCTCATCTGACTCCTTTTGATGCAGAGAAGCAGCAGGGATCCCCCAGGTGACGGAGCTCCTCACCTTTTCTCTAAGGCTGAGCCTGCCACTTTAAGGAAAAAGCTCAGTTCAGCCACTTGTAGTTTTTGGTCATGATATAGCATTCCACCTTTACCTTGTAGAATTATTATTGAAAATAATTTATTGTGAGAGCTTCAGATTAAAAAAAAGCTTTGTTTTTATGTTTGCATACTCTATTTATGCACTGTTTCTGCCATTTTCAAAAAGTGTTCTCAAATGGATTAAAAATTTGAGCTTTCTCTTGTATTTCTTGAACACAAATAGCATTAGCTTGTAAACATGAGCTACTAATAGGATCAAAGAGCATCATTAAAACAAGATGCCAGTGGAAAGTGTTTGTCTACTGTGTGATCTGAAACAATTTATTTTGGCAAAGAACTGACAAATTTAAATGAAGATGTAATCATTTTAACTTTTTTTTTTCTATTTGACAGCTGTATAAGTAAGAAAAACTGTTACTTAAAACAGAGAAAACTATAAGATTCTAGCATGGATTTTTGTTATTCAGAAAGATGTTAAACCATTCTGCATGAGGAAAATTCTTCTTCCTCACAGCAGAGATTAAATGTGAACACTCTCTACAGTCATTTAAAAGTGTCATTAAACCTACCCTTAAGTGTAATTTCCCCAGACTAAAAGAATCAAATGCTTCCTTTTTTCACACCTTTCTCAACTTTCAACATGACCATAAAAGAATCCATTAGAGAAGGGTTTTCTTGTCTGCTCATTTATCCAGAAAATCTGCTCATCATCCTTCCGCCAACGACTCTGATTACAAGGAAAAACAATGTGTTTACAGTTCTCAATTTTCCACATAATGAGCTGACACTAAGCACAATATCGTCCACCTAACGAGCTCGTAAAAGCAATATAGCATCATACTGGAGGCAGGGTGTAAAGGATGGGAAGGATCTCTGAGGCTGGTTTAGTGTTAAGATGAACTGAAAAAAAAATTGTTATTTTGACACAATTGAACAAGCAGAATTTAAACAACAAACTCCACAAAGACAAGATAAACCTTTTTAATTAAGATCTTGAAAAGTCTAATTAAATCTTTTTTTTTTTTTTCAAATTAAATTTTTTTTCTTCAGTTTAAACTAACTATCTCTGTCAAGGAGAGGAAATTCCGACAAAAATATTGACAATCTCATGCCAGGCCATCAATAACGACACTTTAAAGTACAAAAAAAAGGAAATTGCAGAGCATGGCTAGACACTTTTTAAAAACAATTGTAGTTTGTATTTTTCTTTGACATTGTTCACCATTTGTCTAAAAAATAATTCAAGTTAGCTCATGACCAAATTTGAAAAACATCAGGATAGAGATAAAGACAACCAGATGTAGAAAATGAGTAAAAACTGCAGCATTATTGTTACGGTTTCCTGCTCATGCCTAATACATATGA
The DNA here is from genome assembly GCF_001649575.2 of Kryptolebias marmoratus. Lineage (NCBI taxonomy): Eukaryota > Metazoa > Chordata > Actinopteri > Cyprinodontiformes > Rivulidae > Kryptolebias > Kryptolebias marmoratus. The sequence goes on along the minus strand of NC_051440.1, from coordinate 19,140,834 downwards.
AGTGGGCATATGCAAAGTAGGCTGTAATGTCGTTAATACATCAGGAACTTTGTTTGTCAAGTACATACAAACAGTCAGCACTGAGTTTTTAAAAACTGCTACTTTGTACTCTGTTGTGAAAAATTATATTAAAAAAAAAATGCTGCTTAAATGTGCATAAGACATGCAGCAAAATAAATTATTTTGCAAAATATCCATATTACTGTGGACAGGGCCTGCTGTGCATCAAAAAGACAATCTAAACTGGTTCTGGTGCACAGTTTCTTGTTTTTGTTTTTTTTTTTTTTTCAAAAAGGGCACTTTTTTCTGGCCCACTGATGGAAATTTGAGAATGTCAAAATGACTCAGAGACAGCAGTTTTCATTATGTCCACTTTCTTTAAACTACACAAAAGGAAAATCCACATTAGGGTTTTAAATGTCAAATACGTTATGCTGATAGCTTTAATGAATTTGGTGAAATTCAACAGTTAAGTGCTTTTACTCATTTCGTGTTCAAAGACCACAACTCATGTTCTGATGCAATTTTAAAGGTAAAAGTTTTAGATGACCTAAAATAACTTTTTTATTTAGGTTACTAAAATATAGTTTAAAACAAATTACATTATGTTTTGTTGTAAAATGTTTGTGATACAATAAAAAACAAATATGATTTTTATTGTGTGCCACATATTTCATTTTATTCTTTGTCTATTTTTCTCTTCTTGCTGCCTGCATAGGCTTATTGATATTTGAAAGAAATAAGAGTCAACAGCTTTCTAGAAAATAAAATTGCTTTTCTCAGGGGGAAGGGGGAATTGCAATACTGAATATTATTTGTTATAATACGTGTTTCGTGATGGAAAAGAATGTATAAACATGCTGTCCCACCTCAGTTTGATTTGATGTAAAATTTTATATTGTTGGCTTGTTCTTTGGTGCTTTGTCTAAGTAAATAAAAAATATATATTGGGTAAAAATAATAAATATCCTAAACTATCTTTAAGCTTGACCTTGTCTATTAATTAAATCTTGCCTTCACATTGTAAATATATGATCTGCTGTGTTCATTCCTACAACCATCTTGATTCACTGAACCCTGCCAAGTATTTTTGTTGGTAGATGGGTTAACCCCTACAACCAAAGCACTCCCTCTTTTTCTTTCTCACAGTCTTATCTGGTCACCCAGGTGTATAAGATAGGGCCCACTGTGCAGCAGCCCGTGTGTAATGGTAGCCTATGTTGTGTGCTCAGTCACCCTGCTGTTTAACAGATGCTGTGCTTTATCTCAAGCAGACTGTGGTTATTACAGAGTGAAAGACGGAAAGAGACACTGGTCCTCTGGGTAAATGTATACTGGGCACGTGGATAAATCTGTAATTAACACTTCTTGTGTCATTATTATACTGCAACTTGTGCACATGCCCCACAAAAGTGCATGCCAACACATCTTCTGCACTGTTAGAAGACAGAGATTTTTATAGCACTGGTGTAGCTGTGCATGTGCATTCATGTGAAGGATTCAAAGTTATACTCACGTTGTTAAAAGAAAAAAGTCTAAAGACAGATACAACACAGCTAAGTTTTATAGGACTTCAGTTCTCAGATCATTATCAAGTTTTGAGTTGTTTTTTTTTCACAATTGATCCCCAGAAACAGCACACAAGAGTGGGTATTTTTCAATTATTAAAGCTTGATGTATTGCTATGAAAGTGAGTAAAGGTTCCTTAGGTTTTCCCCAAACCTAAGGAACTAATCTAAAACTGAAATGGTATCTACTGTTGCACCTACTCCATAACCTGATATTCCAGGTGCTTTGTTTCACAGAACAATGCAAGATAACTGCTTATAAATTTAACTAGAAAAGACAAGCATTGGAAAAATAAAAAAAAAGAAAAATATGTATTATTTTATCAAAATTCTTTGCAAACGTCAATAATTTTTTAACAAGTGGGCATGGAGAGATAAGTTAATAAATCAGTCATTTCTCATTTTCCTTACCCCATCATGTAGTCACATTGCAACCAGATACTAACTGGGCCAATTTTATTTTCTGTGGAATAAAAACGTGGTCATTTGGAGACAGATGACATGAATTTGCATGTGATAGTGGTTTTGTGATTCTCACGGTAAGTAGCCCCCATCATAAGTTAACGCAGTGTTTTAATCAATTCAGGATAATTTCATGAATGAATATACTGTAAACATCTAACTATTTGTGACATCCGTACATCTGCATGTATGGTTGTATAATATATTGTCCAGGATATTCTGTGTTGATCTGCTCTAGAAAGGGCAGAAGCTCTGATACTGACTTTAAGTGAGCATTTTGCCCTGTACTTTGTAATTCAAACATTTTTTTTACCTCTAGAGGACTCTTTGAGCTTCATCCATAGAGATGATTTCATTCATTTCAATTCTGTAGTTTGTGTTTTGTTTGTAATTGCAGATCCAAAGGCACCAACTAAATGAGATTCACTTTTCTCTTTTTTCCCTGAGAAAAATCTTAATTTTACATTTGGTTAAACGGAGCTTCTTGTTTGCTGTAGTTTCTTGTTGGCATGTCTTTACAAGTACTAGGAAACAAAGTTTTGTGCAAATTATTGAGAAAAGGACTGTTAATTCACATTATAATTATGTGTGATCTTTGCAATAAATTCAGTATCTGTCATGAAGCCACATTTGTTGGAACAATAAATAAATTAATTAATAAATTTAAATACCTGTAAATGCAATAGGAGCACACACAAGAGTGAAAAAAATAATAATGTTGCATTGTTTAAACAAAATCATTACACAAATCATTGTTTAAAGATTTGGAGCTACAATACAAGTAGTACAGTGAAGAAATCACTTCAGAGATTAGGATGGCATAAAAAAACAATTAGCTATTAAATGTTATTAATACTTTTCTTTTTAATTTGTCTGTGTACTTTGTACTGGCACATTAAAAGCTCAAAGGTTAAATGACAACTTCTTTGTTGGTCACACCATGGGAGATAGTTCAGTGAGAAAGTAGATGTCAATCCTCAAGTGTTTAGACAGCTATTTCCTCACAAATACAAAAGAAATGGGATATCCACTACCTGAGCATAAAAAAAAGACTTTAATTTTTCTTCACACAAGTTCAAACACACACGAAACTAGCCTATAATCAAGAAAAATGCAAACCATACAGAGCACATGCTCACTGTTGTCAGGAAGCACATTTTGCACCTAGATACATAGCTATGCCCAGATAAATTCATCATGTTGAGGTATTATCCTGCTTGCAGTGCTGGGGATAACTGCATGCACCATTCCTCATTTGTGTTTTATTTCCTACTAAAAATAAGCTCGAAAATAAATAAGTCTCGGCTCTAAAGAGACCTAAGCTGTTGGTGAGGCTCTGCGAATTCAGATGGACAGTTCAGGACATTTTGAGAAGATTGGAAGTCTCATCTGCTCTCGGGTCAATTTAATTGTGAATATGGCTTGTCATTCCATTACACTATATTTGAGGAGCATTGCATGACACAGTGAGGACAACTTAAATGGGGTGAGGTGATATGACAAATGCAATTCAGCTCAAATGACTTATGTTGGAGACCTGATAAAAATTCAGGCTTAGTTGTGCCCTCAAGTGTTATGATTGGCAAATGTTGTGTGGGAGTGCATCTCTACATCAGCAGGATGCTGGTTAGGGTCAATAGGGAGAGTGAACAAGCCTGGCAGCCAAAATTCCTCATACCATGCTTACCTCTTTAAATTGGAAGAACTCAATAAAAAGGATGCAATATGAAGTTTAGGCACATTGTCAGTCATCATCAGTATGTGGTTTCCTGAGTTTCTGTGTGAGGAAAATAGTTTATGTTCATCCTTACTATGTGTCCCTTGTCTGCACTCACCTGGCTTCATAGTAAAATGTATAACAGGAAGAGAAAACGTCTTAACCATGCAAATAGACAAAATATGTGTTGTTGTTTTCTTTTGCTGTTTTTTTTTTTACTTCAACACATCCTGGATGTCATTTAAAATAATGTATATCAGTGGGAGGTCTCTTTTAGGCTTGTGCACCACAAATCTATCATTTGCAGCTGTGGGATTCGCCGCCCAGTAAGGTATAAAAAGTAAAAAGAAGACTGATGGTGTGAGAAGCTCTATTTTAAAACAAGCCATGACGTTTTCCAAACCCACCCAAGTCATTTTTAACATCTAAACCTACTAAACGGTGAGTGAAAATCAGAGCAAACGGTAAGTGGAAAAAAGTGAAGAAAAAAGTGAAGTTAAACAGGCAATATACAACCTTTTGGGAGACTACTGTGCATTGGTGCTGGAACAGCAGAAACTCAGGCCAAAACAAACACAGCCAAAACTGAAACTGAAACCTAAGGTGCAGCCTCTCAAACAGCTCATAAATCTTTCTGTCTTGGATAAAACAGAACAATTTGGAGTTCGGTCTTATCTATCTCTTTGTGGGAGTCTCTTTAGCTGCAAAAATATGGTTCATTCAGAGAAGAGAAAAAAAGAAAGCCCTTCAACAGATGCAAGTGTGTTCGAACACACTAGCACACAGTCCCAAATCCAGAAAAAAAAGAAAAGAAAATTTTAGGTACACAAAGAAAGAAAGTCAGGTTTCTCCATAATGATTATCAATACTCTAAGTAACTAATGGTTTATTGCTGTTTAATTTAGATTTAAAATGTCACCTTTTACCCCATAATTCATTTTAAAGAAAAAAAAAAGTAAGGTTCAGAAAAATAAAGAAGAACTAAGAGTTCTCCACTTCTGATTTAAAAATATAGCAAAACATGTCAATAAGATGCATGTTTATGTTTAGTGGAAAACTAATAACTTTGTCAAACAAGTGAAATTTACAGCATATCAGAGTCCAGTAAATTGTACGGAATATCACTAAATATTGTTTTATGTAGGAGTGAATTTCATTGCACTTTATGCATAATTATAATATATTGAATAGGTGTCACAAATTGGTTCAAACTTTTGCAAAAAGTCTGAGCCAAATTGTGCACTTGACAAATATATATATTGTATATATATTGTATGTATATGTACTGCAAGTATTTCATGTTTGTAAATTGTACTGTGTATGCACAGTGTAAAAATGTTATAAAGCTACCACATTAGTGTTAAACAAGTTAATGGCGTCAAAAAACTGTAACCAGTGCCCAAATAGACAGAAATGTCTTCACATATTTATACATTGGAGAAAAAGTTGTTACTTTCAGTACCACAATGATACAAATTTGAAAATGACAACAACAACTTGAGCTAAATTTGAATATTTATCCAAAATTCCAAACATATTCTTTAGGAGAAGTTTGGAATTTATGGACTTCAGTTTTTATTTAGTTATTTAGGAAATACTGGATTACTTTTCAAATATGTGTTACTATAGTATGAGGGCTTTTTTATTAAAGCACATGACATGGCCTTTTTCCATGAACCTAGGATACAATGAATAAAATAAAATTCTACTGCATGATCAAAAAGTGAATGTGTATAAAAGAAACATTGAATGATATAGGAAGTAAAAAAAATTCCAAGAAAGGTTGCTGGCTGTGGTTATGAATATGTGTGTATTTGTGTGTATTTTTGTGTGTGACAGGCTCTGGGCCTTTTGATTTTATAACTGGTTCAATGCAAAGGAAGGAAGCTTCTATGGAGGAGCTCTGTAACCTCCATCACCTCATTTCCTGACCCCTAACCCACCTCTGAAAGGAAAGCTTTACGTGCATAAAAGCACCAGCTTCGAGCAGAAACTCTGTTTAGTCCTCATTTTTCTCTCATTCTTACTTTCTTACCCGTTTTTCCTGATACTGATCCCCATGAAATCTACACAGCTTTCAAATTTCATGTGAATGAAGAGTATGTTTCCTTAGGATTGCTTGGCATGATGGTTAAAATCCCACAGTAAATATGACTCTGGAACCAGCAGTATCTCTCTGGCGGTAAGCTGGGAAATAGTCCACACTCTTGCACTTTATATACCCTCTTGACAAAATCTGATCCATTTTTCAGGGCTTATAGAAGGTGTCAGTAGACTGCTCTGACTTAAAAGTTCACATATAAATGGAAGATGTGATGAAACGTGGAGTTTGCACCAGTATTATTAGATGACATACTTTTCAAACATTCTATAGTAAAGTATTGCAAAGCAGAAGCAAAACCAAAACAATTAGCTTTTTTTTCTTAATCAAGTATCCTTTGTGAGCGTAATATCTAGATTTGCATAATAAGCAGGTGTGTTTGTTGAAATAATAGTGAGCTGCAATCAGGGGTGGAAATTAAAATTTTTTACCAGCCACTCAAATATTTTACCAGCCACTATTTTATGTTGTGACAAAAAGTTATTTCATATGATGATGATGATTGAGGTGGGTGGAAGCAGTTGTGGTGCAACTGCAAATTTCAAAAGTTAGCAGGGGGAACCAAATATTTCAGCAGTCTAAAATAATTGGTTCCCCCTCTAAAACATGTGACAAAAATAATTTACCAAAAAGTCCTTAACTGTGTTTATTCCTCTCATCATGGACAACAAGTCCTGTGAATTTGGCGGTTACGAGCGCTGAACATGAACACGCGCTGATCAAATTCACCCGCCACTTCAAATATTTACCCACATTTGGCCAGTGGCGGGTGCTAATTTCCACCCTGATGCCCCACTTCCTAACCACAGGTATTCTTAAATTTTAATTCACTTTTTGATTACTTACTAAAACTAATTGGTTACAGTTTTTTTTAAACAAAAACATATTGGTTTTACTATAAAACACATTTTAAATATATTTACATCACATCCCTTTGTTCAGATTTTGTAGGTTGCCCAGGGTTTTATATTCACAGGTAATTTCTTATGCATGTTTCCACACAACCCCTAATGGATAACATTGTATAATTTATTTTCAAAGATTTTTACAATCTGAAAACAATCACTTGAAAACCAAGGTCAAATTTGTGTGTAACACTGCTGCAATGCTAGTGATTCTGTGTAGTAATGAGATGATCTGATTAATTTCAAAGTCAATATTGTCGGCTGCACGGTAAGGAGGTATTATAACACTATACATAAACATTACTTGTTGTTGGTTCATTGCTTGAAGGCTATATAGCATTTAATTTGTTTGAGAGCACTTTTTACAGATATATAAACTGGTGACATGATGAAACAATGTAAATGTGTAAACAACAACAACAAACAAGAACCTAACATTGTAATAAATTTGAAAAAAAGTGAAGAGGGCTGAATGTTAGCACTGTCATATTGCAGTAAGAAGGTCCCCAGTTCCAATTTGGGTTTTTCAGGCTTTTTGGGTTATTTTCCATGTTGTCCCTCTGTATGCATGGGTTTCCTCCAATTATCTGGCTTCATCCCACAGTCCAAAAACTTGCTGGTGATAACAGGATTAACTGGGTCCAGAAAATGATCAAATGAGAAGATAGAGAGAATACATGTTTTGTCTTTTTATTGTAATAGTATTATTTATTCAGCCAATCCCTGTTATTGTTTTTTAATGTTTTGTGATTAATGTTGCCACATTTATTCAATTATTTATTGTTGTTCTATGCTGTTCATGTATACTTTTTTTAGGCTACTTTTCAATTTCTGGCTTTTTTGTATTTTTAGTATTCAGAAAATGTTGCTAAAATTGTCTGTGTCTCATTTCCCCTCTGCCACTTAACTGTGTGATTAGGTCTTCCACCATTGCAATACCCTGTGACATTTTCAATTTATTGTAATGTGGACTTTGTAATAATTGGCAAATATAATCTAAAGTTGTATTTTGTGGTTTTATTTATAGGACAGTGAGCAGATGTAGTCACAAAGCTAGAGGAAACTCCAGAGAAAATTGTCTTCTTTTGATTCATAAATCTTTTACACTGTCTTGGGCATTATCCTAACATGTGAAAGCTGATATAAATAGCTTGCAGTTCTTGAAAGTAAAGTCAGCCATCTATGCAAGTGAATTACCATAATTTACAATGATGTCATTTGAAAACAGGCTTACAGTGTAGAGGCTGCCAGCTGTGTACTCAGCTGAATCCAGAAGAAGATTTATAAAATTAGTTTCCAAATACCTGTAGAGCTACAACATATTGCCTAATTACACTTTGTTCCACTACTTTAGAATTAAATTAAAGGTCCAGTGTCTTTCAGAGCAGTTATTTGTTGCAGTGTTAGTCTTGAGTTTAATTAGAAAGTGCACAAGTCTGTGGATTACTTCTGATTGACTTTGACTAAGCTTGAGTGATTGAGCTGTAGCTGACTGTAATGTTTTGGTAAAAGTGGAAACAAAAAGGTGTATTTTGATTAAAATATTTTACAATATAAAACTGAAAATTCAAAGTGTTAGTGAATGTGATTCATTTTATTGTTATTTTGAATAGCATAATTTTTGCCAAAAGGTTTTAGCTGAGCTTGTATCCTCCTTGTACTGGTATGGTAAAGTTTAAGTTGATGCTTCATAATTCCACAAGATTCATAGTAGTTACTTTAAATCCATCAAGTTAAAAGTCTCAGAATGGGTCAGTTAGAGTAAGGATTACATCAAGGGATTAGGCACAAGCTTGGCTGTAACGATCGTTAGCCAATTAGCTTAATCATTCTCAAGCCTCGGAAACATAACAACAGCGGACCACATTGATTTGCTTTGATTTGATTTTCCCTGTATCTTTCTTTTTTGTGGCACTCTCATTTCTTTACTGGTGGATCTATCAACCATGTCCCGTGCTTCTCTCTGTCATTGACAAGACTACTGATAGTCTTTGCCGATGCCGTTGTAAGGGTCTTACAGGCCATGTTTCAACATAGGAAGTCATTGACGAATCTTACCTTACAAGTTGTTTTGAAATAATATAACCCAGTTTAAGGAGAAAAGGAACTAAATGGTGAAAATTATATTTATAATAATAAAAAAAGTTGTTTTTTTGTCTCTGATTGGCTCTTTAACAATAGATGTTAAAGCAATACAGTTTACTTTTGTCTTTGTAGTGATCGCCAATTCACAGTGTTGTCATATTTCTTAATTCTACATGTGCAGAAAGCACAGAGTCACAACACACACACACATCTATGTGTGTGTGTGTGTATATATATATACTTATATTCCTGTACAATATTCCAGCCACTTGGTTGTGGGCTTCTATGTATGCTTTACCTGCCACCAAGTATGGACTGAAGGTCCCACAGTCAAAGTGGTGATAGATAGATGTAGCAATCCCAAGTGACTGTAACATCGAGAAGAAGGTGCACAAGAAGCTTAAGAAATACAACATTTTCAACATGACTCAATGTCCATACAAAAAAATACAGCTATACTTGTTACACTTTTGCCCTTGTATGACTTCTATAAGTGCTATCAGTAGAGCATATGTAGATGTCGGAAGACACACACTTTTGGCTCTCTTTTCTTTATTTTTCCTAAACTATGGGCACAACAGAAAAAAAGCAGCCAGCCAGAAAATGAATTTTAAAAAAAAGCCAAACAGTATCAATCATGCTCAGGAATATGCTTCTAAATTTCCACATATGGTCTATTCAGGCTGGTGTGACTATGACTCGCATTCACACACAGGGCAACGCACAACAAATCAATACACATCAAATAATGTAGCCCTCTCAACCACAAAAAAGGTGGCATACTCCTATTCATCTGAAGCTATTAAGAGAACAATCTTCCTGATCATCAGAGTGATGATGGGGTTTATTTTGGGTGTTTTGCCATAACCAGCATCTCATCAATTTTCTCTTTCTTGGTCGAGCGAGCTCCAAGAAACAGGGAAAAAATAGAATCAAAGTTTCTTGATATAATAAGAAACCAGTGGTCACGCTTGCAAAGCTTCCAAATCATATTGGTTAAAGTTAGATCAAAAGCTAATACAAATGCTGTTGCTGCAGTTATTGAGCAAGACATTTGTGTTATACATAATGACAGCTGTTTCTCCTTTGCAGAGGTATTTATTGCTGTCATGTCTACATTATAACCCATTATAAAATTTGATTTACTTTTAAATGTGGCTGTTCATCCACATTGAACACTTGGTATTCAGCATGCTCTTATTACCACCTGCTCCTGACAACACCATTTAGGATCTTGATACCCCTGCTCAGCATGTAGCCACCTCTAACCCTTTTACAGATAAACATCTGATCTTTTCAAAGTTTGTCCTATGGATGGAGCTACATCTGAAGGTATAATACATGTAAGGTTCAATGCATGCGTCTCAGAATGTTGTGCAAAATGTGTGTTTGTTGTATGGCAGCAGAAGAGCAGACAATGTGGTTTGATGGACCTCTCTAAAGGCCACAGTGACCCCTGCTGGACTGGTCAAACTGCTGGACTAAATGAACTTTGAGCTTTGCACAAAATGGGAGATAAACGGGGAAAAAATTTGAAATACAATTATTTGAGACAGGGTCAACTGGGTCAACAATAATTCATTCGAATTCAGTAAACTATTTAACTTGTACTATTGATTGTGGGAATGCAATTGAGGTGTCCAGTGCTGACATTTTGGGGTTATTTGTTTATGGAAGTGATTAAAAAACATCTTTTCTCCAGGACTAAAGAGTATTAGGTGACTTGGAGATATGAATTAGATAAACCTATAGTTTATTTTGTTCACGTTCTTATCCCTTTTATGTCTCGTTCAGAGTAGATAGGATGGAGAATGAAAACCATCATTCCGCTGCTAAGCTAAAACACTGTTATATACCATAATACTTGTTATCAATTGATATCAAGCCCTTCTTTAAAGCCGTTAATTCACAATGCACTAAAGGGTTCTCAAAAGACACACACAAAAAAAAAATCAAAGTGGAGCTGAAATATTCATTTCTTTTTCATAACAGTCGTTCTACAAGAAAAAAAAATATCATCATAAAATGATGATAGAAATAACACATTTCTTAAACTGATGAATAATACATAGGTCTCAAAAGTACACAAAGAAGAAGTATATCTTATCACTACAGCCCTTAATATTATTGAAATGACTGCCAGGGTCTAACATATTGACAGCAGTGACTAGCTTGACCAAATGTGATCTGACTTGTTGCTAAATGTGTAATTGTGGCATCAATCATGGTAACAGGGAAAGGGGGAAAAAGTCACTGGATCTTACCCTCCAGAGACAGTTAATGTGTTAACAGTAATTGCTAACAGATTTTAGTGACCTTACATGTTGTTTCTTTTTTTTTTCTTTTTTTTCTAAAATGTGTCTTTTTTCCCATTTTACAACTAGAAGTTAAGCCTTGGCAATTAAACACAGAATAAGTCAGACTATTCAAATTATTTTAAATGGAAAATTGTTTTTACTTTTTTTTCTAGATTTTTTAGTTTCTTATTGTCACATTTTTTATGTTCGGTTTATCTTGAATGATTTAGATGCAGGAAAGCGTGATTTGCTGCAGCTTTTTCCCATAAAATACTATAAAATAAGTCAGATAACGTGATGCAATATGCATCCAGTGGTGATGGTAAGATTGTTTTTTTCCCAGGGAAGATCACTCACTTTCTAACATCAGCTGTTTCCCTATTTGTATATTGAACTGTACATGTACAGTAAAAACTCTGACTAAACATCATGTAATGTTGATAAAATATTAAAATGAATTGTCAGGTGAACAAGTTCACCAGCTGGAAGCAAATTAACATTCAGATCATTCAGCTCATTGCTGTTTTTTACATGACTTCAAATGAGGATCAATTATAAGGTTAGGATGACTGCCCATCACAAAATAAACATGCACTCATCTTCTTCTGTTAGATCACAGAATTTCAAATAAACACTGCTTATGTAACAACACAAGTAAACAGGCAATCACTCATTAACCCACACTCACAAACCATTTGAAAATTGACTACATTATTTTCTCTACAGGGTCTCCAAAATGTTGTTTGGATTGTATTTTATAATATATTTTTAAAACAGAACTTGTAAAAAGCTTTCTAAATGATCTGACAGTTGCAACACTATTGAGGCTTGTGTTTGTGCAATGTCAGATAATATCTGTAAAAATGGCAGACAACAACATAATAAAAAAAATAGAACAGTTTGAATAAGAAGATCAAAATTTAAACTACATCTCTCCTTATACATTATGTTGTTGGTTGACCCTACAAAGTGTAGCTTCTTCAACATCTTCTGATGACAAACTGAAAATGTTGAGATGCAGTCTGTTGTCTTGAGGCCCGTGTCATGCAGGTCATTCACCTTTTTCTAAAATGGCTGTGCTGATGAACCCTGGGAGGCTGACTGTCATTTAAAAACACCATCTACTTATCTTGCACTTCTGAGTGGCACTTCAATTATGCCTTTGCCTTGGTAAGGTCTGTGTGCCATTATTCAGCATGATCTAAATTTAAATCTACAACATCTCCAACATGTGACACTTCTGCCTTGAAAGAGGTCAGACGTGCTGGCATGAATAACTTTCATTTATTCTGACACATGACTTTTTTGAGTAAGAAATCATCCAGCAAAGCCACTTATCCTGAAATACACTGAAAAGGAGGGCATTGAATATTTCAATTTCCATTCAGGGTCTTACCTTTAAAGAAGAGAAAATATTTTTAAAAATAAATAGTCTGTGACAGCTTAAGTGGCATCCAAGCTAACATATTTATACTGTCTACTACTGTACAATATATGACTTATCATTGGAGAGATTTTGAAACTCTCACTTAAGGACTATACATCATTTTGCTATGATTGAACATTTGAGTTATTCCTCTTGTCACTGGGGACTATGTGATTTGTCCCGTCTTTGGTTTTCTTACTCCTCTTGAGAAGGAAAAAAAACACATTAATTTCCACTAGGGACTGATGGATTGTGTTCACCTTCAACTTGCTAGCATTATTTATCTTTTTGTCCTGCACACTACATTTTCATCAAACTGTTTTCCACTATAATTTGCCACCATGTATCCCTCAATCAAGAGAGCATGGCGTAATGAGACACTTACAATGAGGACAGATGTAATTCACACTGTCGGACTGTATTTATTGGGCAGTCTTGTCTCCCCACATCCTAAATGTGAGCAATGAGATGTTCACTCATCCATCTTTATTGAAAAAAAAGAGACATCACTGCAGCTTTTAATATCTTTTTACATCTTATCAGAGTACACCTGCTGCTCAATAACACACAGCAGCATGGTAGATGCACCGCAATTAAGTTAGGAATCCTGTTGTACAACGTTTGTGCATATTTAGACTAAAAAGAACAATTCTTAGTAAGTATGTTTACTTTTTAAAGAAAAAAAAAAGCTCACTGACCCACTGCATCTAAAAATAGATACAAATGTAGGCACAGACATGTTTTTATCTGATTTTAGACTGGGCTAAAGCTAAAAATAGAATAAGGTTTTGGCTGACATTCAAAAAACAACTCATTTTCTAGCAAAGCATACTTGCAATGATGCTGCAAGTACACAGACATAGATATATCATTTTAGTGAACTAGGTGACTAATGACAGTGGGTTTTTTTTCTTTTTAGTTCAGGAATTTATGCTCCTGAATATCAGTAGATATTAACATGGGTTGTGCTGGGTTGACAGTGGCTCAGCCCTATGACACTCGCTCTTCAACACCACGACAGGCAGCGACTCAGTGTTGACACACCAGAGAATGTTTCCCCCCACTAAGTCTCAGTTCTGTCACATATACTTATCTTTTTTTAACATGAAGATTTAATTAAGTCACCAACTCACTGTACTCATGATGCTATTCCTTTCATAGTCTGAAAATGGCAAATAAAACACATATTCTGTATATAATAGAACAACATATGAAAATATCATGAGGCAAAATTATGGAGTATTTTTATGAACATAGATCAACTGTACTATTACAAGCATATGTACAGAAATTATAATTGTTTGAAAGGTCTGACTTGACTCTCCTGAGTCCTGTCACAGGTTGGAATTGAGGTGTTACACAAAAAAATATGCTGTTTTGCTTTTTTAAATAAATTATATATGTTGATTGTAACTAGTACAAATCTGTACTAGAATTTTTTATGAAATCAACTAAACGTTCATCTGCTGAAAAATTTTGTCCGATTTAGTAGCACAAGAAGATTTGGGTCCGTTCCAAATGTTATCCAATTTTACCCTACGCAGGGGTCAATGACAAAATTTGCTCAGGGGAAGAGCTCTTTTAAACCACCAGCAAGGGGGCTGGTCAAGGATTAGTCACCTTTCTGGTTATTATGACCAGTCTGATTTATTTATTTATTTATTTCAGTTCTGCCGTCAAGGTTCTACTTTTTTCATGGCCATTTGTTACTCGTTTTGTGAATAGGAAGTTATAGTTTTGACTTTCTTTGTAAATCACAATAAGTGCAAACATGGGAAAATGTGGGAATAATGTTAAAAATATATAATGAATGTTAAATATAACAAAAGAAAATACCATGAGAGTTTTAAGGTAAACATAAACACCATATTTTCAGTTGATGGTAACTATAATAGAAGCAAACTTGGAGGAATCATTTCAACAGTTAACACATCTTTGGTATACTCCTGCTCCAACTGCAAAACAACTTGACTAAAATTTTTGCAAATGCAGTAAACCAACATTAGCACGAAAAAAAGCATACCCAATGTTGGTCTCAGACTCAGGTCTCTCATGTTTTAAGGAGTCACACCATCACCTGAGATAGAGAAAGAAAAAAAACCCAGAGGGCTCTGGTGGGCCCAGTGCAGTGTTTTTCGTTTTTATCTGCCAGAGTTTGAGTCCTATCTTTCCACTCGAAACATATCACTTTGTAGCAAAGTGTGGAGAAAAGGTCTTGAAGTGCAACCTAAAAGATGTCTTAAAAAACGCAATTCTGCAAGCTCTATTCAAAACTCAAATATAAACGTTTCTAGTCAAAGGGTCAAGAAAAAGTATTTGCTGTCACTGGATACTTGTCACTTTAAGCAGAGTGTACTTAAGGTTAATTATGTCTCTGAGGATTTGAATATACACACTGAAATCCTACTCTTATTTTTAAGTAAAAAGGAAATTAACAGCCCTCTTGAACAAACTTATTTGTTTGAAAGGTGAAAAAACTATTTTCATTAGCAACTCAAATGAACATTATCAACAAATATATAATGTAGTTTTTATTATGTTTAGGGGAGTTAATTCCTTTAGTGGTGAAAAAAAATGTATTATTCCTGCTTAAATTGCGCTGCACTTGTACTGTACTCTTCCTACTATTACAGTATATCCCTTCATCAGCTCATCACTCTGTGCATTTTGCTCACATTTCTACAAATCCTCCACACAGCACATTATTGTGCCTGTCTGCTGATGATGAAATACAAGCATAAAATGAATTAAAGCTTCAAGTATTTCTTCCAAACGCTTATGAGTAAGGCTGGTATATTACCATGTTTATACGACAGCCATGCTCCTGTAAACTCTGCTAAGCGGAACCAGAGACAGCCAGCCTATAAAACACACTGCCCTCCCTAGATCCCGCTATTTATGAGAATAAAAACAACAGGCCTTAAATCAGACCTCAAGGGGGCCTGAGGAATATAGAAACAATTCTGTGTTCAGCTTTCATAACAGGCTTCACATTTGGTATCATACAATGCATTCAATAAGTATATAAATATACAGAAGTTTGCAAGTAATGTGTTTTTTGTCTTTTTGTAGCACAGAATAAAAAAAATCCCTTTCTAAATCCCATTTTTATGTGTTGTAGAGATACTGTAACATTTTTTTATGTAAATCAGATGTTCAGCTGTAAATTCAAGGAATGCAAACCCAAAATCTTTGGCTTAAAGGTTAAACTGGTGTGTTTTAAAACATCCATTACTCTGTAAATATACCCTTTTTATCCATTCATTATCAACAATATTTCTCACTGCTTGTCAAACTGTCTTTTGTTTAAAACAGGAGGAATGATGTGGTTATGCCTTAAAGCAGCTTTTGCCTATAGGTGCGGAGAGGTCAACATCAGACTGTACTTGTTATATTTGTTTTCTGTGTCCTGAAAGAATACCATCAATCAGAGGTGTGAGGAGACAAAATATAATAATAATTCCACAGTGAGAGGAAAAAAAAGCCCCCTGTGCAAATACTGGCTGGAGTGACAGGTGAATAAACCCTTACTTGCAAATAGGAACACAGGGGAAAACTAGGTTATGAAATCATTTGCCTTCAACACAAAGCATTCAGGAACTTTTTGATGATACATAAAATACCTCTGGGTTACATTTATTTTGTATTCATCGATGATGGACAGCTGTAACTCAAAGTTTAGATATGAAGTCCAATCTGTTGATAATTTATCCAATGTTTTTTTGTTTTGTTTTGTTTTTTTCTGGCAAGGCATGGTTTGTATACATAAAATAAAATTTAATTAAAGCACTATTGTATGTCTCCAAATTATTTCTTCATGCTACATCTAAATATTTTTTTGAATATTATTAGTGAAACCTAACTTTTTAAAAAAAACTTAAGGTAAATCAGTCAAGGTTTTGTTTCCTTTTTTTATTTTATTAATTTATTATACTTCATTACGTGCATGTGCAAACTTTGTTCATCATCTAGGACTGATTTAAAAAATGCAGTTGTTGGTTTGTACTAGGCCTTCAAATCTTTTAACCAATTTCCCAAAGCACTGAGGGTAGCACTTTTCATGTAGGGAAGTTTAAATGGTTTCCGTTGTATTAGACAAGCCTGGTCTGGGTTTTATAACTAATTCTTTTGTTTTTATTATAAAAACAATAAGTCATGAGGTTTATTTATTTAACTGTAGCACTAAACTATTTCAAATAAACTAATTAACGCACAATTGATAGTTTTTCTCCATCACTTATTGCTCCCTACATTCTTTAAAAATTGCAAAGGTTCTTTTTTTACGTCATCAGTTTATTTTGCATTGTTGTTGACCAGATCTGCAGAAATTGATCAAAGTTTTATTTTTTATTTTTTTAATTTTTTTTCAGTCCTTGTTTGTTGTTTTCCAGATCCGGTTACCAGTTTGTCTCTCAAGAGATGGCAGCATATGTCAGAATGTCAAAACTGATAATACAAAATACAAGTGAAGCAGAGGGTATTGTAGGCTCAAATAACAGAAGGCAGAAGGCAGATGCTGCAAAACATGTAAAACTTCTGAGCTCATTTCTGCTGCAGGATCTTCTTTAACACCAACTGCAAATGCTCAAAGTGGCAGCATAGCAAGGAAGAGGAGTGAAAAAAGAAAGGTAATAAAAATGGAGAGAGTTTGACCTTGTTGGAAGTATAAAACTTACTGTCTGGTAGCCTCATATCACAAGACTGCATTACAATGACTGCATTAAACTTGGTTATGATGTTTTCAACATTACAACAAAACTATTCACATTCTGCCTCATTTCAATTTGATTTACTTTTATAGGAGAATGTCTGATTAGTAGTTATAACATCAGTGTTACAGTGTGGGTACTCAGAGTGTTGTAGGTAATGCATTGTTCATCTTTTGCAGGCATTTAACAACCTATCTCTTCGTTTTACCTTGGCAAGCTGCTGTGGGTTTGATGCGCTGTCTTATTGAAACATCATTGCTTTGTGAAGACCAGATTTCTGAGTGGAAAACCTTTCTGCTTTTATAGTGAGCAATATTATATACAAAGTAAAAAGGACAGACAGTATTATAAAATATGATCAGCCTCAACAATCTGATAGTTGAAATGAACTTTTTGTGTTACAATGGCACCAGACATGTCTTGTTGAGTACTCTTAATATTGAGTAGTTAACACCTACTAAATGTGGACTAAGAAAGGACAACCAGTGAAACGGCAATAGTTCATAAGTACAAATAGCTTAAGGATGCACATAGGGTGAAAAGGTTGCTCCATTTTTTTAGTCCCTAAGACAAATGCAAAAAACTGCAAATAATTACTTTTTGTTGTGCTGGAAAAGGATTGAGCACACAGAAAATCTTTTTTTTTTTCATCTATAACCCCTGCTCACAATTGAAGGTGTCTGAAATAGGTATCCAAGTAATTAATATGGAAAAACAAATGTGAACCTCTGATTTTATAGATCATGATTCTCTTACAGACTTTGGACACTCTGGTGAATGTGTATCCTTCACCATAAAAAGATGACAGCAGGATGCAGTATAAAAAAGGTAAATCAGCAAAGGCAACAAAAGACTGAAATGTCTGATCTGACACATGCCACCCACTTAAACATTGTTACAGACCACATACTGTGCAACCCTTCGTGTAAACAGAACATTCTGGTGGCAGAGGTCTCTTGCAGCAGGATACTGTGTAATGCCACACTACAAAAGCTGAAAAGGAATGGTTTGTGGGACACAACAAAGAGTTCAAGACTTTGACATGTTCCCTGCTACACAGTGAAACTGTACATCACATTGCATTCAAATGATGAGTGTATTGGGCTTTGGATCACACATCACCTGTTTTACAGGTGAGAGAAAAAAAGAGACAAAGATTTAATAAATTGCTAATCAGGTGATCTGTGACTTCCAGGTAAAGGTAGATTAGTGTAAACTGAATTCAAAAGGTTGAAAACCATTTTTGAATTTCCATGAAAAGTGATTCTACATAAAATGTAGTAGCATCCTTTAAAAATATGCAGCTTACACAGCAAAGCAATACTGGTAACAGATAATGTTTATAAATGAATGAATGTCTCATGTAGGGACAATGAAATTTATATATAATTGCACTGATGTAGGAGAACATGGACTACAAGAACAGGACAACTTTAAATAAATAAAAAATATATTTAGACAGTAACATTACTAGGTGTTGCTTGTTTGGCATGCCTGGAAGCATTTATGGAATGTATGACTATGTGTGTGTGAGTGGGTATGTGTGTGTGGGTCTGCATGCATCTGAGTGCCAGCTCAATTAGAAGGTGAGGTGGGACTTGGGAATAGGTGCAGCGTGTTCATCAATGTAACCGCCTTTGGGTAGAGAATGTTCCTCAGCGTGCTGGTGCAAACATAAAGACATTGTAGCACTTGCCAGGCAGCAGGAGAGTGAATAAAGTGGTGTCCGGGATGTGTAAAGTCTTTACATAAATTCATGGCTTTACTGCTGCTGTTGGTTCTATAGATCTCTTCTGGAGATGGGAGCTGTAAGCTGTTGATCCTCTGTGCTGATTTGATTCTGGTTGGAGGCACTTCCTCTTCTTTAGAGTTCAGCCTAAGAAACTATACTGTGATGACAGACTCTGTGGCTCATTGGTAGAAGTTGACTAGTAATGTTCGTGGAAGTTGCACTTTCCAAAGGCACCTAAAGAAATGAAGCTTCTCAAGACAATTTTTATACATAAGAGTGGTAATATTTGACCATATCAAATCTTTTTTAATTCAAAGATCTGGACCATTTAAACACTCTCTTCTTTAAGGTGGATGGGATGTTGGTCAATATATTTCAGATCCCTAAATTCAATTCAAGTCAGTTCCATTTGTACAACACTTGTAAAAAAAAAAAAAAATACAAGACCTCAGCAGATGGCTGTATTTATTTCAAACAAGTGTTAATATAATCTAGTTAACATTTTGGTGTCTTCACCCATGGGGAATAGTGGGCCTTCACACCACAGTGTTTAAGCTGTCATCATGG
This sequence comes from Kryptolebias marmoratus, assembly GCF_001649575.2. NCBI lineage: Eukaryota > Metazoa > Chordata > Actinopteri > Cyprinodontiformes > Rivulidae > Kryptolebias > Kryptolebias marmoratus. Next base: position 19,121,265 of record NC_051440.1, on the reverse strand, counting down.
CCTCTCACAGCAATGTTCAGTCTCATTACCACTTAACAGCCTTATTAGAGTCCAGCTTTAAACCTCTTACATGACATCAAATGCGTTCCATTAAATTGTGACATCTTGTACTAAGTTGTAGAAGCTATTAAAATGCAGTACTGAGGATGGTGCAGTACAAGTAGAAAAAAATACTGAATGTTTTCTTTTTTTATTTTTTAATTATTTCTAAAGCTTCATTTAGGAAAGTAGAAAAGCTCAGGGTGATTGTTAAAAGCTTTCCATTGAATATATCCCCTGAGGGAGAGTCCTATAGTAAGTGTTCTTCCCACATGATCATTAACCATAAATATCAAAGTCTCTTGACCCAATCATGTCTGGTGTGGTAGAGTTAATGCAGCTTAATTAAAATCCTCTTAAGGACCACGAGTGGTGACCTCTGGAATATGCTGTCTGGATCATCCGCGGCAAACATCTTTCATTTATAATTTGCATTAGGTTCTCATGTTAATAGAGGGTAAACTTATAATTTGTTTGGGTTTTTTTTTTTCAAATTGCCTTCCTCATACAGTTTCTTTTACATAAATGGCACCAAATGAAAACAATACACTAATGACTGATCACACAAAGGCAGGAGCAAAAGTTCATCATTTTATAGTTTGAATAGGACTGTTGTTAAAAGTGTTTTCACAATATATTTTTGAGACTACTAGAGTCTTATGTTTGTTTATTTAATTTTTTAAAAAGTGCATTTTACAAGATTCTTAAAGTTTTTGCTTGGTTTTTTTGGTTTGTTTTTTGAAAGGGAGTTACTTGTGTATGATCCTTAACTAATCTTTTTTGTTGAAAAACTCTTTGATTTTCTTTTATCAATTGGCTAGACAGACATTGTCATCATGCTAAAAAGATGACAGAGAAGATGAAGTTTGTACTTCCTTTTGGGTATCTACTAATTTTAGAAACAGTCCAAGCACAAAAGAAAAAAAAAACAAAACACAAAAAACACCCAGGCATTTTTTGACAATAAGTAAATGTTTTATGGTGTTTGCAAAACCTCAGAATTGTTACGTCACAATTTTTGTTACCTAGCAGCCCCAAGCCGAGCCCAGCCCCTTACCTAGCAACCCAAATGGAGCTCCACCCACTTCATTACAAGTAGAGCATCATGTTAGTTCTGCCAGTTTTACAGCTGAACAATGTCTGCTGGAAAAGGAAAATGTTCTGTTGTCGGCTACAATATAGAACATGTGTCCATGCATGTTCTCCCAGTCACAGAGAACGGAGATGCGTGGCTTCATTTTTATTTTTGATGGCAATGTCCCCGCGACATTGTTCAGATCGCAGATTGCTGGTGTCTCAACCCACGACCAGTCGGGTTTTGGACCGCTGAGAATTATTTTGTGTATTAAATGTAATAAACATGTTTTGTATAGCCAACAGACCTATCCTGACTTGTTCAAGGAAGCATAATAGGTCCGCTTTAAAACATAATTATTACAATATTTACACAAAAGCCCAACTGAGAGAGCAGACTGCCTGGAGTTTGAATGTTGCTGGTGAGTGTTGTGCTTTACTCATCATATGAGTTGCTATTTCGCCATGAGTTACGTAGTCACATTTTTTATGTTTGATAAGGTGCTGCAATGAAGCATTACCAGTCTCTTTTTGAAATAAATAAATAAAGAGTAATGTGCTGATGTGTCATAACTGTAGGTGATTTTAGGAACTATATTTAAGAAAAAAATTGTTGATTACATTTTTCCTTTAAGCTCCCTACTTGTATCTTTTCATAACCAAAGTGTTGTGATTTTTGCACATGTGCAAATCTAATTTTTAATACTTCTGTGTAATGCAAACTTCATACACATTCATTAATCCATAGCATCCCCTTCCTTCGAAGTGAGAAGAATTTCTTTAAACGATTTGTCATGGATAACAATCCTTTTTGTGTGCTCATGCAGGTACACTTTTTATGCTTCAGGCTTTATGCACAGATTATGCAGATAAATGCTTGTGTTGTGTTCTTACTGGATCTGTTTATCTTATGAGTTGGATTTTTCATTTTTTGTTTAAACAAAGATCAAATATAAATTTGGCATTGGTACCAGTTGTACTAATCTAAGCTACTGCTCATTTTTGAAATGTTCTCCAAGCTCTGACCTTCACAGAGCCCATCTGAGCCACATGTATATTTTTGCTTGTAGTTACCATGTCAGCATCTGAGACTGCAGGTAGAATTTAGCAACAAATGTATTCTGATTCTTGGGTCAAGTTTCTTTTATTAGAATTTTTTCCTCAAAAACCTATCAAAGACATTTGAAATAGGAACAATGCCTCAGGGGCATTTCAACCATATATCACTAGTAGTCATGACATTTAAATGTCATACTGGATTAGATACTTGCGTCACTACTACACCTGGAGCGTCTCCTTACACATCCCTCCATGAGCAAAAAGCTTTTTTGTTCTTCAGTATACAAGAGCAATCTACAGTGATCTCAGGAGAGCAGAGAAGAGCTGGCATGAGCACCAAAGAGCCCCCTAAGGCAGAGCAGCGAAAGCAGAGCTCTCTACCCAACCTGCACCTCTGTTTCTCCTGCCTCCCTACCCCTTTCTCCTGGCAAATGGTTTGGATAGGGAGGAATCATGCAGTGCCAAACCCCAGTCATCTGGCAGAGGATCACACAGATGGGCCAGACTGAGCCAGCTGAACCCACAGGCAGCTGGGAGTGATGATGCACAGGATGCTTCCTATCAACAGGATGTACTGTAGAGCAGAAGCTGCACAGGCTGACACACCAGACAGAGCCACTGAAGGAGGGACTGCAAAGACACCACAGAAGACATGAAGCAGAGAGGGAGGAGCCAGTGTTGGGAGTGCAATGTGCAGGACAGCTGAAGTGGGAAATCAGGGAAGAAAGGGAACTGAAGAAGGTTTATAGACATGCAGTGGACAAAAAAAGAGCAGGTTGTATAGAAAGACACTTGAAGCATAAGCGCATCACTCCACTTTTTAAAATCATGCATCTTAGGTTTATTGGTGATTGGTGAAACTGACTTAGTTTGCCCAGGGTTGTTTGTGTCTTGCATTTCTGTGTGAAATGTTAATCTTTTTAGGATGTACATCACCTCTCACCTGTTGACAGTCCCTCTCCACTGCCCTAACCAGAACAATGAATTTATAAATAATAAGTAAAAATAAATAAATAAATAAAAAACTGAAAATGTGTTGAAACTACAAAGTGCAGGTTGTTATGTCTTTTTCAGGGAAATTAACATGTCTGATAAAGGTTGAGGTCAGTGTAAATTGTTGTTAACATTTAATTTAATTCACCACAAGGTCATATTTCAAGTCTCTTCTTTGTGTATACATAATGAGGCTTTAATGAAACAAGCACATGTTGCTAACTGGAAAGGAGGATCCAGTTCTCAAAAAATATTTTCCTTACAATGTGTTGGCAGTTTTTCTCCCAACATAATCTCTATAATTCTATTTTAAATCACCATCTTTGCTTACTCTTTTATTTTCAGACACCATAGCTGAGAGCAGCTAAATATTTATAGAAAACAATTGCAAGTGTCCCTTTTATATGCATGGATGACAGCATGAAGGCTTAGTGGTTACAAATGGCATGCATTTGCAGAGGAGATGGAACATTGTTCATGTTTCTTGAACATAATCAGGTGGTGATAATTGTGCACTCAAGAAGTTTATTATGATTCAGTGGTTTAATTTGCTTTTTGGTGCAACTACAGTACATTCCCCAAAGCTGTCTCATTTACTCCTACCCAGTTGGGTGGTTTCCTTTATCCTCCCTAGCAATGTTTGACACCAGTAGAGATTGTAACAACCAGGTATGTTGACAGTATAGGCAAAAATAAGTGTCAATAAATATGCATTGTGTAAGGCTGCTGTGAAAAATCAAGCTACTGCTGTGGAAAACTTTTACACCTATGCTTCTTCAGTGATGGATTCCAGTTGAAACAACGATTTAATGCTTGAACATTATTCTGTTCTCTCTGATAAGTGCATTCCTGTAAGGATGAAAATGAAATTGCAACTGCAGTATTTTAGTTCCACAAACTGAGTTTACTTGCATAGCCACTTTTTTTTTTTTTTTTGGACGGTGGGGGCTAGAAATGTGAAAATAACTATCAAATTATCCCTGTCTCCAGGCTTTTGTTTCTTACATCACTATTTGCGGTTAGAAAATAATCCAAAACAATTGTGTGTGTGTGTGTATGTGTGTGTGTGCGTGTTTTATCTCATGCTTTCATGCTCTGTGCTTCTTATGTCAGCCTCAGGATTAAAGTGCACCATCTTCACAGTTGTTCCCATTACCATACCTCCACAATGATTCCCTTTTCATCTGTGCCCTTTGTCATATAGGTGAGACATGTACTGTACACTCTTCTGCAGACAGTAATGTAATCATGGCATGGAAAGCACAGTGTCCTTTATTAATAGTAAAGACCTCTAGATTTGCACAAGTGTGTCTCACATATATATATAAAGGGCAGGCATTAAAATATTCAGAGACTGGATAAGAAAGCATCTCAATGACTATTGATTGTATCCCCCAACACACACACACAAGACCTGTGTTTTAAGTTTACTTCTTGCGTTTCTATATCATATGTTCTTGTATAGTTCTGCGTTCCTTGTGCCACTATTCACTCTTCCTCAGACATCTCCTCAATAGTCTTCCAGTCAGCCTGCCATGCCCACTTCACCTGTTCCCCATTACCTGTCACTCCAGCTGCAGTCATTTTTTCCACTCACCCTCAGCCATTTATAGTCAGTCACTTCCATCTCATCTGTGCTGATTCATTGTTTAGTCTACACCACAGTTAGGTTAGCTCCTTGTGTCTCCCTGTGATGTTTCTTGTTGTTTGGCTGTCACGTCAGCCTTTTTGTTTCTGTTTTAATAAATTGTTTTTTGTTTCTAAGATGAGTCTGCATACTAGGTTTTTTTCCTTACAACCTGACACAAACCAAATTTTCAACAATTCACGGTCTCACTCACAGGAGACTGAACAATTTTTTAGAGTTACCAGTTAACCTAGCATGCATGATTATGATCTGTAGAAGGAAACCAGTGTACCCAGAGAAAGCCCACGCATGCACAGGGAGAACATGCAAATTCCACACAGAAAGTCAGCGAGGCGAACCTGCGAGCTTCTTGCTGTGAGGCAGCAGCACTAACTACTGCTCTGCCATGATATGAGTATTGAATCAAAATATTGTACGAGTTAAAATGTATAATAAGTTTACACTATGTGGGAAGAGCAGATGAGAAAACAATACTATTACAAGCTATAACTTGAACTCCTTTTTAGAGAGTTAATGCTAAATGAGATAACTCAGAATGGTTTTTCAGACGCAGGTTGCTGAAAGTCCATACATGAACTTTTCTTAAATACCAGGTAGATTTGTAGAGATGTACAGAATTTTACAGACAAACTGGACAAGACACTGTAGAAACAATAATCAAAAAACTGGATTTTCCAATGCATTTTTCAACACTTAACTAAATTTTATCACCAGGATTATTTTTAAAAATTTTCTTTGATGATTAATCTTTTTTTTGGTGATTGATTTTATTTACATTTTCTCTACAACTGCAGAGATAGCTTGTATTCTGAGTACCAAGATACCTTAAAACTAGTATTACTCCAAGTGTATAGTTACAAGAAAAAATATTGTTTTTTCAGAAATTGGCTCCAAACTAGCACTTTTACACTCATCTCCTCAAGTTAAGATATCAGTTATCAGTTAAGAATAATATAACTTTAATCCTGATAGAATTTGGGATTTAACAGTCATTTGTAGTTTCCTAAACCATTTTATCAGAGATTAATGAACTTGATGGAAAAGCACAGCTGATGCATCAACTTTTTTTGAAGCAATAAAAAAAGAACAAGGAGATAATCTGAAGGTACTCCACTTCAGATTTAAATGGTTAAAGACTCCTGAAATGTCAATGTTTATTGTAGGTAACTGGTATTAATAAATTGCTGTTAGTTATTTTAAACCTAATAGTAGCACAGCAATACCTGCTGTAAAAAAAATCTGAAAAACATAGAAGTTTGTATCAGTCTGCAGGTTCAAAGCATTTTTATTTGTTACTCCCAATAAGGACCTTTTCTCTCTTTTTTGTACAGTTGTAAAATTATATTCCACCCTGTTTCTATGTCCTCAGATAGGGACTGAAAATATGTTATTTTAACTGATATTTTTAAAAAATAAATTCAATATGCAGCAATAGCCAAGTGGCTCGTTTATGTTCTACATTTGTTCTTTGCATGAATGTGGAAAAAACACTGTTTCTAGCAGTTTGATGTTCAAGTTACATGATTCTCTATCCTTTAACCTTTCAGTGGTTGGCAGAATGCAGTCAATCACTTAAACTGTCTTGTGAACTAAAAATACATTTTACAGGGAATGAGGTAGGCAAGATCTGTTTGACTGACCCTTGAAGTGTATTTGAGAGGCATTAAACTAAAACATTGATCCAAAAATAGCTTTAAGCTTCAGAGTTGATCGGTAGTCTTTTAAGTCACTCACATTGAAGAAAATTCTTTTAAATTTAGATATTAATAGTGATCAAATTATGGAGAATCTTAGTTATGGATCAATAAACAATGAATTTGATCTTACATAATACATTTCTGATAATACAATCTACACAATTCAGTTTTTATAAAGATTTTTGTTTATTTTTTACATATTTAATCTCTTTTACATATCGGTTTAAACAGACATTTTTAGTAACTTATTTTGGCGTTAGTGGATACAACTGGAGGGAAAAGGGTATTTTGTAATTTTACCAACAGAAACAAAACTGCTATTCTACCTGCCAAGAGTGGGGGCAGAGCTGGCATATTAAAAGACTACTAAAGGTTAGGACTCCACAGGGGAATTCTATGGAAATAAAATCACAAAAGAGGCGCAAAAACAGCCTGATTACAGGGACATAATAATGAGGAGGAAACAGACAGATAGGCATAAAGAAAGAGTGAGACAGACTATTCAGTACGTCTGACATTTGTAATGTTGTTGGCATGCAGGAAAAAAAATATGTCAAGCTTTGAAAAGACCACTTTGATGTAAAGGCTGTAAAGTCCTCGAGTGTGATGTGCTGTATATGCTGCTTGGAGGACAAGGAGGACCAGTAATTGCTTTTAAGACCTCATGCAGCTTCATTTCATGGCCACACTCAGATAAGCAGATGTGTGATAGTGTCATTCTGCCGTGGAATAGATATTACACAAACACATCACATACTGGAATGCACACAAAAAAGATGACTTAAATCAACAGCCAAAACACACCTATTCATTACAGCCCTAAATCATAAAGTCTGCTCCGAATCAGCACAGTTCTCTCTAAAAGAAAAAAGAAAAAGATAGAGAAGTGGAAATATATTTCATTATTATGCCTAAACACTGTAAATCCCAACAACATAATATATTACACCTGATAAAAACATGTCATTTAAGCTGACATCCACAGTAATTTCCCACAGCTGACAGTCTAATCATACAGCTAAAATTCATATTGCGCATAAATATGGCTGTTCAATAAAAATGACAACATGAACATTTGATTAATGGCCAAAGTTCTTAAAAACAGAGCTAACAACCCTGACAGCAAGGGTATATCTTTAAAACAATAGATCTCTGTTTTTTTAAAAAACTTCTACAGACAGATCAATATGTGACAGCACTTAAGGATTCCTCACACTGCACTGACATTTATTTTGGGATGACCAGCACTCCACAAAGAATGTAGAATAGTCAAGTGAGGTGATGATCTTTCAACTTTTCACAACTTCCACTCTCATTTAACCCAAGCCATTTACACGGTTTTAGGTATTTCCCAGCTGAAAATCTCATACATTAATTACATCTGGGTAGGTGATGCCTCATGATGGCTGATATTTTATGAGGTTAGGGGCAAACCGCAGCAAAGTTTAATGCAGTATTTAGCACAGTCAAACCAATTCTATGACAGTTTGTTCTCTCCTTTGTAGATTGTGTATATGACAGCTTATTTATTGGCAATACCTATAATGTAGCAGCTGCTACAGTGAAATAAAATTGCAGGCTTTCTTGTGTACATAAGTAATTTCATTAAATGTTTGTAGTGTATGATTGCTTTGTGCTGGAACATATGTGACATTTCAACATGAAGCACGTGAGCCCTGAATATACTTATTATTTGATATCAGCTGTTAAAACCCATGCTGCTTTTAGAATCTCGACTGAACTAGCTGCAAGACTTTGAAGAATGATTAACCTTTAAAAGTGAAAAGAACTACTGACCAATTCAATCAAATAACATGTTTTTTTTAATAAGTTTTTTATAACTTAGTGAAATAAGCACAAAGGCTTTGCAATGTACTCAATAAAATATAAGTACATTCTTTTAACTTTATGGTTTTCACATTTGAGGACATAAAAAAAAACCTAAACATAAATGAGTAGTCACTGGTGATCTGCAGACTCAGTTTTCTGTCACACAATGATGAGCCACATCAGAATGTATGTTAACCACTGGAAAACTCACAAAAAGAGAACTGCCTTTAAATATTTGTGAAATGTTAAAACGACTAGTTTCATTATCCCAAACAGGTTTATTTATTTTTTTATTCTTTTGCCGCATTGCACAATGTGGATTCATGGTAAATATCTTCCATTGGCTGAGTTTTGAAAAAATAGCAAGCTGTGAGCTTTAAAACAGGCCCAGTGGCAAGCTGAGACAAAGAGATCCTAATTTATTATATATAATAGTCTCCTTTCTTCTCTCTATAGCAGTGTCTCAGTATTTATATTATACAAGTGTTTATGCTAGAAGCAGTTCTTTTAAATATATAATTCATAAACACTTAAAACAGCATTACTTGTAGATGACAGTAATTGTAAATAGTGAAATATTTAATTTGAGACAAAGCAATGACAAAGTTCCACGTGACCTGATTGTGGTGACCATACATTTATTGTGTAATTGAACAAACATATGCAGTAAAATAAATTCTCAATGCATCAATGTTGTAACAGCCCTTACTGGGATTCTATGTAGTTTCAAACATGAATTAATTAATTCAAAGCTGAGTGAGTTCACAAATGGAATGATTGTTTGTCTTTATTACAAAAAACTGATTTAATTTATACCTAAGACGTACATTTGCTGGTTACACACTGCTTTATTAAATTGCAATAACTCTGTAAGCTTTGACAAAAAAAGAGGTTTTGTTAAGCCAATTTATTTTTCCTTGTTAAAGTTATATTAATAAATTGCTATGTGGTTCTGATACTGTACAGCTTTATTTATTACATAGATTCACAATTGTTACATTTAATACTCTGTCAACTCAAACTGAATTAGTGCATTGGGATTAATCTCTTTTGGGAATTTAGGGCAATGTATCCAAATCTGTTGATCATCAAGTTCAATCCTGACTACTCTTCTTTTTGTCTCAGGCAAACAGAAAAAACAACATCTGCTTATACTGCTAAGGTCTTGATGAGCAGATAATTAGTCTTGTCATGCTTTGTAAGACTTTCAGTTTAAGGTTAGGGTTTTATTTTTGTCTTTGGTTTTATTTCTCTGTTTCTTTCACAGCTGGCCCCAGTTTGTCAATCAACACACCTGTTCCTGGTTTGTGATTTCTCCTGATTTCTGTTCATTCATTGTTAGATTCTTGCTTGGGTTCACCTCAGTTTGCATCTAGTTTTATTCACAGTTTCAGCTCCTGCATGGCAGCTCCATGTGTTTAGTTGATTTTCAATAAAACTCTGATTATCTTCTGCTTCCTTCCTCCAGAGCTTCACTCACCTACATTTTGGGCTTTTTCAACCATGTTCTGTTGTGCATTCCTTACAATGAAAGTCAAATAAGTATACAATTTCCACCAGGACATATCTGAACCTAAATGAAGACCCTCTTTCTTACAATAATGCAAGTGTGTTAATTTCTACAACGTATGTCTGCAGAGCTGCCTGCTGGCACATTATGAGATTTTTCCGTCAGCATACAGCAATCCTCACACAGTTGGAACTTCACCACACAAATTCCATCACACATCTTTTATTAGGCTGGCTTTATTATAACACACTTTAACTCTAATTACACAGTACAGCACATGACACATTAGTCCCCCAAATGTTTCTGATTACGCTACAATTTAGAAGCCAGTAGGTACTGTGGAGATATACAAATACAATTTAAAATATGATTATTTACCACAGGCTACAATTACCACATTATTATCAAGTCTAGATCATCAACATTATGTTTTGTGTGTTTTACCTTCATGTACTTAATTTAGGTTCCCTTTTTTATTACCAGACTCACTGTTTTTTATGCTGCATAGTATTTCTGTGGATAATTAGACATAGGTTGTCACAACAGTCTCCCATATCCATAATTTTGAATACCTTTTGTTCAATGTTTTCTTCCATCAGAAGTCTAGTACAATAATAATTGTCTTTGTCTTAAGTGTCACAACTTGTGGACAAAAATTAATACTGGACAAAGATTAGAAAAAAACATACTCTGATTGAGTTTTTAGCACTTCTAAGACTTTCTCAAAACTGTGTTGGACATTGTTGTATTGGTTACTGATGCTTGTCAAACAGTCCCCACACAGTACCTTCAAATCCACCTTTTCAAGTTTGTAATAAATGATTATCTAGCAGCACTCATCGTTTTGCCCCAAATTGATGCTCACTAATTTTATACACATGTTTTAAGACTTATAAACATCCACTTTCACATAGGCTGCTTTCATCCATCAGTGGTTATGATCACAGCTGTGATCAATCCAGCTGTGCTTTCAGCGTCAGTAAAACCATGCTCAGTTTGACTATAACACCACGGTAATGGTGCCATCTCTGGAGAGAAAAACACATAAATCAACAAGCAGATTAGTCTATAGACATTGAACAGTGGAAGAGCTGCTAAGATGGTACAAAGGCAGGCATTTCACCAGGCTGTACGCATCATTTCATTTGTTGCTGTAAGTTTTACATTTTTACATCTAACCTTTCATACAAACGGAATTGATGTATTAATGCTTGAACATGCTAAAAAGTTATTCAAAAATTGATGCTTTTTCAGGAAGATTGTCTTTAGAAAGCAAGATGACTTTAATTGCAAATATGCCACCACTGAAAGCATCCTTTAAATTTTGTGTGTGGGGGGGGAGGGGGGGGGGTTGTTTGTTTAATCATACATCTAAAATGTTGGTAAATGTACAATAATATAGTCAAGACTCCATATTGTGTGAAAATAGTATAAGAGAGGTTATATAGAAGATTGTTTCATGCCATAACAAACGTTTGAGGAGCATGAATAATGAATAATTCCTTCAGCGTTTAGAGATACTTTTGTGTGTTGCTGGTGTAGATTCTCAGTCATCCAGGCCATGGTAAATTCAAAAAAAGTTAAAAAACAAAAACAACTGGACTTCTATTCTGTAGCTGAAGACGTTTCGCTTCTCATCCGAGGAGCTTTCTCAATTCAGAAATAGAG
>NC_051440.1:18687251-18755224 GCF_001649575.2 Kryptolebias marmoratus | reverse complement strand
TCTCTCTCTCTCTCTCTCTCTCTCTCTCTCTCTCTCCCTCTCTCTGTCTGTCTGTCTGTCTCTCTCTCTCTCTCTCTCTCAAACACACATGCATGCTGATGTCCTCGGGTGACCTACTCGATGAGTCTGATGGCAGCATTCCTCTGTGTGTCTGTTTTCAGGATCTTAACCAAGTTTTGAGTCAAGTTGGGTTTCGATTTTGCGACACAACCCACATTTCCAATAAGTACTCACATGAGTTCAAGAGTTGAACTGAAACGGTTTCCGTTGTCCCTCTCAGGTTTAGCATATGCAACAAAACGGACAACAAGCTTTGATAAATCAGCACATTTTAGAGATATTACTTCTAATGTTTGTATGTTGTAGTTTTCCCAGGCTATGAAAACCAAAAGCTTGCTCAATGGCCTTATTCCCTTGGCAGTGTCTGGGAGTTTTGTCCAATAAAATTCCCCCTTCTTTCCTTTTTTAAATGTAATTCTTTATGTTTATTTTGGCCTGGCACTCATAAAAACTCCACAAATCTTTTTCCTTTTGGTCAGACTCATGCTGCAGGCCGATTTGTTCACACACATGCAGTGAATGGCATCATCTCTGTTCTCATATTTTCAGTCCTTAGTGTGATAAACCACTGAAATATCATGAAGGCATCTAAAGGAAACAGGGCCTAAGCAAACATAAAAGTAGCAATAGCATTTATTCAGTGAGATAAAACACTTTGACCAGCGCTTTCAGATAAAGGAATACGTCCTTATCATGATTTCTGTAGTGTGTTTTGGAACGAGATTCATTAACAACTCTCAACAAGTAATGAAAATAAGACTTGATTCTTCTGTGCATTCCTAAATATCTAATTGTTGTGTTTTCTTAGCAGCTCATATCCGTTAAGCTTTGCATGAAGTCAGTGTTTTTGTAGTATGACAGAACACTGCGGAGGCTGTTAGTGTAACACGGGTCATCTCATCCCGCTCCTCTGCTCGTTGTCTTCCTGTGGTTGTTTCCACCTCTGTTCAAGGTTTCCTGTGCGCTGTAGTTTCACTTACACCTGTCTTTTAAAGGCCACTTTAAATGAATTACAGTTGTGAGGGACCTCTTCTAAAAGCATTGTTATCAAGTTCCCAGACTCTGTTTTAACAGCTTCCCACAGATGTTTTTGAACTTAATGGCTCCTTCAGAGGCCTTGTAAATTTTGAGGGTAATTCTTGGATTCTGCTGGTTTTTTTGTGTCTATCTGCTGTGTTTATCCCTCTGAGATTAAGTGTTGAAATATACATTAGCTCGCATTCCTGTGTCAGATCTTTGTTACTGGCGCGGCTGACATTTGACATTTGTCTGGCCCGAGCATCGCTCACAAAATGTCAGATTAAAGTGTTGTGTTTCAGGAAGAAGATGACTCGAAACCTGGCTTTAAAAGCTTAAAGGGTTTGAAAATGAGACACATTTGATAATTACTTCTGCTGATTTAATCCCTTTTCTCCCCATCAGGGATGGGTTCGGGTAATTGCTTGCTTAATTACTTATGCTGGTGCCAAATCAATCTTATTGTCTTTTGTTAAAGGAATTGTTTTTCCTCAAAGCCATTGTTATATTGTCAACAGGTAAACCACAGTTTACAACATTAGACTGGTATTTCAGTTTCCCCCTGTTTTATATGATGGAAAGTATTAACTCTTATATTTAGTTTAAGCTTTGCTCCTCTTAATGGACCCTATAGACTCATATTCTCTAACTGTAATTTTATATAACATTTAACATATGCCAAGTTCAAAATGTAGTTTTGAGGTACCTCCTCTGTCAAAATTACATTTATGACTTAGGAATTCAATAAATTTACCTGTATTACAAAGAAAAAAATGATGTTTTTGACTATTTTGCAATATCTTTAAGAATTGTTGTCTGCATGGAGAAAGTGTAATTTTCTCATTATATAATTAAATAGAAAACTTGTACATTTTCTACTCGACATGCAGGAAATAAACCACCTTCACCGCTTGCATCGGTCAGTCATATGCCAGTGTTACAGCAAATCAAAAAGTTACTCACTACGAAGTTTTTAAAGTGGAGAAAAAAAAATAACAAGGAGGTAAGGGAATAGGTTTGGGGCGTTGTAAGCAGAGAAGGAGTCAAATCCTTGTGTTAAAATGTTAAAAGAGCTGCAGACTGACCTCTGTGTGCACCGTCTGCCCATCTGTCAGACTGACGGCAGTGAGCAGAGCAGTATGTGAAACACATCGCACTGTTCACTTTGTGTGCTTGTCTGACTGCTTATGGACACAATAAATTTTTGTAGCGTAGCTGAAGTTGTTTGGCACAGACTGACATGGAAACAGACCCCACAATTAAGCTCTGAACATAGAGCGACCGTTCCAGTTGAAAGTCAAATCTGGTCGAAAGCGATCCAACGTTCCCTGCCTGCTTATAAAAACCCTCTCATGTAGGCGGAAAAAGAGAAGGCAGGCCCATGAAACTATAAAATAACTAGTCTTTTACTGCACTCCCTGTCTTTCACAGCCTCTTATCTAGTGCCCTTCTCTCTCTGTATGCTGTGATCTTACCCTGTGCTGATGCAGACCAAATGGGGGACTGGAAGATGAAAGGAGTGACTGATGAGAAGGAGGGAGAAAGGGGGAAAAAATAATGGGGAGAGGAAAGCAAAAAAGCGAAACCGTCTGGAAGACACATTTTGTCTCATTGTTGACTAAAAACAGTCAACAGCTGAGTACAAAATCATGTTATTGGGTGTGATGTCAAACAGGGAGGATGATTGTGCCCTCTGCTGGTTCAATGTCTGGGCCAAATAATGGCCTCAAACGACCTCCTGTGTTTTTAGTCTTTACTGTTTGTTGGCCTTGTTATTACAGTTTGTAAATCTGATATGAGGATGTTTCCTTAAATTTGTAAAATTAGGAAAAAAATAAAAGTAAAAACATAAAATGGCATTTACAAAAATATCCATTCATGCAGTCAGTATGTTGAAGGAGATCTATTGGCAGCATTTACAGTTTGGCACTTGTATTTTGTAGTATTTTGTAATTTTTCAGAAGCTTCACCACTACCATGGCTTTTTGAATCACTTATCTATGAAAAAGTGAACTGGTTCCCTGCTGTTAGGTTAGTTTTTCAGGATTTATCTTTTCTTTACTGTTGAAGGGTTCTGTTTAACTTCTGATAAGTCACCCCATAGTCAGGTTATTCTCCAGCCAAACTTTTCTTTATTGCAATGGTGTTTGTGAAGTAAAGAGTAGTTAGATGGCAATGCTGGGAGTTTTTTTCCATATACTATAATTCAGTTTTGTCTCTTTATACCAGAAAACTTCTTCTCTTGTGCTTTCAGAGTCTTACCCATGCCATTTGGCAAACTCCAAATTGGCTGTCATGCCTTAAACTCAAGAGTTTCTTGTTTATAGCCACGCTGCCAGTCTGGCAGATGAGGTGGTCCCATTTCTGTGGAGTACTTTTGAAGCTGTCAAGATCTAAATTACCCCCTTGACCAAAGCCCGTCTTTCATGACTCATCAGTTTTGCAGAATGACCAAATCTAGGAGTACTTGTGGTTCCAAACTTTTTCCCATTTCAAACTTGGGGCTATCTTGCCTCCTTGCACAAATGATTCTTGCTAAAATTGTTAACTTGATGGACTTGTAGCAATCTGGGACCAAATGCACGAAGGAATACCAATGATAAACCAATTCTGTTTGCAATAGGTAAACTGAAACCACCCTGTTGACACATTTTTATTATATATGTATTTCTAAATAAAGCGTTAAAGTTCTACAATAAAAAAGTCAACATTTTGTAAGCAAAATTGACATGTGCAGATGAGAGACTGTGTAACCACACAACTGTAATTTCTTTCATAAAATGCAATGCAGAACCAGTCTGGAGCTTAGTGACAGTCAATAAATCACAGATTGCAGGGATAAATACAACTGGTTAATCATAAAAACCAGAAGTATTTAATTACTTATTTAAAACAAGCCATCACATAATTCTCTTCCCTATAACCAGGAAGCCTTGCTTCTTTGCTTGCAGAGCTCAGAGCTTCACCTCCATTTGTAAATCTGTAAACTTTACTTTTTTTTTAATCATATTCATAAAGAATGTGGATCATGAAGACTTCAGCCACAGCTATAAGCACTGAAAGCCAAAAGCCAAGAACAAATATCAAGAGATATAAGAGGTTTTGACTGAACAGATGTCTGTTGGCCCTCTATTACAAGATCTACCTGATATCTATTTTGTCAGGTTTTTTATTTTCTTGCAAAGCACATTTTACCTTTTTTTTAAAAAAAAGTACAATTTAAGAATGTCAATTTTACAGGTAACCATTGGAGTTTGAGGATATAAATTGTCTTAGCGATGTCTTCTCCTTGAAGCATCCGTCATATCAAATAGATTCATTTAAGTACTCTCTTCCCAAAGTTTGGTTTTGTTTTTGTGCTCTGAAAGAGAAACTATAATAAATACGTATTCTACCCAGCTTGCAAACTAGCGTATCATTGCATCTTGAATTTTTATTTTTTAAATTTTTAATAGAGAGAGTAGATACGTGATGTTAGAACATGGCTGGCACAAAAGCCTGTTTTGAATATTGTTTTGCAAAAGTGGGAAATAACAAAACTGTTTTATTGAAACCAGTAGAAGGGCATTAAATCCATTGTTGCGGAAGCCAGTTGTTTTGGAGGACTCCCATGTCAGATATCATTAGTTTGTGCCATGACCATCTGATAAATTCGACACAGCTCTAAAGATTTATCAATTTCACTGATTCTGTCATCAGCCTGCATTGTTTATTGATGATAGACTTGAATATCAGCCATCAAGAGCTTTAGATGTGTTATTTTTTTTGTAGACTACATACAGTCCCACAACTTCATTTCCTTCCCATAGTTGAATCTCTGCCATCTTTTTCTTGTCAGCACATGCTTCTGTGCATCTGTTGGACCATCCCAATTGATATTCTTCATGGTCAGTATGGGAACTGGGTCACAGAACAGAGTCCAGCTCAGCACCGGTCCCTCCGACCTCACCGCCAGGACCTGCGAGCACAGCGCTGGGAAGAATATGATCTGTGTTGTGTTAGAAGAATGATGAAAGTCTGGATTAAAGGAGGCCCGTGGATGAGAGTAATAAATGACACAATGGAGCTGAGGAGATAGCACACTGATTACTGTGCTTCATCTGAACTTTTTCAAACTTATGTTGTAACTCAACTGTGGATTTTCCTATTTGCATTTGTGTGGCAGCAGCCAGAAATAATGGCTCCGTCGAGACAGATTTGGGAGTAAATTACAGTTTGTTCTGATTTGTCTATTCTAAACACCAAGCAGATGAGGAATATTTAGGCTTAACCTCACAGAACCATGCTGTGATATGTGTTGGAGTCACACTGCTGGCCTGTGGCCTGAGCTGCTCACATATCCTCTTTTTCTTTCTGCTTAAGAATGTTGTTTCTTGTGTGCAAGCGGTTGTTGTGATGCCCGTCATTCACAGTGTTTGGGGAGGATAAAAATGAGATGAGAAGATACAAACAGGATGTTTTATGACCAATCTTTAGCACAACTGAGACGTACGTAAACATTCGAGGATTTAGAGTTCTTGTGGTGGATTGTGTTTCAAAGGAGTAGTGGTCTGTTTTGCGTCCCGCATTATGGTCTGCAGATAAAGGGCCAAGATCGGAATCCAGTCAGGTCTGAACCTGAATGTGGGTGCACATGTTTCTGAGTCAGCATTTCGAAGTAATGCAGAGGAGGGTACCCCCACTTGTGTTTTTCTTTTGTCTGTGGAGGTAAAGTCCAGAATGCTGACTTTGTAAAGAGAAGAGCAGATGTTTTACATGTATTTTGGTGTGAGTCAACACTCATGCAGGTCTCGTTCAACCATGTTTTACAAGCAATAATTATGCTTCCCTTCGTCAGCTTCGGTGCAGTTATGGAGCATTGGCTCTGGTTTGGGTATTACCAGATTCAGGCAGAATTACTGGTGTGTAAACATCTTAATCAGAGAATGTAACAAATGTTTGAATCAAATTCAGAATGGAAAAAAAGCATCTATATCTTCCCTTTCAATTGAAGATTTTGTAGCGCTGATCTGTGTAAAAGCTTTTTAATGAGTAAACAACATGTAAAATTCACAGCATCCATTTTTTGTTATTTTGACTTGCATAAGTAATTACTCCAGAGAGAGCAAGGTAAATGGAGATGGGAGCAAGCCCAAATTTGCTTTTACTTAAGCGTAAAGGTTTATTGGTTGCAGTAAAAGTCAGCATACCTGATAGATGGGATGTTATGTTAAATTTGTAAAACTCTAGTGAGCTATCTGATGATTAAGATGAAGGTGCAGCCTCCAACAAATCTGCGATCTGACCTAGAATGGTTGGGTTATTGGCTGATTTTTGTCAACAATGAGGAGTATGTTTAAAATCTCCTTAAAAACATCTGTGTAAAGGTTTGAATGTAGGTCACTCATAGGTCCTTTGAACATATTTTGTCCTCATATCCCCTCTTCAATTCCTTTCTCTTGTTTATGGTTATTTAAACAGGAGTACAAGAATTGAGAACAGAAGATGAATCAATTCAGTTGTGTCAGAAAAGTGACGTTTCACTTAAGAAATGTCTTGGCCTCAATCACTGTGTGTTTGCAAGTTTTGACTCTGGTGTTTTGCGTTGTGTGATATTTTGTTAGTTGAGTTTTACAACCTGTGTATATCATCTCTTCGGGCTCCACTAAATCAAACAGGATAATTGGAAACATGATAAAGTCAACATCCTAAATCATGAAGTTTACTGACATTGTAAAAAAGCCTTTGTCAATAAAGCGCATCAAGTTTTATTTGTGCTAGAGGACTGACAAAGTCCTCAGTGTAGCTTTCTTTTTGCTTTTAAAACATCTTAATTTTTAACTCCGGCTGTTATTTTTGTCATCAATCCCTTTTTTGATTTGCTGGTCTGGATCAGAAACCGTCAAAGTGGTTTTGTTTGAAAACCTTTGTGAGCCCTGCCTCTTTGTGACTCCCAGTTTTCTGGTGGGAGTTTTGAAGCAGCAGAGGATGCAAGGGAGGGTTTGATTGGTTGCAGGTGTCGAGCTGTTGTGTAAAAACAGTGTCATGGTGGGGATGGTGATGGGAAGTTCTCCGGTCACAAGTTCACATGTTACAAGCATGTATTTAAAAGACAAAATAGATTCTTTAGTGTATTGAACATTTATTATGTGTCTGCACATGAGTAAAAAACAAAAAGCTCAAGCTCTTTCCTCCAAAAAAATGTTTTTGCCTGCAGTTATACTTTAATTTATGCAATTTCTGACCATTTTTCATTTAGTCATTAAGTGTTATTATCTGACGTCTATCTCCAGTCAGAAAAGCCCTTAGTTTAAAGGTAAAATAAAAGTCAGAAGTAACTAAGAGATTTAATGAATGCAGTGAAGCATATTTAAGCCAGTCTTTTCATTTTCCCAGCTAACACAAAATTAGTTCTTAGAGGGCTTTGGTGTAAATGTGCATCTTCACAGCCAAGTTGCAGACAGGTCTTCGTCTCCCCCACTCCTGCTCTCGGACCTCAGATACCCACCCGGAGCTAAAGTTTCTGTTTTGACATCTGTCTATGGCTGGCAAGGGCAGATGTTGTCCATGGCTGTTAAGCTGAAGGACGTTTCAGGCACTCCAAAGTCCAAGAATTAGTTTTCCTATTCCTAATTTCCTTTTTCTTTTCCAGAAGTAAAAGAAGAGGTTATATTCGCTTATAAAAATAGAAGTAACAGTTTTGTGTGTGCCTCTCTTCTCACAACTCAGCAAGCATAACTTTTGTTTTATGTAACAAAACCGACGACCACACCTACTTAAAACATGTAAAGCAAGGAAAGCAACTCGGACAGAGATTCAGAAATGCACAGTAGTAAGAAATCTGATTTATTCCAATGCACCAACTGGTTCAGTCATGAAACCTGCGTAACTGAAACTAATTGAGACCTTATTTGCTTGTAAAATGATGTTACCTTGCTCCTTTTTATTCACAGAAGAAACTGGTTATCTGACTGTTTTGTTATGAGACTGGGACTCAATAAAAGGGAGGAGATTTCAGAGTCTTTCTCGCTGAACAACCTTCCTAAGACCCTCATTATTCAAGTTTATGGCTTTCATAAAAAGTGAAAGGAGAAAATGACATTTTAAACCTCGCTGACAACCAGAGATCGTAGCATAATTAAAAAGGATTCTTATTTGGTGCTTTTAGTTTTTCTTCAGTTATTGAAAGTCAGATGTTTATTGCTTTGGTTTATTTCCCATATCTGCATTTTTATTTATTTTTTTAAATTCGGTTTTCCTGGATCCATTTTTAAAGCATTACAACACAAGCAAAATATAATTTCTCTTTTTTTTTCTTTATCTTCAAGGCTTTGTCAGTACATAGACAGATTTTAAGATGCTCTTAAAGGACCAAAGCATATTAGTTTTGGTGGAAAAGGATTTCTAAATTGTTGTAGGTCTAAAACATACAAAGAGTCACAAACATTTACCTTATTAAGAGTAAAGCAGTCAATTCCTTTTGTTAAGTCTATTGTTTTTCGTGTTCTTGTTCTTGGAAAGTAAATTTTAGCCTGTCCTTGGAAACAAAATCATAATATGAGTCACTTTTCTTCAAAATTAGTCACTAAAAAGAGGTTGCGTGGCTCCCTACCTGAGAGAGTTTTCAAAAATCTTCTGGACCCACACAGTCATGAATGGCCTGCTGGCTGACAGTCATTTAAACTGATTTATAGAAGTTTGGGTTTGAAGGGACGCTAGTAAAGGTGATTGAATTGTATACATATTATTCTCACTCCACATTCCCTTAATGAAGTCCAATTTTCTTTTATCGATGAATAAATCAACAGCAAGGTTGCACCTCTGCTCCACATATTCTCCAGTACTTTGCTGTGGTCTCATAGTTCTTTACCTGTGATCACCTTTTCTGTTCTTTAGCCTTATAGTCCAGTGGTGGTCAACCAGCTAATTCATGATTAGTTCAGGGCAACAGGAAAGCCTTTGCGATCTCCTGATAGGCTGAGTTTTTGAGCCCTCTGTAATGAAGCTAACATTAAATGGGGCTAAACTTCATTCTTAATGCTATTATGCAATCAAATCAAGATTTTCACATTTCCCCATGTCAACAGACTTTTATGCTCTTAAAAAGACCCTGCAAGCATTCGTTACCTGATCGTTTAATGTGTTTGTTTCCGTAACAATCACTTTATTGTTGATGAAATGTAATCTACAAGCAGAATCATTTTGGCCTCATTAAACCTTCTCTTGATAGAAGATTGTAATTATTTTTTGTTTTCGCATCATTGCCAACAAGCCTAATGATGATTATATCCTATTAGTAGAATGAGAGGTAATTATCATCAGTTCTTACAGAATTACCTAATTGTGCTCAATAGTCTATTATATGACTTTTCAGCCTAATTATACAGTCATCGTAATCTAAAACAGCAAACCAATAGGTTTTTCTAATAGCAAAAAGTACTTCAACACAAAACTGGAAACTATATTTTGTGAAGGTGATTTAAGCCTGTTTCTTATTATTTTCTTCTGACTCCTGCCTTAATGCCAAGTTTGACAGCTTCACACCCAAGGAATGGAGGCAAGTTGTTCTGTCAAAGAAAGTCATGGGACAGGATGTGGAGCCGAGGAGTTCCTGTGTAATCGCAGCATAGATCTCACACATCGTTCCAACTCCATAAATGCTTTAGTGAACCTCTGTGTTCTTCTCCTCACAGCTGAGAATGCAAACTGCTCTCAAAAGGAGGGTGAGACACTAATTGAGTGAGACAAGTGTTTGCAATCTTGAATGTCAACCTTAGCGTCCCCTAAACTCCAGTAATCGTCCGCTTCGATGCACCAGTTGGACTCTTTGGAAACACCATTGTGCCTGAGTTTGCCCTCTTCCAGATGGGTTGCAGAGAGATGAGGACTTGGCAGCGTTTGTGTTTGATGCTTGATAGAAAAGTGTGACAGAGGGGAGATAACCATGCATCTGAAGAAGCATTTAAGCAGCTGGTTCAGGATTTTCTCTCTGTATTTTCTCTGAGCTGTCTTATTGAACTCTTTACATGGTTTTAAATCTTTAAAAATTAATGTCTCTTGTTGCATTATGGTAATGCACTGTTAAAGGCTAAATGCTGAGATATAGATCAATATTATTAATCTCTGTTGACAAAATGTGCATATTTGTGAAGTCATAAAACTGTTAAAGCGGGTGGGTGAATCCGGACTGTCTCTGTGCAGCTGTTTCTGTGTTAATACAAAACTAAGCAGCTGTTGGCAGACACTACTCTTGGAAGGAAAGCAAAAAAAAGTATTTCTCAACACGCTGAAGTATTCCTTAACTGTCAGATTACTGTTTACACCAACCCTCCGGGGTAATGTTCCTAATGGTCGTGTTTTATGGCTCACCAAACTCTGTGATTCATCTGAACCAGTTATAATAGTTCTCAGCTTTATCAAGAGGCCGACCCTGTCTGCCCCCCCCCGATCTAATCTGATCATGAAGTGTCCTTGTTGTGTGATCTGATGAGTCACAGACATTTTTCACTAATAGCTTCCATCAGACTGAGTGGGGCTGGCACCTTATGGTGATGAGGCAGCAGAATTTGTGGTGACACTGGAGAAGTGCCGCCCTGGTGAAATCAGGCTGAACCTTTGAGAGCCATCACCACCTCAGAACTTCAAAGCAACACTTGGACCAAGGGGGTTGTGAGACAGTGTGGGACCTTGGGATTAGGGCAACAAACATCGTCTGCAATTGAGGTTTGTGAGGTTTGGGTTTTTTTGCAGCGGGTTTGCATATTCACCCCTTCAATTTTTATCATCTGGTGAGCATGTCCTAGTCAGTTCCTGAACCAAGCACAGCTGGAACAAGTCTTAGCAGAGGCAGAGACCTCACAAAACAAAATACATATGGAACCTGCAAGACTTAAGACTTGTGTTTTTTGTTTTAGGCCACAAAAGGATATAAATGAGACCATGATGTTAGCTCTTGTAGGAATGCTCTGCTTCAAAACATTAAAACCCACCTCAGTGAAGCTTATTGTTGTGAAGCTTTGGGCCACACTGAAGGGCTGTAGCGCTGTCTCTGACCTCCTTCTAATTAAAACGAACATGCACAGGGATGAGTGAATATTTCCCTCGATCTGTCTTTCTGTGTGTTTGAGTTGACAGGATAATTGCATGCTAATTTGTGTGTCTGTTGTCATAAAGGAGTTATGCGTTTTAAATTAACAGCAGTGCTTTGCTAATCTCGGAGCATCTCTCTGTCTATGTTTCAGAGTCTATCTTTAAGAATTGCTTAAAAAAACAAAAAAACTATAGGAATGCCCAACAATAATCCTGCTGCATGCCACTTCTCTGTAATTAGTTCATCAAAACCACAGGACTTCGATGCTGCTTTCCTGACTTTCAACAATGTGAGAGATTAGGGTCATCCAGCAAAGTCTAACCATCCTCTGCTAGTTTCTTTTTTTCTCAAATATGAAAATATAATTTAAGTCCCACTAACCCAACTGAATAGGGTATTGTGTCATGGAACCCTGAAACATCTGATTCATTTGATTTAATAGATCATAAAGTTCCTTTTTAGTTTCGTACGACAAACAGTTGTGGTCTTGTTCTGAAAATTCTGTTGTATGTAATGTCAGAACGTTTATTTCCACCCAGAAATGGATCATATTTTTGTGAAAATCTAGTTGGAATGGTGATAGAGTTGGACCACTGCGTAATATCTTCTCCAGCACATCTACAGATTCTCAGTGGGGTTAATATCTGGACTTGGTGATTGCCTATCCATGTGTGAAAAGTCTTGTGCTCCCCTATCCACTCTTTCGCAATTTTAGCCCAATAAACTCTGACATTAATCCAATGTGAAATGGTTCTGTAAACATCTGACATGGTCGTTTAAGAATGAAAAGTTGCTTACAGCATCAGTTAGGCCAAATAACGGCCGTACTTTTTCAGTGAAAGGCGTTTACCTAAATTTTATTTGTTTATTTGTCAAAACCAAATGGTAAGTTGTTTTGCTGTTATTTAGACACTCCTGCTACACTTTCATATTGGGAAGTTCATCGTGTTTTCAGTCACGACAAATTAAAATCTTTTACATTTCTGCGTCTTTACGGCCTAATCAGATGGAATGGTGGTGTGGTTATAGGTGCCAATAATATGTCAACAGTCTGCTTTGTGAATTGACTATTTAGTGGAAAAGTAGAGTGTAAAGAGTGATGTCTTTCTGGGAATATGGCACCATTTGTGTGTCTTTGTGTTGCCTGATGGATGAATTGTGAGTACCAGTGAATGTCGTTGCACATTTTGTTCTCAAAAAAAGAATTCTGATTGTCTTTGGCGCCACCTTTTGAATGGGAAGTTTATCATGGCACATGCACAGTTGGTGTGGACAGCCTACACAATCACAAAATTTGGGTGTACACTCTATGACTGTCATGAAGGACCCTTGCAATATTTTCGTGAAAGGTCTCATGGTTTACCTAATGTAAGCTACCATTTTAACTCACTAAAAAAACAAGTTTGTCAGTCATATTTGTGAGTGCAATCTCTTTTTTCTTTTATTGTCCTAGGTGCTACGTGGAGCTCAGCTGATAGCTGTTGCCTCAGCAGATGGAGCGACCACAGCAGTGGAGGGCTCTTCCCTCCCACCTGACATCCAAGTGCAGTATGTCCAACTAGCTCCTGTTGCAGATCACGCAGCCGCCGTTCAGGTAAACCAACACATTAAACAAAAGGGAGGCATTTAAAGTGCCAAAAGATGAAACATCTGATAAATAAGGAGTGATGCTAACAATTTATGTACTGTACATTTCACTTATTAAGTAATTATTACTTTCATCTTTGCTTCAGGTTATTAGTTTGTTTTAGTTTGTTGTGGAAAGGTTTTAAAAAAATGAATGAGAGCTATTAAGTTACTTCTGCAGCCGATCACAAGTACATTGTTGTTTCAAACAGACAGGAACCAATGACAATATGCCACATTACCTTGAGCTAAAAGGCATGACATCCAAATGAGATTTGATGGAACTGGTTGTACTTATCATACAAATCAGTTCTGTATAAACTGCCTGAAATAATTTACTTTTATTTTATCTTTGAAGTTCTGTAGCAAAGTGTTTTACAACACATTTCATAATGGTTTGTTGATTTTTTGCCTTTCTAAATATTGGACATGTGGGGACTAATTGGTCTCCTTTCTACTCGTGTAGGCATTACATTTGAAGAGTGATTAGTTCTGCTTAAAGAAATAAGACAAAATAAGAAGTCTGTAGTTTTCTTCTAATGCTTTTGTGCTTTAACCAATCAAATGACAATATGCATTTTGTATTTTTTAAAGCAGTTACTTTAATGTTAAAAAGAAAATTAACTGTAATTTTATTAATGCAGCTAGACTAGTTTCTGTTCCAAGTTTGCTGTAGTGCTTTTGGTTTTTTTTTCTTAAATAAAATACCTTTAGATTTCCGTCTTTATGGCAGGTTGACAAGCAGTAATTAAACTTAAAGAGGTACTCAGTCTCATGGAATAATACCAGGAGAAAAGTAGTAGTTAGTTTAATGCCTAAAAT
Source organism: Kryptolebias marmoratus (assembly GCF_001649575.2). NCBI lineage: Eukaryota > Metazoa > Chordata > Actinopteri > Cyprinodontiformes > Rivulidae > Kryptolebias > Kryptolebias marmoratus. The sequence goes on along the minus strand of NC_051440.1, from coordinate 18,741,630 downwards.
CCCTCGTTGAGCAACAGCTACATGTTGAATCAGGATGGTGTGCAGGCACATGGCATGCTGGCCTTTGAAGTGGTCATTTAAACTCTGCAAGGGATTTAAAACAACAGCTCGCTCCCATTGTTCTTTCTTCTTTTGTTTTCCATAAATATGTCAATTGTAACATTTCATTTTCTCCTTACTGCTTCTTTCCTTTAAGTATATATGCTAAAATGGGCACCTTTAAGTTCTTAGACAAGTGTTTGTTGTTTTGTTATAACACAAACAAAGCTAAAACCTTGAGATGATTTATGCTTATTTGAAATGCCAGCCCAGTCCAATAAGGATCTCAAAGCGGACCTTGTAAGGTGACCAAGTCATAGTCACCTCCCTTTCAGACATGCAGACAACAAATATGCTGACCAGCCATGCAGCTGTTTTTGAAATTTCCTTGTAAAGACGTCCTGCACCCAGTCCACATGACCCCGTTTTGTTATCTTTTTGTTGACAATAGTTGGCTAGGTAATTGATTTCCTGCCTGTGCGAGTGGGGAGACTACTGATCATTCTGTTTTGGGTGTGGATCAGACAAACTGATAACCCTCAAATGAATTCTAATTGTGTATTCATGAATGTACACAAAGACCGTCACCCTATGTACTGTCGTCCAAGATCTGCACTCCATGCTGTTTGGTGCAATCAAACTGTTTGTTTACACAACTGATTTGTTTGAATGAACTTTTAGGTTTAAAAAGACTCCCCCCCATCTAATGTTGGATTGTCTTCAGATCTCTGCAGAACTTGTTTAATCAGTCATCAGTGTGCTGCTCAGTGTAGATGGAGGTTTAGTAAGGCCATGTGGATGTGCTTGTTGACAGAAATACAACACTTGATATCAAAGTGTTTATTATCTAAATGAGATGTAACCGTACAGGAATAAGATCCAAAATCATAAAGGATGTTATAAAATGCATTTTATGTGCTCAATTAGATGTTCCTCACAAATAATAAAGTAAACAACATAAAGAATCCTGTGTTTGGTACATTATCACAGTTGGGTTTTTATATCCTGGATTCTATTTATTGTTGGTCAAAGTTGAGAAAAAGGTTAGTGTTGTTTTTTTTGTTCAACCCTTTTGAGTAATGTTAAATCAATAGACAGGCTCTCATCAGTTTCCAGACATGTGGCAGCATTTATACAGCTTCCTGAAAAATGACTCTGTCTGATGTATTTATTTGCCTCTACATTTTCCTTTCTTTTTATCTAATTGTTTCCACTACAACGGTAAGCTAGGAGCTAACACAGAGCGACATTTTTTGCATGCCAAGGGCCGTTTGTGCAAGCAAGCGATGTTCTAAATTTGGATGCAGGCTTTATCATCCATTTACAATAAAAAGTTCATTTTTTACAGAAAGGTCTGGAAGAAAAAGATCAAAACAACAGTACGGCTCATCCAGTTATATAAAGATTGGTTTCAAACTTGTGGAAAAATAATACTCCGAAATATTGTCCTAGCAGATGGTGACTGACAGTTGCTCCAGATGAATCGGACCAACCAGATAATTGCAGATGACTTCTTTTTAACCAAACCAAACAACTTAGATATACGATTTCAGTCTCTGTTTTAGTCCCTTCATGTCAAGTTACTTACTATAATAAACAACACGGAACTTGGCTCTTTTAAAGCCTGTTCTTGCAGTGTGTTTCAGCCACATAAGTTAGATTTTGCGTACTGCAAAGCAGCTGTGTCGTGACGCTGGGCTGGAGGGAGGATTAAATGCTGCAGGTGTCTTTGAGGAAACTTTTGGCGTGTGTTCAAGGAAGGAGTGAGTCACACTTCATGGTCAACATCCAGCACTGAGTCATGAACCTCTCCTCTTTTAAGGGTCTTGATTTTTTTTTTTTTATCCACTCACTACGTTGCTCTTTCTGACACCGAGAATAAAACTGGGCAGAAAGTATTACAAAAAAAGGTCTTGAATTTTTTAAAGTCTCCCTCAACTTGTCACTTTGCTTCCACTCTAATTCTTTTCACTGTCTACCGTCTTTTTCTTTTTTTTTCAGACATATTTTTTTCTCTGATCTCTCGTCATTCCTCTGCTCCTCCCGTCTTTAGTTCATTCTCTTTGATTATCTCCCACGGTGGGACAGGGGCAAAGACCGAGCCATGGTTTGATTCCCTCACAGGAAACAACTTTTATCTGTGTTGCAGCACAAAAAGTTAAAAAAACTGGGTATAGAGATGTTTAAAACTGTGTTTTTATCAGCCGTCTTTTTATTACACTTTGTTTGAAAGCTGAGGATAATAATTTCTGAAGTTATGCAAGTGGAGTCATTGTTCATTTATGCTGAATATAAGCTCTGCCGCTTAAAAATGTCATACATTGCGTCTCAGTTTTATCGCTAAATAAATAATTACACAATCCAACATGTCATGGGTTGTTCATCGCAGATTCTGTTTACCTTATTTTAAGACCAGTTTATTTTTCATAATGTCCTGATCCATTTTGCCTTAGATTTGACAAGGGCAATGATTTCATTTTTCCATAATTGTATATACTGCTACTAATAATAATGTCATGAGCAATGATGTTTCCTCATAACATCACTTTTTTTTCTTTTTCTTTTGTAGTTTTTTGCTTGTGATAATCTAAATGGTGTATCTTACTTTCAGCACGTAGAAAACCCTGCCCATTTTTCCCAAAAGAAAGCTTAAATGTGAACTCATCTGACCACAGAACATGTGTCCACCATCTCCATGTCCATCTGAGATGAGCTCATTCCCGGAGAACTCCAAGTTTGCGTTCCATTATTTTATGTCTTCTTCGTTTTTTAAAACAAGTTATTTATTTCTTTGTAAAGCAGTGAACGATGTTGGATGACAGTGGTTCTCGGGCTCAGATAACTGCATTGATCAGTGACATAAAGCTTTCTCATGCACTGCTGCCTGAAGACTCAAAGGTGTTTTGCATCCAACACTGGTTTCCAGCTTTGACCTTTACACGATGAGACGTTCACAGACTTTCTGAACCTTTTTTTCTGTATCACGCAGTTCGATGTTGAAAGACTGAAGTTCTGTGTTTGACTGTGTTGAAATTTGTCTTATTAATTATTCATGAATTGATTGATGAATCTCTGATGGAGTTTGGTAACAATTCCCCCAGCTTGGAAGAACTCAACCTCTTGTGAAATCTTTCTGTCTTTGTTTGTTTCTGTCTCGACTTTTCTTGTTCGTCTTGCTGACATCTAGATTTGTGTGACGTTCAAATGCAGCAGTGTGGATTCGTTAAATAAAAGATTCGATGTAAATAACAAAGTGCAGAATGGGGTTAGTTACATTATAGAAACCTCCCAAAGTTTTCTGAAAGGAGTTTTCTTTTTAGGGTTAAGGTTTATTTTAGCTTTATGACAAAAACAGGACATTTTATTGAAGTGGCCATCTTAAGGAGAGGATTAGATGAACATAAAACCGCCAGGAGCATATTTACACAGTGTCAAGTTTGGTTTTTCTACTAATTTAAACAGAAAGGTCACCTCCAGTTTATATTTCTATTTCTCATCAGTACTGTTATGTATTTGTGTATTTGATTTTGTTGCATGTTTAGAAACATCACATCGTCACTTAGGTAGATGATACATGGATAATGACTGTACAGAGATAATGGGTATTAAAACAAGTGCATTTATTATAAATGTGTCTAATATGTTTAGGTAGTCTACAAACAGTATTCATGGTAATAAAGACAGCCAGCTTTAGATTACATTTATTGTCATTTTTTAGATAGAACATCAACAATTATGACCCATTCCACAGCAGAAGCTACCAGCAGTCTATTCCTGGCAGCAGAAGCAAAACGTCTTTGTTATCCGACATTACTTGCTTACAAAGAAAGTTTATACCTAATTTGTCCAACGACCATGATTTTATTTAAAGACTGATAGAGTCGATTGTTTTAGTTTGATAGAATATAAATAGTTTCTATGTGAAACTGGTGCAAAAAGCAAATATAGAATTTCGAAATAATTGCGCTTTAATCGCTTGATATGATCTTGGTTTTTTTTTTCCAGAAGCCAGGGGGCGTGAACTAAAAACTAAGACTTATCCAATTGAGTTCTATTTAACAAAAGACCAGCATATTCACTGCTGGTATCGTCATAACGCAGCAGGTCACATGAAAACAATCGAATGGCAGATAAATATGTTTATTTGAATACAGTTGGACTTTACTTTTAAAAACAGGTCATGGTTACTCAGGTCCAATCTTGTTAAAGCTGGCAGCAAGATTAAATACTGAATGCTTCATATGTAAGATTTCAGTGTATTCCCAATCATTAAGTCTTTTCCCTTTTTCATAGGCGACTGAACTGGCTCCAACCTTACAGGCCGAGATGGAGGTGAAAGAAGCCATTCATGGCGCCATCCACGGAGACAACGGCGAGGTTGTCCAGATCGTCACCTCTGTGGCCACCTGAGAGCCTCCTGGATCCAACACAGATCTGAACCGTGTAGGATGGCCTGACGAGTCTCAGTGGAACAGTCTGACGAGCAGTCAAGTTCGAAAATCCCTTTAGGTCACTGTTGAAACAGAGGGAAGAGGTGTTCTTATCCGTTTTCTTTTGCAAACTGCTCAATTTAACGTCAACCAGTAAATATTGTGTCTCAGTGAGGCAATGTTTACAGAAGAAAGTGATGGACCCACTGCAGGAAATGAAAGAAGGTTGCTGGTTGCTGGTTGCGCGGAACACCTAGCTTCACTTAATCAGCCCAGCTGCTTGTTCACATCAGCTTTGAGGAATGATTCACAAATGACATTTGGATTGAGGGTCATTGACTAACACAGAAACTCCAGTAAGGGTTTGTAAAACCCCGTATATCCACCTCAGATTACCAGCACTTTTCTCATTCTCATAATTTCTGGTCACAGTGCACGGCAGTGGAAAGTGGATTTAGATAAGAACAGCTAATCTTGTTTGTATTGCATTAGAATGCTTGTCAATCATCATGATTCAGTCCATATTGTGTTCCAGCTTTGAACCCCGCGTTTCTTTTTCTTTGTTCAGCTTGTTTTTATATTTCCTCACCCTCTTCTTTTGTTTTATTTGTTTAATTTATGTAATTGTAACATGAAGAAAATGTCGAGAAGCTTTAATTTAGGAGAAACCATGAAGAGAAGCGATGGTGCCAGTGGTAGACAGTACAAGATGCTTGTAGGCTGTCAGGGAAACCTTAAAGTTGTTTATTTCCCTCAGTTTTGTCTGTATGACAGCACCATTTTTGTGAATAAAACATGTTTGTGGTTCCTATAAAAATGTGCTTTTATTTTGGTTCCTTTCTGGACTGCCTCTTAATTTCCACCAACCTTGGTCATGAATTTGGCTTCAAAGTTTTCTGTGACATGACTTCTCTTTGATTCTCTCCTAAGAGACAATTGAAGTGACTCAGAAATGATAGCTTTGGTTTGAGGGTCCTGAGGTTTCATGTTGAGCTAATTTATTCTCTGGTTTTGAAGTAAATATGTATCACGATGACTTCAGTAACCATAACAATAGGCTACCGTATTGTCCACACCCACGGCAGAACCTGCAGCAAAAATTAGTTCCCTATTTTTTCTTTAAATGTAATTAATATGTTGTCCCCATTATTGTTTACGGATTGAAATGGCAATTCTTAAACCCCATTTTTTGTCTATTGCATGGCTACAGTTTTGTTTTAGTTCTAAAAGATGCAAAACATGGCGTAGTGTTAGACTGATGCTTCACAAATATTAAAAATGTCTGCAGCTTGACCCAAAAGAGATAAGCAGAACACTCAGAGGCTCTTTAAGTTGGTTTGGGTTCGTTTCCCATGCTCAGTGTGATGTAATAGTGTATTTTGGACTGAGGATAAGAACCAGTTGACAAAATGAACTTGATAAAAACAACTTCTCTGTTCTTGGCTGCTGCTGCTTGTTTCTTTTGAGTCTGTGTCGTTGCTGTCTTTGACTCCTTTTAAATGGCCTCTTCGTCTTGTATTTTCCCTCACTGCCTCTCCTATGTTTTTCTCCACTCCCATTGAACTGGTGTTTTCTTCTTTCTCCCTTTTGGAAGCCCCGTTAAAGTCCATTTACTCCCTTTTAAAATTGTACACAGAGTCAGACTAATATTTCACTGGATACTCCACTGGGTCTCTCGCTTGCCATCACCAAGTTCAAATGTTGTTACCCTGCCAGCAAGCCCTCCATTAAATCCTAGCCTTTGAAGGGAAGAGACCCAGCTCTTCTTTTTAATTTATTTTTTTTTTGTTTTTGTTTTTTTTACAACCCTGGGCTCAATCCAAAAGCAAGAGTGGTTACCATGGCAATAGTCCCTGTAAGATAACCTGCTGGAAATGGGAATGACTGATAGATGGAAAGATGAGATCATCTGGAGGCAGAATATGTTTGGAGAGAAGGAGCAGAGTGACGGACCAAGACCGAACAGGTTATCCTTCCCTTCCTTCCCAGACGCTCTCATGGCGTCTCACATACCGATCTCTTGCACTTCACCTGCGTGCCTGCTCAAACTTTTAACAAGGTTGGAGGAGTTACCCCAGGATGTGCGAACATGTTTGTCTCTGAGGACTATAAATCAGAAACTGTTATTTTTATGGAAACAAATCTCCTCAGAGCTATTGTCTTGTGTGTTTCAGGTCAGCAGATTCCACCCGTGCTGTGGTATTGCAGTATACGTGCCTCATGAGTAAAGCATGAAATCTTGGCCTTTACAAACACCCCAGTCTCTTGGTTGTGTTCCATTAGCACATGAAAAGTGCATCAATTTTTTTTGGTAGGTGTGTTTTTTGCTGTTTTATGAAAATAAACAGCATCGGTTCTGGATCAAGGATTGGGCAACATAACTGCTGCTGCCTGTGTCACTTGAGCCAAACAACCCAAACCCTAAAAACTGTTGCTACAGTCAATAGTAATAAACTGCACTTGTAGTTACTTAAGAAAAAGAGCTGTTCAAGCATTGGTAAAGAATAGTGATTCATGCATAAGCAAAATATATGTTCCAAAGATGTCATCTGTAGCCCTAGGAACCCTAAATTAATTCATCAGTGTTTCAAGATGGAAAACTCCATTCAAATCAGGACAGAACTTGTGTTAATCAATAAATGAATACAACTTAACTTGCTCTTAAATGTGATTTTATTCCTCACAATACAGAGCTTTTTTAATAAGATGTGATAAAATGGCAATAGGCTGCTCAAACTAATTTCACCACAGGTCAGTGCAAAGCTTCAGCTGAGTTAGGGATTTAAAAAGAGGATCTTAAGGTTTGGACCATTGAATAGCTTCACAGCTGCTGATTTCAGATGTCAGAATATGGATAGTTTTTATTCCAATCAACCCATTCAGTGGCCCATTGTACCCTTTTTCTCTTCTGACGAGATTAATTCTGAGGAAAAGTGGGGAATGTCTCTACTGGAAGAGAATGTACCAGAGTTGGGGTGCAGTACGGGTGAAGGGTTTAAATCTCAGAGGGAGCGAAGTGCTGGGATGAAAATAGGATTGGAGAGCCAGGAGGAGAAGGTTTAATTCAGTGCTGTAATGAACAGGAAGCTGTACGGCAGGAGTTATTCAGGAGTGAAAGACGTGTCGATAGGTGGAGTTCTGGTCCAGGTGGAGTTGAGATGATCAATGTGAGGAGTATCAAGTGCATGGATGAAAGTAGCAGGACTGGTTGGTGAGAGGTAAGCAGACTGTTGATAGTGCATAGATGAAAGTAAGTCTACCACGTAAATATCAATGTTTTTTTAAAAACAAAATGTGCTTTTAAGTATGACTCATATAGGGACTGGAAATTTCTATTTCCTATGAACTGAATGCCGTCGGAGAGGTGTGATGTGAGTGATATTTTTTTGGCAGGACCAATGAAAGAGACATATAGGAGATTATTAAAAGCAGCAGTCACATATAGAAGGATGAGCATGGTCTGCTGCCATCGAGCTGCTTTAACGACATGGAGGTGGTAAAAATGGCATAAAAATAGAGTCATCCTTCATTAGACTGGCTGATTGTGAACTTGTGCAGCTACAGTTTCTTCCTCTGAGAGTTCAAAAGCAAATGGGAATTATGCAGAAATGATTTAGATCATTAGGTTTTGTTTTAGGTTTCGCCAGCATTGGAGTTATTATGTGGGAGTGTCCTAAAATAAAAAAAGGGAACAAGAGCAAAAATCATGGAAAAACTAATGGTATAGAAAGAGAGAGGGCAGGTGGAGGATTTTTCTAAATGGGAGGAAAATGTAATGAGCTGGTGCATGATTTGGAGTTTAGTATAAGATGAAATATTTTAGATATCAGGATATAAATGTTTCATGACTGGAAATTAAGGTGGTCAATTAGAATAAGTCCTTGAAGATGGCACCTAAAACTAAACCATACCCACCACCCCTAACAGGATGTGATGGGGTCTCTGCACCAAAGGTTAGAGTTTTTAATTACCTGACACCAAGGGCAATAATGTTTTTGCCTGTGTGTGTGTAATGATCCACTGGACTCTCAGAAAGTAATCATAAGATGTGCATCTGCAATTGGTTAACCTTTAGAGTCAATCCCATTCAAGATGGCCACCACATCTATGTGGCCTTGGCCAACACAAAAATGGCTGTAGGTCAGTTTTACAGATGTTGAGCTAAAGTTTAATGTGGTAGTAACAGAGTCGCCCTCTGACAGCCAGCAGGGCGATGTGCATTTCTGTATGGAATGCCAGGCCTTTAACTTCTTCACTTCCTGTTATTCCACATGTTTTGTAAAGGTTTTTTTTTCTGTTCTAAAACGTGCTGTGATTAGCAGCCCGTTTCCCTAAAGCTGAATAGTTTCTAAGGTGATCTGTAACACAATAGCCTAAACATTTGCACAAATCGTCTGTTTCCTCCTCATTGCCTCTCCTTATGGTCAGTGACCTTGACATTAAAGCGACCCCGGGGGCTTTTAGATGGGATGCGCACGCGCTGGACGCTGGTGACAAACACATCTGGCTGGGTTAGGGCGCGCGCGCGTTTTGCAGTGCGCTCCTCAAGTTTGTTTTCTAGGCCATCCAGAGGCACACGGATGATAAGTCGGTCGGACAGCGGAGGGAATCCCTCTGCTCGTGGAGCGGCAGTAAAACCGCGAGGAGGCTGAGCGGAGTCCAGCTGAGGCTGCCTGGATGGGAGGACCTCCTCCAGTTTGGGGACCAGATGTTTTGCAGGCAGGGGGGGAGCAAACATCAGGAAAAACGGCCGCAAAAACTCCACCGACTTTTCCAAAACAAACTTCAGGCTCGCTGCTCGGAGTTTTTAAATTCGTCTCAGTGTTTTATTTTATTTTTTTTATCGTCTGTGGTAAGTTGGATCTGTGTTGTTGACTGATGTGTTCAGAACGTCGCTGTCCGGAGTTTGAACCTCCTCACGTGACGCTGCGAGGAGGTGACAGCTTCTCTCATGGCGGACAGATGCTGTCTCTGATTTGCGTCTCTGCTGGTTTTCACTCCTTTCTTTCATGCTGTGAATTCTTATTTGAACGCGGGTAATAATGTACCCCCCGCGTGACTACAGGTGAGAGCAGGTGCGTCGCATTGAGGAGCATTTACTTCAAAACGTAACAGTATTGGAAACCGAGCATCCCTTGAAGAAATGCATATCGCCCGCTGCCTTTCATGCCAGAGCTTTTTGAACTGAGATCTCCTTCTGTTGAAAAATGAGGTTTGGTGAAACCTTTAAAATAAGATTGTCATGCAATATCGCGAGATCTCACACTCAGAATGACTCTCAGCTACTACCACATCAGATCTGCTCAATATCTGTCAAACCGACTATCTTACAGCCATTTTTATGTAGGCTAACCTGGGTCTGGCTGTGGCGACCATCTCAAATTGGATTGACTCCAAATGTTTATCAGTTGCAGATGAACATCTATGGATTACTTTCTGAAAGTCTGATTAAAATCCAGCCAGTGGTTTATGATATATTTTGCAAACAGACTAATAGGGTTGACTCTAACAGTTATTGTTAAAGTTTTTAGCAAAGATCTTGTACAATGTTTAGCGCTTGCAGTATGTGTTGGTATAAGTCTCAGCCACGGCCACACATAACTTTAGCTCAGCAGCTATAAATTTGACTGAATTATAGCCATTTTTTGTGTTTTCTACTGTTAATTGAGTGTGGCAGCCATCTTGAATTAGATTGGCTCCAAAAGTGAAGGAATTATAGAGGTACATCCAACAATTACTTTTTGAAAGTCTTGTGCTTCATTAGATGTTTTGCTAACAGACATTTGACTCTAAATAGTTTATGGTAAAGTTTTAAACAAACATCTGTTAGAGCTGAAGGTGTGATAAGGTTCAGTCTCAGCTACTACCACACAACCTTTTAGGTCAATATATTTAAAGTTGGCTGGAGTACAGACAATTTTATTTTGAAGGTCAGTTGGTTGTGGCAGCCATCTTGAAATAGGTTGACTCCAAAAGTTAATCAGTTTGCAAAAACATTATTACCTGCCTTTGGCTTTTGGCAGCGGGCGATTAAAAGCACGGTGCTTTACAGCACACCTTCTGTATGAAGGTGTGATTAGAAGGTGATAACAGTGAATTCAAGACAGTTAATCTGTAACTCTAAAATCGTCCCTAGGTGTGAGTGAGAGTGTGAATGGTTGTTTTGTCTCGTTTGTCTCTGGGTGTCCCTGTGATGGACTTGTGACCCGTCCAGGATGTAGCTCGCCTCTCGCACAGTGACCGCTGGAGACAGGCATCGGCTCCTCCGTGATCCTGCACAGAAAAGTGGGTAAAGGAAATAGCTGAATGGACGTCGATTGAATTGAATGTGACAAAATAGATTGTTCGCAAGAAATTGTTTCAAATACCTTAGAGGCCCTAAATCTTACTGGTTCATATTAAGTATCAAAACCAGCGGCATTCCTTCAGCGACTTCTGTGGTCTGTTTGTGTTTTTAAAGCCATAATTGGAACATTTCATTAAGCCAATTATTAGAGAACTTCATACCATTCTGTGTTTTCGTTACTTGATAATGGATAGTGTGCTGGATTTGCAGCCACTGCACTGGAAATGTTGCTGATGTCAAGTCATGGAAAAATCCAAAATGATATCTTTTTGCGATCAGGGTTGAAAATATAACTTCCCTTTGAGAGGCATGCTGACAGGTCAGGGAAGGAAATGACTGCATCCCACAGTATGTTTTAGTTCACACTTTGTGAATTTTAACAAGTCAGAATAGAGCTTTGTTTGCAGAGACATTAGGGACGCGGTGAGGTCGTCCAGTTTGGGCTGGGGCCAACTCTTTATTCCATGGGAGAACGACTTCTTGTTTGTTAACGCCAGCAAGCTCTCACGTGATGAAAGGAAACTCTAGAAATATGCTTTTCATTAAGAAGTGCAAGTATTCTGAGAGAGAGAGAGACGCTGCGTTTGATTTACCTCATCTTATCTTTGTTATGGTTCCAAATATGATCATGCCAGATGTGGCATGCAGTATAAGGCTTTTGTCTGGAGCCATAAATGGTTGATATCTCCGAGCATGTTTTGCTGCGGTCCAGCCGTACCAGAAGGTCAGCCCAGGAAAACAGGGACTCGGGGGTTTCTGTAGATGTAGAACACATTGTCTGACACTGCATCCCACCACTTCTGGTTATATTCACACATCAGCCCATCAGGATTCCCACAGTGTCACTCTGTGTGAGTAAGTATGTGATTTTAAGAGGCGCATATGTTTGTTTATATGCAAAAGGGACTTACAGTACGTTTTCCAAGTATTAATGGGGCTTTATAAAGTTAGCAGCTTGTCTTCTTCTGGGATATAGTCAGTTGCTGGCTCATCTAATTTTGGAAAAATGTTTACAGATAATAAAATAGTCTAACATGTCTCAAACTAGAGACTGTAGGCACAAATAGTTGTAATTTCTATACTTTGAGGTATAGGTTGTCTTCTTGGGACCCTTATTTAACTGTAAAATTACAAAGTCATGCCTGATGGAATCACCATATTAATGTTCAATTTTTTTGTGATTTTTCTTGCCACAACGATGGACTGTCTCTGTTATCTTGAGATAACCAGCTTTGTTTTTTCAAGATAAAATGCTCCCTAAAGAAAATGAGCTTTGTTTTCTCCAGATAACGAGATGGTTATGGCGCCAAAATGAGAAGATCTTGTGTTACACCCAATGTCATCATTCGATATAGCTGTCATGACAATTGGAGACGATCTATAACAGCAATGGGTTGATCAGTGATGTATGTTACTTGATGTGACCGTTGACATAGATGGTAAATAGACACAGGACCAGACGCTGGATGTTGAAGCCACAAAGGAAGAGCTCCCCCTAGTGGCTGGCTGCAGTGTAGTTTAAACCTCACCTTTCCATGTAAGCAAATGGGACATTTTCTTGACCTAAATATAAAAAAATACATTCTAGATAAATTGTTTCAGGTGTTGGTTTTTGGAGATTCAAATAGTTTTTATCTTGCTGCTGTATGGCCAAATATGCATTTAAAGAAAGGTGTGTAGGTGGGACTTTTTGTGTCAGTGGTACATCCCTCAGTGCTCAAACTCTGGCTCCAAAAATAAAACATAGAAGTGTCACCCCTAAAAACAGCATTTAGGCTTCAGTTTTGGACACTGGGAGTTAATGGAGTCGCTTCATCTATCTTTATTTATGTGGATGGATGTTGACATTTTTAGCTAGATTCAGCTGCCAGCACGATTGTCCTGATTTCTAATAAAACACACTCCTTTTCTTTAATTGTGATTTTGAAATAGTTTCCAGATATCATGAAAAAAAGCTTTTCTAGCTTAGATAAATATGTTAAACTATTTTCTTAGAATAATTAAATAATTAAACCATTATTATGACTAAAACTTTGTTATCACAAGATAATTAGATAAATGATTAGTTACTGCAAAATAATAATGTGAAAAAAAAAATTCTAATATCTTCTCTTAACTTTCATGCCTGACAACTGAAGGTGTGCAATGCATTAGCATCACGGATTTATCATTATTACTAAAAAGTACAAACAAGAAGTGAAAGAATTGAACAAAATCAGGATTGAAAACATTACAAAGCATTTAAACCCATATGGAGCCACTTTTCTACGTTAAGTTCTTGGTGTGTAGAGATTCAGTACAGGCTACAACAGAATTTCAGCTACAGAAAGCCAAGATACGGAGCAATACACATAATGAATCTGAGTCAGCATGTGAGACTCAAAAACAGAAGAAATTGAGTTTTGGAGTCATCAAGTGATTTCACACAAGAGAGATAATTAAGATAGATTTTTATTGGAGTGAAAGAATGACTAAGAATTGCACACAATATTTGGAAAGCGGAGATAAAGGACAACTAATGTACTTTTTTCAGATTTGGCTAAAACATTATTGAAGGCCCACCAATCCAGTGACAGCAGATGTTTACTTTACAGTCGACAGATGTTTCACTGAGGCAAACTTCTGTTACAACAAATCAGCCATCACTAAATCTCTGTGGATAATGTTTGTCAACTAATTAATATTTCATTTGCATGCTAACAAGTCATTTCACATCCACTGAGGGGAATTTAGTTTTCCGTGGCTGATCAAAGATATATTAGCAAGATTATGTCTTGCTAAAACACAAGACAGAGTGAGAGTGACTCATTAAAATGGTTGATATTTTTACACACACTGCCCTGAACTGGCTTCACATTGTGCCTCTAAATGTTCAGACAGGTGGTTTTGACTGTCAGACAGTTCGCTGATGTTAAGGGTTAAAACTTTCCAAAATAAAATTTAACTATTGCAGTTTATTTTGAACCAAAAGTTGAACAACAGAAAAAGTAGAACAAAAAACAATGGAGAGGTCATCTTTTAAATACGGCTTGTTGAAATGACCTTTCTATGGCAGTCTAAAGCTGCACCCAATGAGCTCTGTGAACACTGAAAATCTTCTTAACAATCTTTAATTTTCCCTTTTGATGACTTGTTTTTTTCTATCTGTTCAGGACCTTTTGTTCAGGGTTTTGTTTGCATTATTATGATATAAGAGGAGACAGAAGTAAAGGGGGAAAGTGGACATGACTCATTGTGTTTTATTGCCTTCCAGCTCTGATGATTATGTCTGCAATCAGTGGTGAAACTTTTTACTGCAAGAATGCACCACTCATCTCGACAATACCAGAAAATTAGGTGAATGTTGTTGTACCCAGCAGTGTCTTGGCATAGCAATGCTCGAACGCAATTTGCGAGTGATAGATAAGATCAGGAAACACCCAAAGGCCATGTTGTCACTGATGAGTAACATGAAGAAGTGAGTGGGTCTGGCAGTTGCTCTCAGAAGGCCCATTGAGAAATCACGTGAGAGCACAACACAATATCAGAGTCAGTCAGTTCGTTGCAAGGGCAAAAACGAACACGAGTCAAATCTTCCAGCCAAAATGATGTTCTCAATGGCTGTGGACTGGTTTTTGTAAATCTACATCTGGAGAAAATGCATTTGATTAGATTGTGTGTTTGTGAAACAGAATATATGAAGATGATTTTCAAAGATTAATGTGGTAATGCTAAACGAGAGGCAAGTCTCTGCAGTACTTCATCACTACTATGGATGTTTGTTGCTGTGTTTATGTGTGCCTTTTGTATGTGTGTGTGGGAGAATTCATAGACAAACTTTCCACCATCTGGTTCAACTTTTCATGATCACATAATCAATTGGTAAAAGATTTTGGTTACAGCTCACAGACACACACACATACACACTCTCTCACAACTGTGTTTCCATCACTTTGCAGGACATTACAATGAATTATCTTCAGTTGCTGGCACATTTAGTCATCCATTAATACAAACCAACTCTAAACCCAAACCTAGCCTAGTCGTTCAGCCAAATTTGAAAGAATTTTGGGACTTCTGTTGTCCACAAAAGTGAGACAGATCCTGACAATGTGTCCAGTACACACATTCTTAAAGATCACAATAAAGATTTCCATTATTAGGTTTCTGGCATACTTAAAAACTAAGTAAACCATTTTGTTTCCCTTTTAAAGCAATTTGTTGAACTCCTCTCTCCCTTCTTGGCTTGACCCATCTCTTTTACTCATTTGTACGATGTTATTAAATTGCAAAAGATGTTTTTCTGAGTCATGCTGATTTATCATGTCGAAGATATTTAATAATTCGTTCAGCCCACTTAGGAGAAGCCTTAGTTTTACTTATTTTACCCCACTGTTTTACATCAGTTTCATGTTTATTAGTACATTTCACACTGTACCACTGTACCATGTAGAGCCTGGCCTGTCTGTAATCATTCATGTTGTCATCTTCTTATCTGCTAGCCAACAGCTTGCTGAACACTGTAAGAGCAAAAACCTCGATGATTAACAGCCCTCCATAAAAGTTTTGATGCAGACACCCTGATATGGAATCAGAGAGTCATAAATCCTTCTGTCAGCTTGTAACTGCTGTCCTCATTTCTAAAATAAAAATATAGGTCACAGTGGTGTTATTGATGTATTATGAGGATCGATTGCTGTCAAATAGATGATAGCAGATGTGTGCTAGAGATGAATGACAAGAGAAAATTACTGAGCTGGCTTCTTCTCTTTGTCCTTTGGTACAAAAACATTCCTAGTTTATAAGGTAAAGTGTGCTACCTGAAGATGAATTGACAGGAACATGACACTGGATTACTAAGAATGTGTGTTTGTTTGACATAGAGTACACCTTGATCCCTTGTCTGTGGTGTTCTACATGAGAAAACTTTTTTTTTTAAATGAAAAGTTTTGTGTTATTTGGCAAAATAGTCTTCAGGCATTCTCATTTATTCATGTTTTGCCTTCACAGATTCTGTCTTATGTTATCTTCTAAAAGGGTTTTAGAGTCTTAATGTACTAATCAACAGTTATTGAGTTCTTTCAAGGTTTTTTCTAATTTTCAGTCCAATTCTAATGATTCACCACTGTCAGATGTATGTTAGGTCACACATCAAACAAAAACAAGCTCTCACTAACATTCGAGCTCATCCAAGTGACACCATAAGTGGGTTGGTTGAGGCCCGGGTTAACAATGACCTCCACGGGTGCTGTTGACAAGCAGGGTGCCGGCAAAACTTGACTACTGTAGGGAGGGAAAACATGCCAGGAGACAGAGGGAGAAGAGATGGTGGTGAGAGGTGAAACTGCATCATTCTTGACCTCAGATGAGGTCAGGTAGGAATCCCCACGGACTATGATGTTTGCAGATGACGTTGGCAGTAACCATGGAAGAATGCCTTGTGTCCGTTTTCTGCCTGGAGGGAGTCATAGACGTTGTAATCTGTGGTGAGAACAGGGAACAGGTGGAAGATAACCTGGAGAAGTGGAGGTATGCACTTGAAAGACTAGGAATGAAAGTCAGCCATATCAAGACAGAGTATGTGTGTGAATGAGAGGGAGACGGGTGGAACAGCGAAACTAGAAGAAGCAGAAGTCTCAAAGGTGCAGGACTTCAAGGACTTTGGGTCGACTGTCCAGGAAAACGGGGAGTGTGGTAAAGAGGTGAAGAAGAGAGTCCGGACAGGATGGAGAAAAGTTTCAGGAGTGATTTGTGACAAAAGGGTGTCTACTATAGTAAGGTGAAAACAGAGTCATAAGGCAAAGGTATTAATTTATCAATCAATCTATGTTTCAACCTTCACTCATGGTCATAATCTATGACAATGGTGTCCAGTCCTGGTCCTCAAGGGTCACTATTCTGAGTGTTTTAGTTGTTTCTCTGCTCTTCAGCAGGTCTTCAAGTTCTGCAGAAGACTGTTAATCACCCGTGCATTTAAATCAGGTGTGTCAAAGCAGAAACATCTAAAACATGCAGGATAGTGGCCCTCAAGGACCAGGATTGGACAACACTGATCTATGGGAAAGAATGAGATCGTAAAAAACAAGGAGCTGAAATGAGTTTCCTTTGAAGAGTTGCTGGACTCGACTTAGGGACAGGGTGAGGAGCTCAGCTATTCAGGAGGAACTATTGAGTCGCTGCTCCTCTGTATTGAGAGGGCCAAGTTAAGGTTGTTTGGGCATTTAATAAAACTTGCCTTCTGGACTCGTCCAGATTAGCTAAAAGTATACAAGGTGCGGGAGGTACAGCACTGCTTCTATAATCCCAGATAAGCAGCTGAAGAAGGAAGAATGGATGAAAGAACTTGGAATATCTTCCTTCAATATATAATGTATCAAGAAAACACCTTGAGGAAAATTGACATAAGCCAGACAAAAGCAGAGACGGCCTAACAAAATAACCTACAGCTACGGATGAACAGTAACAAAATGTGATTTCCTTTCAGAAATACAGAGTAAAATCTAGTAAAAAACTTGACATGAGACCTAAGAGATTTATCTGGCCCTTTATTTGATCTATCAATGGTTTGCCAAAGCCTCATCAGAAAAAATCTCCATGAAGTGGTGGCTGTCAAAAAGTCATTCCTATGGAAGGAGAAAGGAGAAAGAAAAGACTGAGGTATGCCAAATTAAACAGGACGTGAACTGAAAATCTGTGGCAACAGGTCTTATGTAGTAATGAATCCAAATGTGAATTATTTGGTTCAAATCATCATCGGCATGTATGAAAGCGGTCATAGGAGAGGTAAAACAGGAAGTGTATGCAACCGTTTGTAAAACACTGTAGGGGTTTTTCCAAGTTTCAGCCAAAGTTGTTAGGGATTTTGTCAAAACTGATGGAATTAAGAGCACATGAAAGCTCAATCTAATTAATCCACTAAGCAATATGATCTGGAAAGCATCTGACTGGCAAGAGCTTTGTTTTTCAGCATGACAGTGACCCCTACAAACTGCCAATCCAGCAACAAGCATACTTTGATAGAAAAAAAAAACATACAATGGAACACCATCAGTCATGGATTTGTCTCCTCAGAGCCCAAACCTCAACATTATTGAAGCAGTGTGGAATCTTCTTGACAGATAATAGAACAAAAGACTGAAGATTATCCAAAGAAAAGCTTTGAAATGGTTTTTAAGAAACATAAGGAGCATTTCCTGAAGAATATGTAAATAACTTACGAGAAAGGAATGGCTTCATTTGAACAAAATCTTGACTTTAGGTGCATTGAAATTGTACAAACTTTGTTTTATATTCTGTATTTCCATTTATGTTTGCACAATATAAACAAATTAGGATCACCTCAAGAAATTATCATAGTATCATAGTAATCATATGTAATCATAGTATTAAGGTGTTTAATTGTAATCAGTTTTAATTGGTTGATATTTTAATTTAAATAAGCCAAATTCTCTAATTGCAATGACTTTATTGATAAACAATAGTTTTGTCCTGTATTTTCTGCACAATAGAAGTACATCAATGCATTACAATAAGATATCTGATCTTGGTCATTACTTACCAGGACTTTAACTATGAGACAACACACATATCTATTAAATCTGTTGCTGAGTGACTGTATTTTGATTAGACATCGGATCTAAGTCATTACTGAGCCATACACCGTATGTAATAGTTCTATGTATCATTTCATCTCTGTCCACTATGATTGCTTCCATATGTCGGGCTCCTCACTTAGGGCTGAGCATCTGTGGTTGTGTGGGGGGCTCAGAGGCTTGTACAATGAGCTTGGACAGTCATAGAGTCCCTGTAGATTCAGCAGATTAAGTGGAAGGGACACATGAGCTTGTTGTTAAAGATGTGTGTTGGTGGGATTTCTCGTGGACGGCTAAGACAGGATGCGATAGACAAAGGAAAAGGAGATTTGAAGAGACACATTCATGGATTTGTTTTGAATTGATGAAAGAAGTCTGGATGATGTATTCTTTGATGCCTCTGGGTAGAGTACCAAATCCCAGTGTAAACATCTACTGCATTTACACTAAGAGTGTTTCCTGTTTAACAGAGCATATATTTGTGCTTAGCTTATAGGGAGAGTAGGTTACTCATATGCTGGGGCGTATGGTGTTCCAATGAGTTCAGAAAAGCCATTCACTGAAGTTCTAAAAAAAGGATATGTTTCATATTAATACAAGCGGCTTCGGTTGTTAGTTCTACCCCTGATGGAGATCAGATGGACATCTGCTGAAATTATCTGTACTGGGGAAAACATGGGAGAAATGAGGAAAACAGCTGAGGGTGTTTGTGAAAACCCAACAACAACCTCACTCGACTTTCCACTGAAAAAAAGAGCTCAATCAAATGTCAGAAAAAGTTTTTGGCAGCTTCTTCGGCTCGTCTTTCTGGCTAGCTGGTGGGACTGGGAGGCCGTAAATGTCAGTAGTGAAGGAGAGGCCGATCTTAAGACCAAAGGATTTTAAATGGAGATGATTTTTAATCACAAGTTGTTGATTTGCAGAATCATTCCTGAAAGGAAGCCAAGGTTTTTTCCCCAAATTATCACTGATTGCTTTGAGTCGACTCTCATTTGATTCGGGACACTATCTTATGCAAAATTCTGCACGAGGTGATGCAACTATAAAACCACTATCAGTGCTTTTCTTTGTTGTACTCATTTGTTTCCCACGGAATGCAGAACATTCGTTGGCACAGTGTTGGTGTTGAGTCTGTTACAGTTTTATTAGGTTACACAGCGAACCTGGGGAAAATCATCTACTTTTGATTAGATCCTGTAAAATTTGTGAAGAACACGGCTCCATTTTCAGATAACCATGCTCGGCTATCACCTAGCCAGTCGACACAAGTGCAAACATTGTCACCCGAACTGACTCCACAAGGTCAAATATATTTAATTTCTTAGCCCTGGAAGAGGAAGAAAGTATGGGCAACATTACATATTTTTGTCTCTGTAGTTTATGGTAACTTGAGAAAGATGCGCACAAAGATTTGTTAAGGATAAATTATAACCTCATGTGCTGACTATGTTTGTGCCAGTCTTTCATTTTTCTGAGATTCAGCCCTTTGTTTGGCCAGGGAAAGTTAAATTGAGTAGCACATGAGCCCTGAAAATAGAGGGCTTTGAAAATCACAGCTTTCTAGTCCACCTTGATTTAAACCATGTGCATAGAACAAGACAAATCTCTTTCAGAGGTAGACTATAAAGAAAATTGCTTGTAATGTTGCAGTACAGTTGTCTTTATGAATTCAGACTCTCATCAGTGTGGCTGGAGGGTCTGGCTGGAAATCATTCATTTTGAGAAGGGGACATGTTTGCCTTTGTGATTCCTTTAGATGGCGAGACCACAATGGAGGTGAAAGACAAACAGCGCCTGATTGCTTGTTGGAGGCAATCAGCTAGAGATCTTACATAATTATGTGTGTACAAAGCACGCTTCGTGTGAGAAGAGCTTAATCATTTTCTTCTGACACTTTCCGTCTACCACACACGCTCAGCTGTCAGAGGAGTTCATCATCAGTCAAACAGTACTCAGGGACGGCTCCATAAGGGCAGTAAACTGCTCAAAACGGGCAAAACAGCTCCATTCGTTTTGTCTCACTTTATTGTTTCCTCTTCCTAATCGGTTAGTGATGTGTTTTATGTATTTCACGTGACTCTCAGCCTAATCAGTCCAGGCTTTTGGCACAGACAAGAATGTTTTGCCTAAGTCCTTGTTTAGCAACATTCATACCCACCCCTCCTTTACTCGACATAGATACATGCTGTGGCTTTTCCTGTGTATATATTGCATAGCTTGTATAAGTGTCTCAACTACTGTACTGTAATTGCCAATAATGTCTTCCACATGGAGCTGTTGTAGTCCACCAACTGTAGCTTTCTCCTCAGGATAATCACCTTTGGAGAACAAGTTGTCTTAGACTCCACTTGTAAAAACGAGCATCTTGGTGACGAGGTGTTCTTGGTTCTTTGCCCAAATGGCTGGTTCACATGTCTAGAAACTAGCAGATATTTCTGAGCAGGAGGTGTTTCGTGTACAGTTCTACAGATGGTATAATCCGTGCCCTATTAATGCACTCTGATGTCTGTAAATGTTTGCTCTCATTAGCAATGTTTGAAAATGTAGAAGATGAAAGAGTTATTGTAGCAGCAAAGAAAGACAACATGATAAAGAATACAAATTTGTCAAGCAGATTAGATATTATACAAAAAGTTGAAGCATTAAAAAGTAACTGTTAAAATACACTTAAAAACCACAGAAAAACAACAACAAATGATTGTACAAACAAAACAAAAATGACTATTTATTGGATATAGTTCATACTCATTCATACTGAATCTCATAACTGACACACCAGAACTGTAGTGTAAAAGAAAGTCAATTTATATTGCCCATGATGGATTTATGACAGCAATAAAAGTATAAAACATCCAAGAGGGTGAATACTTTTTTATAGGCACACTGTATCCCTATAAAACCAGTTGGATTCAAATGTCTTTGAAAATCTATTTAAAACACATTTTTTTTCTGTTTTTTATTTATTTATTTTTTCTAGGGTCTCTTTTTTTAATAAACCTAATCAGATATAAATCACTATTCATCTTGGCAGAGTTCAGCTGGAATTGAGGCTGGCTGCTTTCTTGTTCTGAAAAAGAAAGAAGAAAAAAAAAAAAGTCATTGTCAGCATTTCCACCAATAAATCACTTAATGCTGGAGGCTAAGAGGAGAGATTCCTCAAGCCTGAGCTGATTTAAAGGCCTTAGCATGCTCACACAAACTGGTGTGTTTCTGCTTTCCCTGCAAGTCCGTAAATCACAAAATTCTGCTGCTTCCGATGTAGTTTTACCAAATACTGATCTGTTTTAGCAAGCCGTGAAAAGCAGACACTTTCGCCTTGCTGCCTTTTTATTACTTCACTGAATATGCTATTATCTTCATGTAAATCTGTTAATAAATGAAACAGTGATTTGAACTCCTAAGAATATATGTTTCCCCCCCAATCTAGAGTTGGCACAGATTCAGAGCCAACACTGCAAATCATTATCCCAACACACTGTTATTACTGACTCCCTCACACTCAGCTCTCGAGTTTATGCACTTTCCAAACATTCTTAGCTTTGGCTTTCATTTTGATGTTAAACATGGTAGCCATATTTATTTCATTAGCTTATACTGACCATGTAGCGCACAAACCTTTCTTCTCCTTCTTGTTTTTTCCCAAAATAATATGACCCCAGTGTTTTACAGCGGTTGGGCGCGGCTGTGCTATTGTAATTTTCTTGATTAATTAGAGAATCTCCCTTTTTTTTAGTTTTGCCAGAGATATTTTCCATTAAACTACTGAAGTGAGTCCAAGAGCCACTTGCACTAATGTAATCTTTCTGTTATATAGAGTTTGTCTTTGTCTTGGAGCAGGAAGAAGATTTGGGGTTTCTGTCTTTATTTAAATCTTCTCTTGACTTATTTTATTGAATGATTTACAGGACGGTTTCCGTGTGTGAGTTTCTGTCATGAAAATGTATTTGTGTTGTTTCACCACTCTTGTCTTTGCTAACTTGTTGAATCTCTTGTAGGATTTTGTATGACCGATATTTGTGTTAATGCAAATATTTTGCTTGTTTCTGTCTCTGATAGGAGGGTTTGACAAAGCAGCAGAGAACAGCTGCAGCAGAAACTCAAACAGTAAGTGTGAAATGATTTAAACATACATTTTTTTTTTACAAGCACTGTTTTATGTAGCATATATACTTCTTAACGCTACTTGATTTGTCACAGGCATGAAAGGAAGGTAGCAAAACCTGACAAAAATGTCTTTTTGTTTTGACTGAAAATCTCTCAAAGTGCAATTATTTGTAATTTTTAAAAGAATCGTGAACTTAAAAAATCCTATAGAAGGGTTCTAGTTTAATTCATGCTGAGGCAATTTAACAAAATGTATAGAGTTTATTTCCATTTTAGGTCTCAATATTGAAGGAACTTGGAACAGTCCTTCCTCAATGAGATGTTTTTAAGAATCAGATTGACTACTCCACTTTTTGTGATGTTTATTCCGTTCCAGGCAGTCATTTAATAATAAATTGCAAAATGCACAACTTCCAGAGAAGCTTTTTTCTTCATAATGGTAAAAAAATAAATAAATAAAAATGACACCGAACTGACAGAAACAACACAAACACCAGGGGTGCCACTGAGAGTCAATAACTGAATTCTCTGCAATTAACTTTTATAATTAGGATCACTGTTCCGTGAAGGTCCTCAGTATTAACAATTAAAACAAAGTTTAATGGAATTTAATGTAATTTAACTCTAACCCTGTTGTTTAATTTAAGTTTAAACTAATTAATCCTAAACTACAAACAAATATACAGTCAGATTCTTTTTTATTTACCAGTTCCTATCAGCAACGCTCTGAAAAGGTTGCAGATTTATATTTAAGCAATAGGAGGTATTGGTGAACTGAAAACTATACATGTGGTAATTTTAGTTTTTTATTATACACAAATGAAGATTTTTTATATGACCACATGAAAAGAGCTTGAGAGAAAGGGAACACGCTCAGAGATTTTGGCTGTGTTCTTCATCTTGTTACTCTTGAATTATTGTAATTTTGGTTCAGGAATGCAGACTTCAGTTTACATTCCTGAAAAAAAAGTGAGCAACAGGAGCAGCTTATGTTGTTCAAAAAGAGCTGCAAAGATTTTTTTTGGAAGCTCATGCCAGATTTCATCAGCAGGCGGCCTCACACAGCGTCAGCACGGCCCTCTTGAGTATTATTTACAGTAGAAAGTGGTAAAATTCAGATTCTCGGTAGGAAAGCACTTCTGCTCATGCAGAGTGTACACAAGGATGGCGGCAGCATCTGAATGTCAGCCAAGACACGAGAAGACAGAGGTGTTTTTGTTGTGATGTGCAGAAAGGATTTGTACAAAAAAACTCACGTCAGTTTCTATGTAACGTTACATGTTTTTTAGAATGGAAAACAACTGGTGTTGTTTCTTTTAATAAATGGAAAAAAAATGTCACAGGTAACTAATCTATTATTAAACTTCCTACCTATGAATCAAACTTATCATTAGTTCACAGGATAACAGCCTAAAAACAAATACAAATCTCTGAACTGTTACCATAACAGATGTTTCCCTTAAATAAATACAACATTACCATGAATTAACCCAAAAAAAAGGAAAAAAAATAACATGAGTGAAAGCCACAGAATGAAAGTACCTGGCTTAAGATCATTGTGTACTTCCTCCAGGCCAATGTCTCTAACAGTTTCTGCACAATTATATTGACAAGAATGAGAGATCTGGATTATTCAATCACCTGGCTCTTTAAACACATTATAAATGGGAATAAAAAAAATAGATTGCATTCAAACTAAGACCTATTTTATTTGAGCTTCTCGTTTAAAACTGAATAATGTACCTTTAATATTAAAATATATAGTAAAGAGCAGTAAAGTCCCCATAGAGTCAACACAAATATCACCACATTTCTCCAAGCTGCTGATTTGCCCCTGTAGAGTTTTTTTCTTTTCTTTTCCAAAGCTGTACATACAGCAATAATCATGTTTCTGTCAGCACTTTTACACAAGAAGGGTCTATAAAAGGGCTCTACTTTTGAGGTGAGCTTCACCTCTCTCTTTCTCGATGGATCATTACCCCACTGTGCGAAGTGATTTATGAACAGCGTTACAAATGCTGGGAGCAGTTCCTGTCTGGAGGCTGTCATCCACTCACTGATTGCCTCGGTTTGCCTGTGTGTTGTGTGTTGTGTACTCGTGTAACGTGTGTGTGTGGGCATGACAGTGCAAGAGCAGCACTGCTGTAAAAGGTCTTTTTTTTAAAGGCCGATATGAGCTTGTCTCTTACCATGTTTCTAATGGTGGCAAAGTTTTTTTTTTTTTCCTGTTTCCATGTGTGAGACCTGTTTACAGTCAGGTTTTACGTTTCATTCCTGGTAACAGGATACAGTAATGTTTCACTCTGCTTTGTGCTGATGGATAGTTATTTAAATAGAGTAATTTGAGCTCAAAATCTAAGTAGATTTGAGTGCTTCACTAAAATGCCCTTATGTTTACCGTATCTTGCTTCAGGCCATAAACCTGATTGTAGATCTAAAGTCGTGAAGAGTAAAGTAATCAGTCATGACGTGCAAAACGAAGCAGCAGGTTTGTGTTTTCGTGGATTTTTTTTTTGTTGTAACACATCCAGCGTCATGTCTTTTTGTGAGGGGATTAGCTCTGTCCTACTTCTCTTGGGCGAGGCTGAACACGTTGTTTGGACAGGTCGCTGCTGTACTCTAGCCATGATGAATCTCTGCCAGCATCAGCTCTCAGTTACTGACAGACTTAGTACTGCGAACTCTATATTAACCTCTTGCATCCCTTTCTCTCTCCATGTGCATGTGCTCACATGTGTTTATAGATCTATTGTTAAAAGAATATGGTGTCTCTGGACAAGCTTGCCTGCTTAATGTGTTGTTGTAAACGGTTTGCATCTGTTACAAGGGGAAAATGCATTCCACAGATTACTTTTGTGTATAAAAGTCTGCGTGAATGCACTGCATGCCCTTGTAGGTCAGTGCATGCAGCAGAGTCCGGTATCTAATAAGAATGAAAACATCAGGTGTTCAAAGAGCTTGTATTTAAGAATATTTTTTATAGATATTGTATATTTATGTGCTCCTGTCAACTTTCTAGTTCCTTTTGTAAATCTGTGTGTGTGTGTGTATTCGTCCACATGGGGACCACCCATACCTTTGTGGTCATAACAATAACTGGTGCACTTCCTTCCACTGATATGCAGCACATTATCAGTCCACATCACAGCAACACAGACCCTCTGTTTAGCTGACATGTCACAGCTGCATCAAAGGTTATTCCCCCTCTCAGTGCTTTAATCTACTTTTGCAGAGTCCAGTATACACAGCCACAGCCCCGTATTTAGTATAAGAAGTCTGGTGTTCTTGAAGAGCACAAATGTATTTCTCGTCATTCTGCTAGTCCAACAGATGTTAGTTAGATGCTACAATTAACTCTTTTTACAAGCCTCTCTTGCAAAATGACGTGTTTTGTAAGAATCTTGTTGCTTGAAGCTGTTTCTCTTTTCTTTCTGCCTCTTGACTTGTGCATAAACAAATTCCTTTGGTTAGAAAGTATTTTTGTGTTTGATTTCTCTTACTTTGTGATTTTTTTTTTTTTACTCTTGAGCAAAAATACTCTGTGGTAATTAATATGGTAATGTGTGTGTGTGTGTGGAAGGGGGTTGGGGGCTTCCAGGCATCCCTGAAAGCCATTTTAAATTGAGGTCTGAATGAGGTTTTATCTGGAAACACTGAGGAGAGGTCTAGTACACCACGTCTCTGTCAGTCCCTGGCCAGTTAAAGAGAGGAAATAATATTTGTGTTTTTGGAAAGAGGAAGGCTTTTGCCCACAACCAGAGCTAATCTTATTTGCCAAGATAGCTGCGTGAAAATAGATTTCTTCACCTTATTTCAGAGGTTGCTCATTTAGGAGCAGCACCAACATGTTCACTGAGCTCTTATTTGGTACAAAACATTGCTTTCAGATTACTCTTGAAATTGGGGCCTTCCGCTGCAAGAGTTACGGGCTGTTTATCTATGAGGGGTGATTTTTGTCGTTAAATGACAGTGGAGAACTCATCTGTGGTTAAACACTGTGCAGTATGCTCCTCAGATACCCATGGTTGGCAGTCACCAGTCTGTCTAGACGACATAAACACCAGACTTTACAGACCTGCCGAGTGGCAATCAGAGAAAATTGAGTTTGTGGGATGTGTCAGACCAGGTCAGTTAAAATGATTGAAAGCCAGTGGCATTTCTTGTGTGTGTTTAGTGTTTTTTGGTGGGAAATGTAGTGTATGATTTGTCATAATTTTATAGCTTACATAAAAGCTGTTTGGCCGGGTAAATGAAAGGGACTCACGTGCACAATCTGTTATAATCAACACAAATAATGCTCCAAAATGCAAAGTGGAAGGGGATAGAGTAATAATAAACGCATTCATCTCTGCCAAACTTCAGGGTCATGAGAGGTTATTTCCCACAATCAACAATAACATCTATAATTCAGATAATGAATTATACTGGCTTCAAGGCAGATAACAAAGACCTTCCCAGGAGAAAAGAGTGCTGGTTTTGATTTGCCCCTAGATTTCCAGATCCCATGTATTCCTCACTGAGTTTGGTGTGGTTGCTTTATGCATTTGCTTCAAACTGGGGGTAGTGATTGTAATTATTCTTGTTGTTATTTATGTGTTTTGCTGTTTGACTTGCTGCAAATTCTGGCAGGGGGTGGGTCCCCTGGGGCACGATGAAAATCCCATCTCAACACTGGCGCTGGATAACAAGTATTCATACGGTCTCTGTTCTACAGATACAGACAGTGAGACACAATCTGCTGTCATTCCTGTAGTTTGCTAATGATCACCGCTTCACACTGTGTTGTACCTTTCTCTCTCTCTCTTATGTTTGGCTCAGGTTGGTATTAATTACAGGAATAATTGCAGATGCCAGTCCAATTTTTGTTGTTTGCTTGCGTGTTCTTTCACATGATCTAGTCAGGCTGTTTCGCATTTGTTTTTATTTTTGCCTAAAAAAAATGATCAGCGTGAGTCAGCATAATAATTGTAAACAGTAACAAATAAGAGTTACAGCTTTTTTCCTGCCTGTCTGACGAATAGTACCACTTGCATTTCCTTTCTAAGAGAGGCTTTAATTGCCACTGAATGGAATCTATCTTAGTCTGATTAAATCAGGATGCTGCTTCGCAATATGGTGTCTATTTTGTATTACCAGTATGCACCAACGCCTGGATCAACTGTCAAAAAAACAGCTTGCTGTGGTGCCTCAAAAGTTCATTTTTAAAATAAGTTTCCTTTAAAATGCAATCTAAATATTTATCGAGTTTAGAAAGATTATAACTAAGTAATCCTAAACAATCAGGGATGGGCCCATGACATGTCCAAGGTGAATCCTGACTCTATCCTGGGGACTACTGGGATAGGCTCAAGCTCCGTAACTCTGATCAGGACATCGCAGATGAAGAAAATGAATCAGAGTGAGCGAATCCAACACATATTTGTGAAATGAAACAGTATGCGGACCTCTAGAGTCTTCCCACAAAGAAAACTGTCTCACAATGCTGCTGCTCTGTCTGCTTTTTGTTCATATTGACCAAATCCAAGGGGCAAATTGTTTGCTTTCAAATACCACATGTAATCAAAAGAGTGTTGGTGTCTTAAGTGGTGTGTTCTGGCTGCAGCATGTTGATTCAGTTGGATCTTTTAGAGGTTTATCAACCTCCTCGTTCACCCTCCAAACCTCCCAAGCGAAACAGCATGGTGCAACAAAAACAATAAGATTGCAGTGAATGTTTAGAGTTTAAAAGAGCTTAGGATTAGTAGCTAATGTGAAGCTGAAATTAAAGCCAGGTGTTTTCAATCAAGCTGGATAGTGAGGGAGTGAGTGGGTGTCGAGAGCAGAGATTTATTCAAGTAAAAATCAAGAGCATTGTAAGTTTCTCCAGGAGGCCTATACTGACAAAGATCACTTCATGAAGACGGGAGAGTCTGTAAACATTATCCTCTTGGGTAATGTTAACGTTCTTGAGTCCACCACGAGGAGATCCCAGAGCAGTAATGGAGTGCATGGCAGCGCTTCGAAGATCATCGCTGCCCATCTGCAGCTTTCAAGCCAAAAAGTTTTTCAGTGTTCGGAGAAGACCAAAACAGAGCCTTTTACTGTTTAAATAAGAAGCATTATGTTTGGATAAAGGAAAACACAGCATTCCAGCAAAATAACTTTTCCCATTAAGAAACATTTTGAGGATACAGCATGAGGGTTTGGAGCTATTTTCTTGCGTCTGGGGCAGGATGGTTTTCATCAGTGATCGAACGATGCATTCTTTAATTACGCTGCCGAGCACAGAGGGGAAAAAGTTAGGGCATCTGTCTGGGAACTAATTCTCAACAGTGTGTGACTCATGCAGCACGATGAAAAAATAATTTCAAAGTCCTGGAAAGACCCAAAAGGGGAAAAAAAGGACAAAATAATGCTGTAACAAGCAGTTTTTGTGATAAAACAGATCAACGTCATTGATCTGAAGCTGCAAAAAGTTAAAAAATTCCTCCAAGCTGATCAGCAGGACTGATCAACACTTACTGGAAACATTTGGTTTCTGTTATTCTGCACAAATAGCTCATATTAAAAATCACATTGTTTGGCAATGCTTATGCGTAGTGTTGTGTAGTTTTCCTTATCAAATAACATTCTTTTTAATCTAACTTGTTTAATTTAGGTTCAGCTGAGCTCTTTAAGGCAAAGTGTGAAAATCACGATTTGTAACCTATACTCACAGAAAAATGAAAAATTCTTTAAGCAAATGCCTCAGGATCAGTATCAGAGCTAAACCAGATTCCCAACAGCTTTAAAAATAGTTTTATATCTACTGTACATTGTCTGCAGCCTCAGGATGGAGCTGGCAATTGTCTTTCTACAGTAAGACCTCCGTGAAATTATATCTTTTTTGGTCTGGGTGGAAAGGCATATCAGAGTTTAGGATCAATTTCTGGAAAATCTCTTTTCCTGCATCCCATTTTTTTTCTTTTACAGAAGCTTTTTGTTGCCAACCTCAGTCTGACTGTGAGGAGGAAGTGAGAGTTGAACGAGGGAAAACAGTAAACAGAAAACAGAAAGTGGGCCACCTTTTCTACAGTTTATCATGATTAGTAGTCTTAATCAATTAGAATCAGATGCAACACAAGTGTTTCTCCTTTTCAGGCTTTTATTGATATGACCTGTTTTTGCTGCCAAGATAAGCAAAGATTTATATGTATATTTGGCAAACTTAGGTAAAAATCAGTTATTTTAAATGAAAGCTGATTGTTCAGCTTCTCAAATGGCTTTCATTTTGTGTTTATAGTTCTTCAAAGGCTGCTAAATAAATTTTAATTATCAGTAGCAACTCATATATCATTCAGAAATCCCTCACTGGTCTTACACTAATCTTAGGATGCAGAGTTGATTTTTAATTTATGCTTTATGTCTGTATTGGTAAAATTTAGAGCATGAAGGTGACAGAGATATCAGTATGTGAGTGTATGTGTTTTTATCTGCAGGTGAGGTGTGGCAGGTTAATTGCACATTGCTTCTTTGCCCACAGAGCCTGCAGGGCTTGGACTTTCTACAGCTTTTCACTGCTGCTTGGCAGAAAGAGCTAAACCACATGTTTGTCTTATGTTAATGGAAATTTTCTTGACAGTTGTATTCAGACAAAGACTTAGGGCATACATGCATGCATACCGTTACTCTGTACTAATCAAACTGGGTATATAAATTCATATTAAATATAGTTTCTTCATTTTCAGCTGTTTTTTGGATTTTTCTTTTGTGCTGCATGAAACCAACAATGCTTTTTACTCTTTAGCATTTAGTACAAGGCTCGGTAATGTGTCTTTTGTCCACAAGGGGGTAGACATTCGGCACATATGGCGATTTCTTCACTGTCACAGCATTTGGATCAGTTTCAGTAGGTGAATGGGGACAAACTGACTGTGTTTTTAGCTGACGGCGAATTTGACATTTTGAGTTGGCTTCAGCATAAAATCTAACATAATACATCAAATACAGATGTGCAAACATAGCATTAGTCCAACTACTCTGAATTGTGCTTCGGCTCAAAAACACTGTGATAGCAAGGATTTATGATAGAAGAGGATCAACTATTACCTGAAAGAACCTGGTTATTTCCTCATCAGTAGTTTCAGTTTTAATTAATTAAGAAGCAGACTATGCAACTGATTATGCATTCATGAAAGAGATGAGAGAGAGTAGTGTCTTAAGATAGATTAGAAAATAAATCACTGTGGAAAGGAGATCAATTAGCAGAAGGTTGATGCTTCCTTCATGCATCTACTCTGCATGAAAGCAAAAAGGAAATTAGTTTCTGCCATGTTGCTCACATCGCTGGTCTAGGATCTCTTATTTATTCCTTAGCTTCCCTGATTTTGTTCATCAAGCATAATCTTATAATAACATTCATGGTGATTGCAGGAGAGGCAAAAATGTTTACATTATTCTTTTCCTAATGTAATATTTGTCATTTTTAATGTGCCTACATTAGTTATGCCATAAACAAAGAGAAAAGAAAATCCAAAACCGCAGAAAAGTTGAACCTGGTTTGCGTATAAATGAGCTTTAAAGTGGTGGATATTTAGAAGATTTTTCTGTAGTGTTTATGACTAAATATTGCATACTTTGTGAAGTTTCTAATCAGTTTGTGGTTAATGTTCTGACTAATCGGAGCCACAGTAGCATGCACTCATACATATTTACAGTCTCTTCAAAAAAAAGGACTCTTGTTTATACACTTTGCAAGGCTTGACAACAGATGTAAAAGAACCTGGGTTCATATATTCTGTTTTACCTCGTTGCTTTCACATTGATGACACAAGAAATCATCCTAAATTCTGCCATTTAATATCAAATATTGTCTTGTTTGCAAAATATCTCATGAACCACCGGAAAGATTTTAATGAAACTGTCAGAAAGTTATTATTGCACCTCTACCACTAACCTTTGGAGTCAACCCAATGCAAGATGGCTGCCACAGCCAACTGACCTTATCAAAGACAAAGATTACTATAACTCTGTTAAATTGCAGATATTGAGTCAGTTGGCTGAGAATATGGATATATTTGTAGATTTGAGGCCTTGCATTCATTCTAATATTCATCCAGTGTTTTCAGACACTGCTTCCCTTCCCTTTATCCTTCCCTGTAGTTATTCCACCACCTCGGTTACATTACTGTGCTGTGAATGGTCCCAAAAACCATTTTTGTCTCATTGTTTCTCGAACCACAGTCCTTCTATTGTCCCCTCTCAGTCTATGGTCGAATTTTTCTTTTTTTACTCTCAGGGGAAATTTGATGGCTTTTATTGGCAGGATTACAGCCTATATTGGCAGGACTGTATTGACAGTAAACTGGACTGTGAGTTCAAATGGACTCTTTCACTATTTTAAGATGCTCTGTTTAATCTCATAACAAAAGGGCCTAAGGTAACAGACAACTGCTCTCAGCTGTATGTTATCCATTAAGGTCCTGCATCGGTTTTAAGCACAAATATTTTCTATGATTTGTTTTTACCTTTCCCCTCCGGTATTGCTCCAAATACGTGACCTGCCTTGAACTTTCTCTCATGACATAATTTCATAAAGTTTTATATAAACCACTTGGGGCATGTGCTCACTTTAAAAACAAACGGTGGAACTTCTGCTACCAGGTCTCTGCCTTCAGTGATTTCATATCCATGAAGGAAGTGTCATTACAGTCGACGAAAGACACATAGCAGTGTTTTATACTTGCCTGGGTTTGCATTATCACTGTCAGGCTAATCCATCTTCATTTGTGTTTGGACTTGCTGAACTACATTTTCAGATGCGAGCTCCACTAGATTTGCACTTCAGAGGGCCTGGATAGGTGCCATTCTTCATTCACTCACTCAGCTTTTCCCCATTATAAGCTGCTTTTACAACATGATCTCAGTTAGGCATGAAAACAAGCCTTTTTTTGTTATGTTTATATTTGCACTTGGACTTTTTTCTACCTGTCAAAAATGAGGAGTAGTAGATCTGTTTGTTTTCAAAGGTTAAAGCCGTGCCCATGCTTATGTGCCCGTGACAATCTTTTATTTGCCTCTTAGCTGAATCAACACAGATAACTTGTCTTCTTTGCATCAATGGGCATTGTTAGCAGAGTTTAAACTGAGCTCTCGTTAGCAACTACTGTAAAGAACACCAGTAAATGCTGGGTGTTGTTCGACCTTGACCAGGGTGTGTTAAACCATTTGGAGTTGTTGCTATTTGAGGGAGAAAGTGGAGGGGGCGATATAAGGGAGAAAGACAACAGGGAGAGTTAGACTGGGAGAAAATGTAACTCAGGGGCAGGGAAAGTGACCTGCTGGCTCTGGTCACACTTAATTAAAGAGAACGACCTGTAGTGGTGATTCTGCAGCTGAATCTGGGAACAAACCGCACAATGTAGATTGCCTTCTTTGTTTGTTTTACAGCATTAAATGAACAATACTCTCTTTATTCTCCTGCAGATGGAATTTGGAGTCAGGTTTGTGGCTCAGGAAGATCCAATCATTCCTTTGTTATCTAGTAAAATGACTGAGATGTGGGACTGAAGGGGGACTGGGTGCATCTGGATGAAAATCAGCTCATTCCACGACTACAGCAAACCACTGGCCTGCTGTATTTTTGAACAAATATTCCTGGAACTTTGTGACGGCGCGTTACATAAGAAGTAGAGGTAGCCTCTGGGGATCAATATCTGCCAGGGCAAAAATGTTCAAGCCATAATACTTAGGCTGAATGGGTGAGTGAGTATAGCGTGTTTGTCATCTGTCAAAATTTGGAATAAAGCTAGACTACGCTGCGGCAAATATTTGGAGTATATTCGTGCCAGAATAACTTTTTAACATAAAGCAGAGCTAGGTAAATGGAAAGAAAGGAGATTAAAGAGAACTCTGTGGGCACATTAAAGAGGAGATAGTCTAAAAAATATTGTTTTTTTCTGTGCTTGGAAACATCTGTTTGGGTGCTTCATATCACTAGCAACTCAAAAACTTAGAATAAACACAAGTCTGTTGCATTTTCAGTCCCTCTAGGTTTTAGGATCTCATTCAGTGAGTGTTTAAGATTTGCAGGGGAAAACTGTCACACACCCAGTTAAAAGAAAAAAAATCAACCTCCTCTTTTTTTTTTTTTTTTTTTTTCCTTAAATTTAACTTCAAATTATGTAACATTAATTTAATGTATAAGACAAGTAGTATACATTTTTCTTGACATGTTTGTTTGTTTCTTCAAATTATTTTCAGGTGTATACTTCACTCTGCATTTAGGTGAAATAACTAATAATGTCCAGTGCTTTAACTGTGTTTTTTAGTGAGAGGATGAAAATTTCTGATTTTTTAAACTTATTGCAAATGTTTTAAGACGCCAGCAATCTGCATTGGAATTGGCCCGACTGAAACAGCTGTGAGCTCGTCTCTCCCAAGAAAACTTCAAAAATGCTAATGTTTGGAGCGATTTCTACTGCAGGTCAGACATAGATTACTGACAACTCCACACACTACCTCTTCCAAACCTCTGAGTTACTTTTTATTTATCAAGTAAAACAAACAACAACAAAATCTCAGATGGCACACTCAGGGAAAACCAGTGTTTTTGGAGCCAATATGTGATAAAGAACATACAATGTAAACATGATTGGTATATTATCTGGCCCTGCTGCCCTTTACATGAATCACTTACTTGTATTTGTGGTGTTTTATTAACCGGGATCAGTTCAACACATGACTTGGGACAAGAATTTTACTAGAAGAGGGCTGGTTATCAACAATCCACATCCAAACTACAGGAATGTAAGCAATTGTATATAAAATTGTATCCATCTAACAGCTTGCTGAGTGGTAGTTTGTGCACGATTTTCTGTTCCTGCTTTTGTAAGCTGTAGGGCTAAATACTAAAGAGTCTCTTCAAGCATTAGGAATTACAATGACTTCTGTGTAAACAACCATCTTAAAAAGCCACTTGCTCTGTGGAATAGAAATGAGTGGGATTGTGCCTTTCACTACGTAGCCTAGAATAAATTGCAAATAAAACCACTCAAAAGACATTGCTGCTTAAGAGAGCTTTGGTACTGTCATCCAGTTGTACTTTGACCAAAGTGTATCGCTGACATTTTATTAAAACCTCAGTAATTCAAGTCTGCTTGTAAAAAAAAGGAGCATAGTGTGTCTCCTTTAATATGTGTTTTATTATGTAACCATTTAGCATTGGGAGTGGAAATCCTCACCATTCATTTAAAGACTTGGGCAGCCTCACAGGTCTCTGCTTCAGTCCCGTGTAGTGAGCAGGTTCAGAGTAAATGTCTCTGCCTATGGGTATAATGTAATGAAGGAATGGAAAATGTCATTTAAACCAGCATTGCTTGCTTCCCCTCTCCAGTTGGCGTAAATGCTGATGCACATAAATGTCAATGTTTGCAATTAAATTGAAATGCTGTTATACTTTAAGGTTTTTATTTTGTTCTTTCCTTTACTAAGGCTGTCCATCACTTTGACTGGATAACTGGTGAAGGAGGTAGCTGATGAGAACAAGGTGTTTTGGTGTAAAAACAAATAAAGGAGAGGATTAAAAACTGCACTCAAGTTAAATGTCTGACTTTGACACCTAGTGGTTTTCTGGTGTGTGGACTCTAATTTTACACTCTGACACTGTCGTTTACTGGCGAAAATAGTGACAAAGTCTTATTTTTTGTCATGATGAAACTAATTAGATTATTAAAACATCTGTGGTGCTGCTTTCATTCTGCCCACAGTCTGTTTTTTCATACCAACTTTTCCTCTCAGTACATCATAAAAACTGTGGCAACACCAATATTTATTTTATTTCGTGTCTCTTAAAGGTTTGAATTTCGGTCTGGGGATAACATCTCACCAAAATTAAACATTTTCCAGTTTTAAGAACAATAAAATAAAATAAAATAAAATAAAATAAAATAAAATAAAATAAACAGTTTGCTCACAGTTGTGCTCAGGGAAGACACCATTTTTTTATCAATAGAAGATGATGATGATAAAAGTATTAGTTTGTATTTCATGTAAAAACTAACTTGTGTACAGTAATATGTGACCAGAAAAAATTGCTTTACATCAAAACCTAAGAAACTTATTGAAGCTGTCCACTATGAACCAACACCCACCACTTAAGTGATCATTGTCACTCCATTTATGTGGTAGTTTGTGATTTTTAAATTTTTTCTCCATTGTATACCTTTTCTGTTGGATATTTTAAGATTACGCTGACAAAGACCATAGTCTGAAATGGATATATTTGATATTTTTGTTTTTTATTCACCTTGGATGTATAAGTGGACGTTGTGCAAGAAGCTCAACTATCCACATCTTCTCAGAGATGAATGGCCGTCAGAACTGTTTGGCACATATTACTGTTTATACTCAGCACACACATGCGATATTTAATTATACTCATCTGCCTTTTGTTGTATGATACAGATTCAGACTGCTTTTCAATCTTGGCTCTGTCTTGGAAGTGATCACAGGCACAAGTTAAACCCAAAGGTTTGGCTTTTAGTGGTGTCACAGCATTTTCCAGCTGTTAGTGGGGGTGGGGGGGGGGCAGTCAAGAACCTGGCTGACAAACTTCACTGTGATGCAGCCTCATTAACGGACCTGGCTCAAGTCAGTGAATTATGGATTACTGTCAGCATGGCTCTTAAGGCGGTGCTGTAAAAGTTTGGCTACTTTTCTATTTCAAGTCTGGACAGATTATCTGACCGGAGAGGTGTCATTGCTTCCACTGAGGAAACTAAGTAGTACAATCAGTAATATTAAATAGAGCGCACAGTCACATCCATTATGCAGCTGT
Organism: Kryptolebias marmoratus; assembly: GCF_001649575.2. Classification (NCBI taxonomy): domain Eukaryota; kingdom Metazoa; phylum Chordata; class Actinopteri; order Cyprinodontiformes; family Rivulidae; genus Kryptolebias; species Kryptolebias marmoratus. The sequence goes on along the minus strand of NC_051440.1, from coordinate 18,705,345 downwards.
TTTCTTGTCTCCCTGCTGACTTCAGATTGAGCGTGATCACCAATTTCAGATTCCAAGGCATTGATAATTGAGACTCTTTTGGACGTGCTGTTAGTTTTCATGACCAGTAGAAAACAATGTGAGCAGGAACTGTGAATGACCTGTTCTTTACCCGCTGTGCTAGTCATAACTGAAGTGCTGTTGAGGAAGGCACTTAACTGTAGGTAGTGTTCCTGCATGTTCACTGCCTAAGTGTACTTACTTGCTAATTGCTACTAAAGTCTGATTACAATTTATAGAAAATAAATGCTTTGTTAAACATCAGATTTCTCATTTTCAAAACAAACTCTGTGTCCTTTGTGAACTCGTTTTTTTTCTGACTGAGTACTTGCACAGGTGCTGTTTTGTGTGAACATTTTGTGCAAGTGTAGAAACATGAATATGTGTATTATCTCTAAGATTAATAGATGGCATTGCTGGAATTTGCTACAGCAACAGCTTGTGGCAAAATACCAGGTTGGGTGGAAAATGAGGACTTCTTAGATCAAAGTCAGGGTGTGTTTTCATTTGATTTGGATGCTTTTCAGCTCCATCATATGTCACAATTTAAATTTTTGTATCTCTTACAGAATGGCTCTATTCACTCTATCAGATAATTACAGGCAATTTTCTGACACAGAAATGACAAAGAAATATATGTATGTATATATTAGCGAATTTAAACCCAAAGAATGGAAGCCTATTGATGTCATTAGCAGCAATTCTTCCATTAAGCTCATTAAATACAGGCAAAATATTACCTTTGTTTATTTCAAATGCTTTCATACTGTCTTCTGATCTTGTGATTTTTGGGTTCTGTTAAGCTTTTCATTTTATACAGGTCATTATTTGTGACAAACCTTCTCCATTAGAGCACCAATGTTCAACAAACTAACTAACTTAATCCCTTCTTGTAAAGCACTGTGTACTTTAAAAAGAGTCTAATACAAGCAATTCATTATGAGTGGTACTATTCTGTTTGCAGTACTAGTCAACATGGTCCAACTTCCTTACTATGGCTACAATTTACATAATAGCATGTACAAATTGCAGGTAAATGCCACTAAGTCTATGCACAACACTTGGGATGTTCTCTTGATGTGGACGTGTTGACATACTTCACTAAATAAAAGAATTACACAAAAAGGTTGACAATTTATAATACAACAAATTGAAAGTTTATGAAATTTATAGACATTTCTTTTATATATGTGTGTAACCTAAATGCCACATGCAAAGCAGCAAAGAAGTATAACATTTGCGTCATGAAGACCTTACAAGGTTAACAAAGTAATAAAAATAACAGCAAAGAGAGAGTAAGAAAATAGCATCCTCTTTTTGTACTGATACAGTATTCTTTGAAAAATTAAAAGAATAGGGATTGAAATGGAGCCAGACACACAAAGCCACAAATCTTCTCTAATTACAGTAAATTAGCTGGATATTTAACGTGTTTCCCGTGGAGACGGTGACGTATGTGCAGTTGGGTGTCTGTGAGAGAGTGATGATGGGCTTTCACTGACATATCCTCAGCAGTCAACAGATGTGCATCTCTCAGATAAACTGAAGTGCTGTTCTTTGAAGAATATGACATACCGTTCAATAACATCTATCCTTCTCAGTGTTGTCATTCTAGTTTTGTTTGGATTATTGGAGCTTTGCACATGGAAGCTATTACCCCGAGGGCTTAGAAGAGCTTTTCCATCAAGAAAACAGGGGTGTGGAGACAAACTATACATATTGCCCATGGCTCATTTTTCTCTAAAGCCCTGTGTCTTGTCCACAGTGGAGAGGAAAGCCTGGTTTCTTTTTGAGGTTAACCATAAAACGCATGAAACCTGGCTTTCAAGAAATTTTATGTGGTCTGATGATGCCGCTTTGAAGTCTTCAAAAAAATGTTTAGTTGGATATATTTTAGATGTAAATTATTTTTTCAAAACCTGATCATTTGTGTTATTACGACCAAGTTTTTCTCAATTCTTATAGAAGCAAAGTTCAGTTTTTGTTCTACTTTTGGTGTACCTCAAGGGTGAATTCATCACTGTCCAGCTTGCCATGGTGGATCATCGACTTTATCTTGCCTCCCAATTAAGAACCATCTGTGCTCTTTCCTGCCCTTTTAGAGATGGTCTGCCCATTCTGACTGCTGGTATCAGTGGTCCAGACTCAGCAAGCCTGTAAAACAAAGGAGAATCACAAGAACCCTATCTGGACTCCATCAGGACTGGATAAACAAAGCCAGATCCTAGATGAGGCAGTAGAGGCAAGACTTTGTTCCCACCCATCATCACAAAGGACTCTAATAATGGCTGAAGATACCAAATGATGCACCAGTCCTCATTAACTGCAATGGTTTGTCAAAAAGCAGATCTGTTCAATGCTTTTTGTTCTAACTTTCAACATTGTCAAAACTTTACATATAATAATGGAATGATTTTAGAAATCTTCTCCAAAACAGGGTCAGTGGTGTTTTTTAATTAAAATGCTGTACATTATCATTATACAAAGTTTACCAGAAATCAATGGGTCCTATCCAAAAGGACCACATCAAAAAGTGAGAAACAAACTCACACAGTTCATGAAGGAACCAAGGAAGGTGGCTTATGATGCACTTTTAAGGGATTTTCAATAAAGTCAGCATTTGAAATACAGGTTTCAGTGACTTCTGCAGAGCTTTGTGACTTATTGTACAAGAGAAGTTTCTCTCACACGAACTTTTAACACCCTTGTGCATATGTATGCCTTGACAGTTGATTTAGAACCGCTATCTTGGAATGTCTCCATGTATCCACCTGGATGTGCAGCTTACAATACGTTAAGTTTCGAGCTTATGTAAGAAGGACGCTGAAGAAGAGTAAAGTTGAACTTCAAGTTTCCACATGTGTTTGGATCATGCCCTTCGTTTGTTCCAATACTGTCATCACAGAAACAACAGCCGGCTTCCCTAAATGCTCCATCTCCAAGCAGCCAGTCAGCAGTCTGTATTTCCCTCCTCTAGCATATATTAGAACTACTTTGAGCTGCTTCATGCTCTAGGAGCCAAGTTCTCTGTTGTGGACCTAACCCGGCCTTGTTGTCCCATAATGCCAACCCAGATTGTTCCACAGACAGTCAGCACTTCACATTTTATTTTGTCTTTTAGTGTTTTATTGAGACGTGTTTTTTTTCCGTCTTTCAAATATGAATCAACTGTCCCGACCTTGCACTCATGCAAATTTGATGTTTTCTTCTTTGTGGTGATCAGCCTTGGAAGGAGGACCAGTGGTCATAAAGAAGCTCACTGCCCTCCATTTTGTTTCAGCAGAAATTTATTGCAATGATGAAGTTCCAGGCAGTCATGGCCAGGGCAGCTACATTTGAAGTTAAAAAATTGGAATACTGAAAATAGGACTTTTTTATGAGCACTGCAATCATCTGACTCGCTCATTAAATGGTCAGAACCCCAGTGGTTTGTGTTGTTGACATCATCAATGCTCCGCAGTTGGCGATGAAGAATATTTTGGATTGTAGATGAAGTTTTTTGTATTACTGCTGTTTCTTTGGAAGTGTGCTTCAAGACACATGAAAAACTTTAGATTTGGTGGCAGAATCATACTGATCTGGCCTCTGCCTTTTTTCCTCTGGTTCATAAATCCAACTCATGTCTACTGCTTTTATTGACAGCATACAAGCACGAAAACCTCCTAATAAGGGAAAAGCAAATTTATTAAACAACTACAGGTAAATATTTCTTCTCTGCCCTAGAGATTCAGTTGTTTCAAAGTGCTTCTGCTTTGGTTCTGTAGACTTTATGTAAAATAGAAACTCACAGATCTGTGAGCTGCCATTTTAATGTTTCAAAGTCTGTAATGCTGCTGCTACCGTGGGCTTCTGAAACCAGAAGTGACATGCAAAGAATAAATCAGGAGGATATTAGAGGGCTCTCTTTGTCTGTTGTTTAACACTTAATAGAGACATTTATTTAAAATAAAACACAACTTAAAGGTTTTATACTAATTTAACAGATGAGTATTTATGAAAAACAAAATCGCCTTCCCTGCTGCAATTATAAAGGAAAAAGTATGGTGAAAAGTAAGAATGCTTTTAAACGTTAAGCTTTTATGTCTCCGGGCAAAATAAAAATCATCAGTTATTACCATGTCCTAAAATTAGTTAAATATAACCTCAGTGAAACATAGCGTCAGATTAAATAAAGTTTGCAGTCATTAATTGAAGTTTTTGTAGTGCCCCGCCAATACATTGCAATCAGGTCTGGTCTGGATTTTGACTGGGCCATTGCAATACCTGGATTCTTTTCTTATGCAGCCATTCTGTTGTAGATTAGCTGCACTGCTTGTAATCATTGTTTTTTTGCATGATCTAGTTTTAGCTAAGTGTCATCTGTCAGACAGATGGCCTCACAACTGACTCGAAAATACTTCTGTATGTGGAGAGGTTCATGTTGGACTCAATGAATGCAAGATGTCCAAGTTCTGTGGCAGGAAAACAAGCCCACCTCCACTGTGCTTGACACTTAGTTTGAGGTATTTGTGCGAAAGATCTGTGTTTGGTTTTCACCAAATGTAGCTCTGTGAATTAGGGCTAAACATTTAGCCATTACCTCTTGTTTGGGAATGGCGTTGGCAAGGGAGTCTTTAAAACGTCTCAAAACATTTGAGGGGGTTCTTAATTTTCATTTTGTGAGTCACAGAGGCTTTCAATGTTGTTGCTTGAATTTTGAAGATGTTCAAAGAATCTGAATGGCAAATTATCTCTAAAAACAGTTGCTGTTGTCACACCTGTATCTCCGACCCATTTTAAGAGTACTAAAGTTGTATTTTGACACCTACACGGGAACTCTCCTCTGACAGAAGACATATCAGGGCAGAAAACATGACAGAAAACATGAGGGCGGCTGCCGAGGTGAAACCAAAGTGAACAGAAGTAAGTACAATGTGGGCAACAAAATATTGTTCATAGCCCAGAATACAGTTTTGCAAGTTGTGCAAATAGATATAAAATCATAAGATTTTGAAAAATTAGCAACTCAACATGCTGTTGTATGGCACACTCATCTCTTGGTTGCAAATACTCAGAATTCAGTGAAACCGCAACCAAAAATTTTGTTTATTTTCCCACAATTTTGACTTGCCAACTAGCCCTCAACAGTTGTGACATATTGTCTTTTCTGCTTTGCTTTCAGGCATCATTCTGAAAGTATTTTGGTTTGTTCAGATGCAGCTTTATAATCCTGAGCTTAACTGCCCTATTGTTTTAGACACGGAAGGTTTTCGTCACACAGACTAATCCAAAATTAGTCATACTGTTGCACCATTTTTTGCCTTTCTGGTAGGTGTGTGAGGACAAACAAAGATGTGTTAGCCCTTTGAGAAAGCGCCACATACCACATGTCACATGCCCATGAAATTTATGAAGGCAACCTTGGCAGAATATACCCCAGTAGACACCAGCACTTTTGTGTTTAATGTCAACCTTTGTTTCTAAATGTTGGCATATTTGAAATCCTAGACAGTCAAATATGTCTGTACTGTTTACAACAATTGGAACGGAAAAGGACAAAATAAAATGCTGCATTATAGAATAATTTCTGTGTGAAAATGGTTCATAATATGGATTGTAAATGGAATATTGTTTTGCTTTCTATACTTACTGAAAGACTAAAAGGTTCGGCACATTTTCACTTCCAGGCCCTGACGTTGTCTCTGTAGATAAAGGTACGCACAGATATAATTTGTGGGGATGCTCTGCAGATAGCTCCACTTGTCCTGTCTTTACTTATAAAGAAGAGACGTATTCAGACTTTGATACAAGCTGTGTTTCAGACCTCTTAAATGCAAGCCTTTTATTTTACTTAAGACAGGAAATCAGAAAGAGGGATGACAGTTCAGATTATGAGCATTTCAAAGGAGAAGAAGGGAACAGAGAGGTTGGTGAGTTCTAGATAGAGGTTGTCTGGCTGTGAAGGCTTATTTTTGTGTGTGTTTTAAATTATGGGGGGATATAAGGATTCCATTACCTTTTTTGCAAAAAGAGCTTTATATCACTTATGAACACCATGTGTCTGTCTTCTCTGTGTATATAAGGAACTTTTTATTAAATCATGCCTGATGAAAATGAAGACTGCACCACATGTAGGTCTATCAATGTTTGAAATTATCCAAAAACCGAGTCTGCCAGTGTTACTGTCCTCAAGCATGTGAAATTTCCCTCCAGCTGTGGGCCAGCCTTTACCCGATGCAAACTGTGCATGCACTGCCGGATGTTTCTGGTTAGGTGAGGTTGATTCACTGTTTTATGAGGAGCAAAGGGTTGGCTGTGATTGTGTTTGCAAAGCTTTAGGGCAGCTTCAAATAGATTAGGATTTGACACAAACAGCACTTAAAGGGATAGTTCAGATCTTTTGTAGTGGAGTTCTGTGGAAAGGTTATGAACAATTAAAATCTTGCCTGTTGTGGGTAGCTCTTTGAGAGGTCTCAGTTTGTAAATGATGAGTTTAATTTTGACCAAATGAGCAAGAGTAAGTGAGCAAAGCTGAAACCAACGGCTGTGTTGTTTAATTTTATAGCAGTTCATGCAAATTCTAGTTTATAAACCTTTATAACATAGTCAGTTTTTGTATTGCATGCATCACTGCAGAATTATTATTATATTTCTGCTGAAAACACCCAGACCGCAGTGGCAGTTCTGTAGCTAGTTTCTGCAAGTGTTTATGCTTGTATATTACGACTGAATTCATTGTAAATTGCCATGTAATGGAAGATACACAGCAAGGAAAATGTTCATAAAATAATGAAAATTTTGAGATTGGAGCAGTTTTCAGAGAGCAACAAGCCACTTTGCCCTTTGCCCAACTCAGACTAGCCATTGGCTCATCAATGCAGTCAGAATTAAACTCTGTTGCTCCAAACTGAGGTCATTCAAAGAGTTGTCTACATCAGGTAAGATCCTTATTATTAATAACCTTTTTACAGAACAACACTTCAAAAAATCTGAACTGTCACTTGAACATTTTTTCTCCTCCTTTTGTTCATTAGTGCCGTTTAATAAGGTCCAATGAAACATCATTTTCAGGGCCTTTTTAGCACTGGAGTCTGTGTTGACATCTATAAAGAAATATTTATCCTAAGCTAATAATTATGTTGTGAAAGTGATGAATATTTACATCTTTATTACAAAGCAATAGATAGGATGGATTTCATCATTAGCAGTGGAGAAATATAGCTGTGCTGATGATTTATATTAAACCAGTTCCTAAGGAATTCCTTCTAGAGGCAGGTTAGTTTTCTGTATATGTTGAGAGTGATAAGTGCCGGAATTCCACCCCATAATTTGAGTCTGTTAGTCATCCTAAGTGCACCACATGCCTCTGTCCCCCATTACATTCTTGTGCCACCCAGACTCCAAATTACTGTAAACTAAACCAAATCCGCACCATGGCAACGGAAGGGTGTCAATTTAGACAGGAAAGAATTTATTTGAATGTGACTAGAGTTCCTCATGGCTAAGCTCCCAAATGGGGAAGTAGGGAGGGTCTGTCTCTGGTTATATTGTCCCTTGATGTATATGCCATGTGCACCCAAAACAATACTCAATTCATAATGTATGTCTGTGGAAACAGAGGAATGAAAAACAGCTCAATCTGATGAGGAAACTTGCAAAGGAATATTTTAATTTTCTTACTGTTTTACAGGCACATGCAAATTTGAAGTTGAATGATTTAAAAAAAATAACTTTATTTTGTAAATATACTGTTTAGGCTCATAATTTCTTTCTGTGGGGATGAATCGTATTCTTATCTTTACATCCGTGGATCCAGAGATGTAATTCACAGAAATTGACACTAATACTGACCTGCTGATTGATGGAAAAGAGAAAAAAACATACTAAAATAATTGGATGCTCCACCTTTCCTGAGGTTGAAGCTTTAACTATGAACTACGTTGTCTCTGGTTTGCTGCCCACAAAGGACCACGACTTAATGCTTTCCTTATCTCTCTGTCCTCATTTTCTGTCATCTGTCAACATTTTACTATCAGTAAAAGCATAGCAAAACAAAAAAACATCCACATGATTCCAGTCACCTGCCTGCAGTGGAGTGATAAGGCGCTTAATTTCCAATAAGTGTTGAAAAATAATGTTCTTCCTTTTACTGGACTGATTTTGATCTACAGAAATAAAAAACAACCATTGGAGCATTAACCAAAAATGCCATTGTCTTGAAACAATAAATGTCAGCTTGGTTTGGATTTTCTTTGTCACAGCCCACCAGCAGGACACATACACACACATATGCAGGCAGCAAAGTTGCTTTTTTTCCACCAGGTAGCAGAGAGAAGAACTTTATTCACAGCATCTTGCTTGCAGACATACTGTAGATTTTGTAGACGCTGGGGCAGCTGGTTCAGGTCACACTCTGAAATAATAAACACACTGTACTAATGTGTGTAAAACCTACTGGACACTCCCACCTTACCTTTTTTCTGTAGTCTTCCCTCCCCCACGCTCTCCTCTTCAGTCCAGACCAGAGAGTGAGAGAGCAGAGGTGCTGATGGGCCTCCAAGTTACCAAGTAGGCCTCTTGTACTGGTCCCACTCTCAATGGGTGTCTGTTCCCTGACATCTCCGTCTTTCATCACCACCCCATCAATCCCATGCCTCTGTGATCATCCCTGCAGAGACAGGGCTCCACTTTGTCCACTAGTCCCCTCTGTCTCATAGACCCACACCGTGCTCGGAGCACGCCAACTATCTGACAGCAGAGGCCCCAAAATGACAAAAAGGATTTTTCGAAAAAGTCTCCTTCAAACCTGCAGTTTGTCAAATTGCCATTGCTAGATGCATCAGCATTCCCCAACATACCCAGAGAGGAACCCCCCCCCCCCCCCCNCTATATTCATAATGGAGCCACTCTTACCTTGCTTTTATTCACTTTAGGGTCCCTTGACCCATAAACGCCTGCAGGATCAAGGCCCCCCTCTGGGACTAGAGGTGGATGTTATTGTAGCATTCCAGCCTATGTGAAAGTATGCCAATCAGCATGGCTGGAAAATGTTGTTTTGCTAGTTTCTTTCAGTAAGTCCAGCTCCAAATGGAAGAATTTCCCCCTGAGGCTAAAAGGTTTTATTCTATTTTTTAGTTTCTAAGATTTAATGTACTGGGCAGAAATGTAATTTCTACAAGAGGTGGCCTTTAACAAATCCACTTAGAGCCAACTATGATCGGTCTGTCTCAACAACAGTTCCAGTACTGTTCTGCGGGCTCCTTAGCTCTGAAGTGTTAATGCTCACCGTGCATTATTGTTAGTCAGCTGTTACTATTCTGTGATGGTTTATGGATCAAGCTTAAACTGAGCTGTTGTCATAATGATCTTTTTGGTTCAAAGTATCAATGATAAATCAGGGGAATAACTGAAAAACAATGTAATGTATTTTCTTTAACCTCTGACTAAGCATGATAGAGTTTATCTCAGTGTGCAGTGTTGGCTGATAATGGTTTTTAAATTGTGAAATGTATAAAGTACACATTTCTTTTTCAAACCTGCTCTGGATCTTGACACTAATTTGGAACTGAAGTTCATAATATAAAATAATTTTAAAGTGAAAAAAGGTGAAGCCACCTATATTATTGGAAACATTTATTTCATATATAATACAATATAGGATAAAAATAAAACAAAATTTATTTTGTGCAGCGGTGTGTTGAGTGTTACTGGAGATTCAAAAACCTTATCGCCTGAGGAATGAAGCTGTTCCACATTCTTGTGGGTTTTTGAGCAGGGTCAGAGGATTTTTTACAATGCTGAGGGCTTTTTTCTTACAGCTCTCTTTAAATATGGACGCTAATGAGGGGAGTGAGACCCCAGTGGCTATCTCAACCATTCTCAGCACAGGTTTTAGGATCTTTCTGTCAGTCACGCTGCAGCTTTTGATGCAGCTGGTCACGATGCTGTTAATAGTGGCCTGTTAAAATATGATGAGAATAGAAAGGGGGCATTTTAGCACACCTTAGTTTCCTGAGAATTTTCATCTACTGCTCAGCATTTATGGCCAGTTGTGTGGTATTTATGTCTAAAATCCACAATCAGATGTTTAGTTTTGCTCAAGAAACAAAATGTCTCTATGTCTATTATCTCACCAGGTGTCCCACCTTACCTCTGCAAGATATTTCATTATCATTGCTGATGAGTCTGACTACTGTTGTGTGATCTGCAGATAAATTAGTTGGTTTAAGCTGAGTTTAGCAGCACAGTCATGTCAGCAGAGCTCCTGTGCTCGATGGCGTGTGACAGCTTACTACCAACACAAACTGTCTGTCTTCCTGACTAAATAATTCAAAATCCAGTCACAAAATGAGGCTTTAATTCTGAGATGAGATGGGATGATTGTGTTAAAGGCTGATGAGATGCTGATGAACAGAATACTGGCATAGTTGTTCTTTTTCTTCAGATGGAATCAGACTACATGCAGGCCATGATGCCATCATCTGTGAACCAGTTGACACAACGAGCAACTGGTGAGAAGGTGGCCGGTTGTATTAAGTGTGATTCATGACTAATTAGGTAAAGCACTTCTGACTTTACCCATGTTTAGCTATAAGTTATTAAGGCATTGGAATTAAGTATTGTGTGGTTACAATTCTGTAAGGAATCAAAATGTCATATTTAAACCATTGTTTTACTTTAAATAATTGTCTTTTAATGAAGTCATGAGACACAGGATGTGTCTGTTATATACTGAGCAAACCCAGGGCTTTTATCACATGAAGCAAAAAATAAATTTGATTAAAACTGACAATTTGTTTAGTTGAGTTTTGAAAATATCCTGCAGCCTGATGAAGTTGAACACAGAAATATTCGTAGGAAAACCCGGCTTTACAAAATAAAGTATGTATCATCTGGTTGACTTTAAAGTCTCTTCTTTGATAAATTACTTGTGCAGTAAATATTTTTTGAACATTTTGACAAACTAAAAATGGAACAAAATCAGCCTTGATCAGTAAACTCTAAATTTTACATTTAAAAACAGTCCTTTATTAAGGTTGGCATGTATTTTTATGACACTCGCAGGAATTTGGTCTCTGCATTTAACCCATCTGTAAATCAAGCATGCACTCTATAAGCAATGATTGATTAAGCTCACCCAGAACATCTGACAGCTGCAGCACCAGGGGAGCACTTGTTTTTGGTGCTGCAGCTGGTCACTTCAAAAGTGGGGTGGAACATCGATGGTCAATTATAAACCGAGCTCTAATTTTTTTTTTTTGCCTGTCAACTTTCTGGTCTAAAGCCATTTTTCTGGCCTCTAAACCAGGGCTGCTATTTTTTTATATAAAGAAAACAGAAACTCAGAGTTGAGAGACATAGACAGTGGAGTTTATATTGTGCTCTGGACCTCAGTTCAACCACATCCCTTAACCTCAAACAATGTGCTATAACTCAAAAGCATTGTTTGAGACAAAAGACACACTCCTCACATTGGCTCTGTATCCAACATGACCACTATATCAAAATCTTTTGGCCTCCTCAGAGATACAGTCCATGCATCTGTTCAGTTCTAGCACGTGCACTTCAATAAATTTGTATTACAATTAAAGTCCAAACAGAAAAAAAAAAAACATTATTTTTTTTTCTTTCCATGGAAAACTCCTGAAGATGAACTGAAAGCGTAACTTCAAATCTCATAGGTCTTACCGTGTAATTGGAGATAAATCCTTTCATAAATTTAATTTCTTGCCTTTTAGAACCAGATGCAACAAAAATGAATATTTTAAGGTATAACAAACAGTTCTAGGACCCTGGTGGAGGTAAAGTCGTTATATTCAGTAGTCAAGGACGGTTTAATGAGAGTTGTCGGGTGAATGTGGAGCAGAGGAGTGATCTCTTTCTTTCGAAAGCCTGCTGCAATCCAACAAGGATATAATTCTGCTGCTTTTCTCTTTATAAATCAATTGACTCTTTGGTTTGGACTCAGTTTGAGAGTTCACAACCTAATGATCTATTTGTATAAGTTATTGCAGCTAGATATTTTAAAGTGAAAACTTCTATGTCTCTAGCAGTACTGATATGTAAACTTAAATACCAGGAGGGTAAATAGTTGTGTTGTATGGGTCTGGATTTTCACTCATCCTGCACTGAATCCCAGCGGTCTTGTGGTTTTAGGTTCCTGGACACTCTAGGTCTGCCAGTGGAGGGATATATGATAGGACAGGTTGTGGTGTGGCTGTTGACAGTGTTTGTGTTTCTGTCCTGAGTTGCGCAGTGTTTTTGTTCCTGCATAAGTGAGATTTGGCCTCATGCTGTTGAGGCTACCGATTTCAACTGGGATGTCGTGTTGGATTGCAGCCTGACCTTGATTTAAGAGGCTGCAGATTTACTGAACACATAAACACTGCATTATTCTGCTGGAGTTCTCTGATTAAAACTGCGTTCTTCTACCAAAGATTACAGTAATTTGGAAATATATTTCAACATACATCTTTAACTCAAAAGACAGAAGCTCAAATATATCTGCCTTGAAACATTATATAGGGAAGAAAATTTGCTTTACATGTCAAATTTATGTGTTAGAAATAGTTTATGCATCTGTGGCTAAAATTACTCACAATTTGATTATGGTCATGTTTTCTCATAACTTTCAGTCAGGATTGTCATGTAAATTATAACTGTCTCTTGGGAAAAATGATGGTGTGATAATATTGCAGCAAAGCATAGAATAACTTTTTTTCTAAGGTAAAGTTCTTACTTGCGTATAGAATGGAGTTGTTTCTCTTTTATCCACTGGAATCTATGAGTCTAAGCATTTCAAACTTTTAAAATTTTTTTTTGACAACAATTCTTATAATCTTTAAAGTAACATTTCAATGCTAGATGTCTAACAAAGCAATGTGACAGACTTGTGGAGAACTGAGGTTCAAATTGCAGCACTTTGAAAATGAAATGAATCATAAAGAAAAGACATTTTGACCTAATGAGAAAGAAAAGTAACAATGTGGCATGTAGGTTTAGCCATATAAGTTAAGGAACTTATCCAGTTACATGTTGGTCCTGACCTCAGGATGACTTTAGGATTTAATGACATGCTCAGGTTAACGCTCCTCATATGTACTTGTGTCATTGATTTATTTGGCACAAAACCTAAACCCAGCCATTGAATGACTTTGTGTTGACGATGTTTTAAATTAGAGCTACAGCGCAAAACCTTGGCTGTTATGTTTATATTCACACACTGGTTGAGTTTTTACTATTTTGTTTGCAGTATTTGTTCCCAAACATGCTGTTGAAAGTCCCTTTTCTTCCTGATTATTTGTGTGCATGTGAAATAATGGAACAGCAATAGAGGGAAATATATCTGGGTTTTACCATAAAAAATGTGGAAATAATTAAGGAACTTGGTCATTGAGGTAAGGTCTGCTTTTTATTTCCTTCTGTATAATCACTTTCCCCTGTTTTTAGATAACCCCAAGACTAAAACCCACCTTCATACGTCTTCTACTAAGCCAAAAGTCTTTGTTTTTGTCTCATGAAGCCATTCAACCCACCCCCTCTGTCCTATGCTAATAAATATTAGTGGTCTTCATACTCTGTGTGGTCTTGAGTAATAAAACAGATTGATAACATTTCCCTTTCATGGGACTGTATTTTTTGCCTGAGCAGTAAAGTTAGAGCAGACATCTCATATTAAAGCTGATAAGCACAAACAGCTTCACTCCAGTATCATATATATATATATATATATATATATATATATATATTTTTTTTTTTTTTTTTTGATGAGAAGTGCATTAGGTGCATTTTAGTCTTACCTAATTTCAGATAGTTTCATGTCTTAGTTTACAAAAAAATGTCAGGTGAATTAAAGTGGATATAAAACAGAAACTCAATCGCCAAATTTATGGATCTTAATGGAATATGTCATTTGTTTATTGTAAGACATTTTGTAGGAAAAAGATATGCCGTTACTTTTGATTTCTTGCCTGTTTTAATTTTTGTAATAAATGAATACTGACATAATGAATTAATAGCAACACATTCCCTCATAGAACTTTTTCAGGAAGCTGTTTCTTTCCTTGCTTTTGCCATTTTGTAGCTGTTTTTTTTAATTAAAAATGATTTTTAATGTCTTGGATTTCTTTGTAAATGCTCAGAGAGCAATGTCATCTGCAAATGCTCTTTTCTGTTTTTTTATTATTATTTTTATTTATTTATTTTTTGTTAAAATGTGGTGGAATGTGGTATATGCACACAAAGCCAAAGAATTTTCAAGTTGAGATTGGCTGGAAGCATCTTCCAAACAGGCAACACATGGCTGCAAAAGATCTGTGAAAACACCCATTGAAACCTCCAAGGCTATGATTGAACTCGAACTGGCAGTCGCTGTAGACGTATGAAAGAAGACAGGCTGCAAATCGAGTGACTTGGTTTAGAAAAAATGCAAATGGTTCTGAAAAGGACCGGATTCAGAGGCAGTTACAATACAAGGCTTGTGGCTAAAAAAGCATTAACCTTTTGAACATCCTAAGCAAACTTTCTGTATCAACATTTCTCACACCTCAAATAAAAAAGCCTCCATCCTCTTTGCAGGGGCACAAATGATTAATATTACAGAAAATATCTTGTGACAAAACAGTTTTTTTCTCAAAATCTGCACCAACTTTACATGATTCTCTTATACCAAGCTTCTGTAAGTTACCAGAACAAATGCTATAAGCACCATATATTCATTTTATTGGGAGTTTTCACACCAACATGTAAAAGAGCTATCACATGTTCCATAAAACAGATTATTTATTTCCAGTAGATGTTGGTCAGGTTCATGTTAATGTTGACCAGAGTTCATACTGTATACTGGTGTTGTGTTTCTAAACATAAGTGACTGATCATGTCTACATTTTAGAGTCACAGGAATTCCTACAGTGTTGCAACATAATTTATTTATTTTTATAGTGCATGCAGGTTTGTATCTATTTGATAGATTCTGTTATTGTCATCATGTTTAATTATATTTTAGAGGGTATGTGTCAGCGTGTTTTCAACTTCCCACATTATTCATGCTACAGAAACAACCATACAAAGTTTAAGCTCAAACTCCAGACCTTCCAGTAAAATAACGTTTGTATAAAAACAATACAATGCAGTCATAGTTCAAAAAGTAGTTTTTCTTCTTTTATGCAGTTGCTTAATTTGAATGGGTTATGATTTTGGTTCCTCGTAGACATAATTAAAACTTTCCCAGGGAGTCAGTGAAATGAGATATGTTCTGTTGATTGTGGCAGCCAACTTGTGAAAAACAAGTAAAAGTAAGAGGTTGTTGACACACATGGTTTATTTCTCTGTGGCCATGAGTTGTAAATCACAGATTGTGTCAGCTCATGTCTGGAGTACAAATTGTCACTTATTTATTTTTGTGTGCATGCAGCTTTTACAGTCTTTATTTGGATACTTATCAGTGTGCTGGTGACTCAGCTGTTGTATCTGCTCTCTGGTTCACGTTAGCGTGAATGGCAGTAGTAGCATCGAGGTGTGAGCTGAGCAGTCGGGCAGAGAAAGGCCGTGGCTCTGGCTGCGGGTGGATGTATGGTTGTGATAAACTTGTGAAACCAGGATCACAACACTTGCCCATTTTGGCAGAACACTTGTGAGACTGGAGAAGGAAAGTAGCAACAGCAGCAGCAAAGCCAGTTCTTCTGCCAATCCCCTTGTTTCTCCCACTCCTGGAAACAGGTCTTTTCCACTCTTTATTAGATCTGATTTATACTGTTTTGTGAAGTATTGAAAAACACAGGTTCATGACACTGCACGTGGTTTGGCTCAGGGAGGAAGCAGCTCGAGCTCTCAAAGGGGCTAACCAAATAAAAGTTCTGCAAACAGAATAAAGGCTGCACAAAACTAAAGCCTGCACGGCCCTCACGCTTCTATTACTGTGCCAGAAAACTGTCTTGAGCCAGCGAAAGACCGTTTCTCATTCAATTACGTGTTCCATGTGTGCGTTCCAAAGCTTCATGTGCAGCAGCTTCTGAGCAGGTCCAATCTTTCACACACTGCCTCATCTCTAACACTCAGCCCCTTGCCTATCACAACAGGGCTGTGCAGGGTCTGTCTGAGCTAGTGAGTGCATGTATGTTTTAGATGTGCCTGTATGTATGCATTGTCCTTGTATTCCAATATTTTACAGCGCCTGTAGTTAGCCACGTGCCATGTGGTTTATCATCGCTACAGGTTAGTCATATATTGTGGAAATTGTCCACAAGTCAAATCAGATGACATGTCTAGAAGTATTTGAAATAAATGTTTCAATCAAAGCAGTTTCATAGTAAAGGTCTTGCATTAATTGAAGGATTGCATATCGCCTGCCACCTTTCATGGCACAAGTTTAGACTCATCTTATGTTGTTGCCAATTTGGGTAAACCTTGAATATGCTTTGTGAATGACCTTTAGCTACCACTATACCCAATTGTAGGTCAATATCTGTAAAACTGACTGAGTTGTAGCTATTTTTGTGTTTCCTCAGGTCAGTTAGCTGCAGCAGTCATCTGGAATCAGGTTGATTCCAAACATTAATCAGTTGTTGATGAAAATCAAATGATTACTTTCTGCAAGTTTCACTAAAATGTGTCCAGTGGGTCATGAGATATTTGAGCATAGGCAAAAACATTTTTGTTCAGCTTTTGTTTTCTGGCGGTGGGCAATAATAAGCTGAAATTCATTATGTAGTGCGAACTGAAATCTCTAAATGCCACTACTGTCATCTTTGTAAGGATGTAATGACAGTCACATTCAGACAGCACCTTTTCATTCAGCCATCAGCTAATAGTGAGACAGAACCAAAAGTGTATCTGCATTGACGGGTTGAAAGGACAGGAAGAGAGACAAGGACAAAAAAAAGGAAAAAGAAAAGAAAAACAATGCCAGCAAATATCGAGCAGGATTTCTTTGTTGTTGGTCGGCCCAGTAAAATTAGATCAGAAACATGTGGTTACAAAGCCGTAGTTACTTGGGCAGAAAAAAAGGGATAAACTCTGGAGAAGAAAGTGAGTGACATGCAATAATGAGATACAAATGTATGGAGAGACAGAGGAGAGTTGGGATGTTCAGAGGTTCATTATGGCAACAAATCCATTAAACTAGTTTTTTTTTTTCTAACCCTCCTGAAGCGCTCAAAAGAGAGACAGACAGAGAGAGATAGAGAAGTCCTTATAACTTCGGATCAATGGAACCCGAAGGCCACAGGAGGGTTAAATGTAGAAGAGTGACAGTCACTGAACTAGAACCAAGATCATGGAAAGTAATCCTTTTTTACTAAGACGGTACCTAACAGAGTAAAATAACCTGGAAGTATCCAATTAGCATCTATTGTGACAATTCATCAAATGTTTTTAATGCAGAAAAAGATGCTTCAGTGCTTTGGTTTTACATCCTTTAGCACTTAAAAAGCTGGAACAGCCTTTAAAAAAAGCTACATCTTTTAAAGCAAATCTTATTAATCAGATTAAATTAATTTACGAGACTAACATTACTACCAGCATATATGAAGAGCTTGTGACAAGTTTCTTTTATGAAAGAGAGACTCTTATATGATGAAATGTAGTAGTCAAAAACGTTAAAAACTGTGCTTACAAACTTCAGTGTTAATAATGCAAACCCACATTAGATTCCACTGTTTTCTGAGATCTTAGAGTTTCTTCTGTCATGACATTTTCAGATGAGATCAAGGAAAAGTGATCAGAAAAAGATAAAAAGAGGTCATTTTGTTGATTACTCACCGAGTTCAAATCAAGAAAAGGAAGCAAAATGAACCAAACAAACAAAGAAAATAAAATCTCTACAAAATGAAACAACAATTTCTTTTGGATATTTCTTTATTTTAATGGAAAGATGAAGATGGAAAATAAGAAGAAATTGTGCATCATTTGCACTTAGTTTGCTTTCATTGTCATTGTCCCCTGCTTTGTTGTGTACCAATTTACTATGCTGAGCAGACAAAACAGTGGTATTGGTAGTATTAATTAGATACAAAATGGCGTAAAAGGATCATTTACCAGAGCCAGGGGAAAAAGAGAGGGGAGGGGAAAAAGAGAGGGG